>NW_027187419.1:83763234-84155740 GCF_028583685.1 Petaurus breviceps papuanus | reverse complement strand
AAATTGTACAATTACTGTCATCATTCATTCAAAAAGCCAGGCCAAAACCCAAATCCTTACCCACATAATATTTCTCTCTCCTAACTTTGAGCAGGGCTATCCTATCCCTTTCTTTCTGCCAACTGACTTATTTTCAGTTCAGTGGCCTTTCCCTAAACCCTAATAAGAGGGCATAAATTCTAAATGATAATTCATGAAAACTGCATCTAAATGCTCCATTACTTTGGATTTATGGGTATCTACGTCAAATAATGCTGATAATTTTGTCTTCACAAAATTGTAAGCTTCTTGAGAGCAGCAATTGTCTCTACAACATAATGGTGAAATAACAGTTTTTGATAAGACGAATGGACAGGTTTTAACTACAACTATAGCACTGGTAAAAATATGACAAATTTTAACAAAAAGAGGATGAGGCAAAAAGTTCAATTAGACTGCCTGTCAAGAGAACCCATAATCTTTAATTGAAAAAAAAAAGTTTAATGGTTCTGTCAATAGTGCAACTATCTCATTAAGGTCAATGCTGCAGTGATCTCTCAATTAACTACATTAATGGAAGTAGGTACAGAAGCATGTCTAATCCAAAAATCATTTACATAGTATTTTAGCTGCAAATTTATCTTGCTGATTTGCTATAGTTGGACATTAGGATTAGTGTGCATTCCCTGAATGATTTTGCTGCAATTGGTTTTTTTTTCTTGCAAACTCTTTTTAAAAATTTGTTTAGTTTTAGTTTTCAACATTCACTTCCACAAGATTGAGTTATAAATTTTCTCCCTGTCCTTCCCCTACCCCCTGCCCCCAAACAAAGAGACTACTGAATACCCTTTCCCCCAATCTGCTCTCTTATTTCCTCCTCCATTACCCCTCTAACTTACTATTAGGGCAAGATGTATTTCTATACCCCAATGCCTGTATATCTTATTTCCCAGTTGCATGTAAAAAGCAAATTATTTTTAACATTTGTTTTTAAAACTTTGATTTCCAGATTCTTTCCCTTCTCCCCTCACCTACCCCCACTGGGAAGATAAGCAATTCAATATAGGTTGTACATGCATAATTATGCAAAATGTTTCCATATTAGATATATTGTGAAAGACTATATTTCCCTCCATCCTATCCCATCCCCCACTTACTCTATTTTCTGCTTTGATCCTGTCCCTTTTCAAAAGTGTATGCTTTTAACTACCCTCTCCCCCAATCTGCCCTCCCTTCTATCATCCCCCCTCTTATCCCCTTCCCCTTTACCTTCCTGTAGGGTAATATAACCAATTGAGTGTGTGTGTTATTCCCTCCTTAAGCTAAATTCAATGTAAGGTTGACTCATTCCCTTTTACATTCCTGTTCTTCCCCTCCATTGTAACAGTTTTCTCTTGCCTCTTTCATGTGAGATAATTTGCCCTACCCTATCTCTCCCTTTCTCCTTCTCTTATTATATTCCTCTCTCACCTCTTTTTTTAGATATCATCCCTTCCTATTCAAGTGATCTTGTGCCCTCTGTCTATGTATACATGTACACATATATGCACACACTCACATATCTATTTATACACACATATACCCACCTATATAAACATATATGTATGTATACATACATATAATCTATATTCCCTTCGACTATCCTCATACTGAGAAAAGTCTCATGTGTTACAATTATCATTTTTCCATGTAGGAATGTAAATAGTTCAACTTTAACAAGTTCCTTATGATTTCTTTTCCCTGTTTACCTGCTCATGCTTTTCTTGCTTCTTGTATTTTAAAGTCAAATATTCCGTTCAGCTCTGGTTTTTTCATCAAGAATGCTTGAAAATCCTCTATTTCTTTGAATGACGATATTTTCCCCTGAAGCACTGTACTCAGTTTTGCTGGGCAAGTGATTCTTGGTTTTAATCCTAGCTCCTTTGACCTCAGGAATATCATATTCCAAGCCCTTTAATCCCTTAATGTAGAAGCTGCTAGATCTTGTGTTATCCTGATTGTGTTTCCACAATACTCAAATTGTTTCTTCCTGGCTGCTTGTAATAATTTCTCCTTGACCTGGGAACTCTGGAATTTGGCTATAATATTCCTAGGAGTTTGCTTTTTGGGATCTTTTTTCAAGAGGTGATTGGTGAATTCTTTCAATTTCTATTTTGCCCTCTGGTTCTAGAATATCAGGGCAATTTTCCTTGATAATTTCTTGCAAGATTGTGTCGAGGCTCTTTTTTTGATCATGGCTTTCAGGTAGTCCAATAATTTTTAAATTATCTCTCTTGGATCTATTTTCCAGGTCAGTGGTTTTTCCAATGAGATATTTAATACTGCCTTCTATTTTCTCATTTGTTTGGATCTGTTTTACAGTATCTTGATTTCTCATAAAGTTATTAGCTTCCATTTGCTCCAATCTATTTTTGAAGGAATTATTCTCTTCAGTGAATTTTTGAAATTCCTTTTCCATCTGGGCAATTTGATTTTTTAAGGCTTTCTTCTCCTCACTAGCTTTTTGGGCCTCTTTTGCCATTTGAGTTAGCCTATTTTTTAAGGTGTTATTTTCTTCAGTACTTTTTTGGGTCTCCTTTAGCAGGCCGTTGATTTCCTCTTCATGATTTTCTTGCATCATTCCCGTTTCTCTTCCCAATTTTTCCTCCACTTCTCTCACTTGATTTTCAAAATCCTTAAGCTCCTCCATGGCCTGTAACCAGTTCATATTTTTCTTGGAAGCTTTTGGTGCAGGAGTTCTGACATCACTGTCTTCCTCCTGTTCCATGCTTTGATCCTTTTTGTCCCCAAAAAAGGATTTTCTGGTCTGATTGTGCTTCCTCTGCTTGCTCATCTTGCCAGTCAATTACTTGACTTTTCGAGCTCTTTGCCACGGGAGACTTCTGCTTCCAGAATGGAGAGCTTTGTTCCAATTGCTGGGGTTTTCGCAAATATTGTCAGAGGTCTCAGGAGGGCACCCTCTCTATAGCCACCACAAGCTCTGGCACATTGGCATTTCTCACCCCAGGACCAATACCCAAGATAGCTACCCAGATCCAAGCAGGTCAAAGCAAGAGTGGTTACCCTATGAATGGCTGCTTGGTCCCCCTACTATCTGCAGGCTAGGAGCCCTGGAGGCAGCCATGCTGCAGCAAGTGTAGCCTCTGCTCCACTCTACTTCTTGCCTTGGGGGCAGGAGCTGGACCAAGCTCTTCTGTCACCCAGTTCCAACAGAATTACCCACTGACCTTTTATTTTCTCTTTGGAGTTTATGGGTCGATAAGTCTGTAAACCACCACAGCTGCCAGTGATTCACTCTCCTGAAGTCTACTCTGGTTGGTCTGGGGGACTGGTCAGGGCTGCCCTGGGTTCAGCACAGCTCACGTGGGACTGTGCTCAGCTCCCATCTCGGTGTGACAGACCCTTCTTGTTAGCCTGCCAGGTTGGCTTCAGCAGGAGATTTGTTTCTTTCTATCACTTTGTGGGTTCTGTAGCTCTAAAATTTGTTTAGAGTCATATTTTACAGGTATTGGAGGTGGTTGTGGTGGGAGCTCATGGAATTTCTTGCTTCTAGTCCTCCATTTTGGCTCCACCTGAAAACTATGAGTTTTCAGATTCTTTGAATCTAACAGTAAGGATTCAATTTAGTTTCCCCCCCTCTCCTCCCTTTATCACAAATATCATACTGTTGTAGTCATTCTTCCTGGTTTTATTTACTTAAGTGCATCAATTCATGTAAGTATCCACATGATTCACTGAACTTATTTTCATCACAAAATGTTCTGCTATATTTACCAAAGTAACTGGCAAAGCCAGTCTATCAACTCATTGTTCTACAGGTAGAAAGCTTAATTTTCATACATACTAGGTTGATAATAGGCCTTTTGCATTTTAAACCTTGAGTTTGTCTTGAGGAACTCCATTCCAAACTTTTGTGTACTAGGGTCCAAGATGCTTTTGCTAAAATTTCTTATGTCATTTTTGGAGGGTTCCTTGCCTACTTATTTAACATTTAATAAGTCACAGTACTGATAGCAATAGTACTCAATTCTACTATATGAAATTTCAGTGAAGATTATAATTTTTGTGTAATTTCTGTGCTGGTTCTCAATTTCCCGACAGGCTGACAGAACTAGAATGGGATCCTATTTTTTTTTTGCCTGTTTTCTCATATGTATTTTCATTCTTCAGTAATCCTTATATAGCAATTCTTGAATGATTTTCTGAAGGACTTCTGCCTGAATAAATGCCAAATATCTGACAAAGAGTCTCCCAGGGAATTAGAGCCGGCTTGCATCAATGCATAAATGCACAGAAGATAGCACAAAACTGGACAAGTAGATAAGCCCTATATTATTTTACTCTTGACTTGAAAATAATGTTGAAATAGAAGTAATGAAATAATACTCAAATTAAGAATGCTAATTAATACTATCATACTAGCACCTAACATCATAATAAAAAAGTGGGATGCTTTTTTTCAAAAGAAAAGCTGATGCAGTTTTAAACACAATTTAAAATTTGATCTGCTATACAGATGTTAGTTATACATGCACACTTAAGTCTCTCATTTTAAACTGATAAATGTTAGACTGAGAACACAAGGTGGCATAGTGTCAGAATTTGGAAAAAAAATTACTATGGAAACCAGAAGCTATTATTGTTCATGTTTGCTGCCATGTTTTCTTTATTATTACAAGCATTTACATATTAACATATACGTGAAAAGTAGATGGATATATGCTGGAAAACCATGAATACACCCCCCCCCCCTTATTCCCATATTCCTTTCACATAACAAGGTGCCCTACCACTGATTACTTGACAAACTACTCTCCCATTTCTTAACAGAACTTATTTTTACAAAACATACTAATAAACTACCTTAAACAAGCACAAGGTGAACAATGGATGACTGTGTATTCCTAATCTTTATTAAAAATACTAACAGTTCACACACACACACACGCAGAAAGTGATAAAAAGTACTGTGTCATTTCTACTGATGATTTCTACTTTTAACATCTTTAAAATGTAAATGAAACATAGACTATGGAGAACAATGTCTAGGACAAGAGTTGAATACAAATATAGCAACTGATCTTTTATCCAGGATCAAAATAACCGAAAGCCTAAACACCTAAACAATTTTAAGTCCATTTTGAACTTCATGCACATAAGAATTTAGGGAAGTTAGGGAAGTAGCAACTTTTAGGAAACTCTAGTGTTTGTTCAGAGTCAATCAAATTTCCTTTATCTATAATCCAATAAGGTAATAACTGATACTCCCAGTGATGACTGTAAAATCCTTCACTGACTTCTGAATTATCTTCAGTATAGCATTAGCATTAAGTGTATTCAAATTTTTGCACATTGTCTACATGTGAATGCATGCATATGCATTTGGAGAAAGGGGGAGCAGGTGAGGGAGACAGGCTGGGGATTAGAGGGAAGGATAGAGTTGAGGGAGAAAGGGAAAGACAGGAAAGAAAGAAACCAATAACCTTTCTTCATCAAATGAGAACATTTCATTTCCCAATTTCTGTTAAATGGAAATTTGTTTCAATATGGCAAATTTTATAACTGATTAATTTTGCATGTCATTTTGGGATGACTATCTTTTAAAGAGAGTTGCTGTTCCTCTCGATGAATGGCACAGAAAACTACTGAAGTTGAGCTATTAAGTCTATTATTTGTTCAGGTCCTAAAAGAAGAATGGAGAACACAGAGAAAAGGTTTCAAAATTACATGACTGATCGTGATATCAAAAGTTTATCATAGGAACTTTGAAATGAAATATCATCAGTACATGGAATACATTTTTATAAGAAGGAAGAGAAAATGTCAGGTTATGTGAACACTGGTTCTTGACATAGTATACTGAGGACTAATACAGTATTTTAGAATATTTTGGGGGCACATTTGAAATACATAATTTTAACCATATTACTTTGGGATATTTCAATTTGTCAAATTACCTATCAGAAAACTGTTTGAGCAAGAATATGAATTTGGCACTACATTCTGAAGTTCAATAAAATCTCTGTTCAATTAAGAAAGAACTACCTTCTGGTACATTTCAATGAAATACATTTCAGTCTTCTTGAGTTTGTTCTAAGTTTGAGCCATATTCAAAGTAGTAGGTAAGTAGAAAAAAATCTTATCTTAAGAAAAATAATAGAATATAAAAGAAATTAGCAAAAAGATCTGCAAAAATATTTGTGGTCTATTATACCCTACAGCAAATGGGAGTGTGATGATTTCTTTTGAAAATATTACTAAAAATATATATAAATGTGAGTGAAAATGCTATTAAAGGGATAGCTAAATAATTTGAAATTAAAACAATACTTCTAAATCTTCATTTTTTCTTTCTGTTTATACAGTATAAGATAAAGAGGAAGGGCTGTACTGTGTATAAAATCACCATGGAAACTCGAGCCCAGGGAAATCATTAAGGAGATTTCCACATATATTGCCTTGTAACATTGTTTCCAAAGTCATATATAGAAATATTTGGTCTTTACCTCTAATAGTATAAGGGTGTGTGACTACTGGGAAATGCTCAAATGTTCTAGTATTGATAACTTTGCTGCTAACAGACAGTTTGGATCTATTGCACTCTCTTTGGGGAGGGAAGACAATTTTATATGACAATGTCATGTCAGACAGAACTCATTTCAACTTTATTTCATATTTATCTACCCCATTTGCAAGTTAAAGCCAGGTGATCATAAACCTGCAATGGATAATTGTAAGGCTTATGGGATTTAAAGATCTTCCATGCCCCATTGGACGTGCTGACATAGCAGGAAGGGACGGAGCAAGCGAAAGTGAAAGCCAGAGAAAGCGAAAGCCAAGGACATGCTGACGTAGCAGGAAGGGGCGGAGCAAGAGAAAGCGGAAAGCGAGAGAAAGCGAAAGCCGAGCTAGCGGTCCTGCGGTGGGCTGGCGGTGGTGGTGACGGCGGCAGCAGCAGAGGCAGAGGCAGCGCGAAGCCCTTTTTGAGTTAGGACTGCTAAGGACTTTCTGCTAAGGACTCCTGCTGAGGACTGCCAGGGGCCGGAGCTGCTGGGAGCGCGCTTCCAGGACGCTGGGTGGTTGCTGTGCGTGGGGAGAGGAGGACCTTTGCCTGAGGTAGCCTGTTCTGTTTTAAAGGCTTGAAAATGTGGGTGCTTTCTACTTTATCTACCTGTGCCAATATCATAACTACTCTGATGGCTTTCACTTTCTGGTTTTGGGACTCAGTCTTTTGGTATCTTAATAAATTTTCTAGTTTATTTCCCCATATGGCAAGCATGACGTATTTTGTAATGGATAATTATATCAGCATATTTGTAATCTCCATAGGCATTGTGAATATGGCATTGCTGATACAATAATACAACTAGTTTCTTTCTTATTCCATTCTGATTTGTTATTTCGGAGCTCTCTAAGCTTCCAAAAAATAAAGTGGGGAGGGGGTGTGGATGAGAGGCCGTGTGTGTGTGTGTGTGTGTGTGTGTGTGTGTGTGTGTGTGTGTGTGTGGAGGTAGGACAAGTATTTACTAAGTACCTACTATATGCCAGGCACTCTGCTAAGCATTTTATACATATTATCTTATTTGAAGGTTACTAATAACCTACCCAGTTATTTCAGTTTTGAAAGATATTTATAGTGTACAAATTTCTTTTCTACAAATCATTAATAAGTGAAACAAATTTTAAATGCCAATTTTTACAGACATAAGACATCACTGTAAAATGGATTTTAATTCTTATTAAATATTAATGCTATTTTTATATTCCAATGCATTTATCAAATGAGCATTTTCATGGTGATGAACTCAGGATATATTTTACTCTTAGAAGTAATATTATTAAAACAGAACATTAACATTTATATTTGGTGTTTCATCATGCATAAGGATCAAGGATTTATCACACTATTTAAAAATCAACACTGGACAAGTTGTGGTACATGTATGTAATGGAATATTATTGCTCCATAAGAAATGATGAGAGGGGTGGCTAGGTGGTGCAGTGAGTAAAGCGCTGGCCCCAGAGTAAGGAGGACCCGAGTTCAGTTCCACCCTCAGACACTTAATACCCACACAAAAAACTAGCCATGTAACCTTGGGCAAGTTACTTAACCCCAAAAGGGAAAAAAAAAAAGAAATGATGAACAGGTAGACTTCAGAAAAGCTTGGAAAAACTTACATGAACTGATGTTGAGTGAAGTGAGCAGAAGTAGGAAAACACTGTACACAGTAACAGCAACACTTGTGCGATGACCAACTTTGATAGATTTAGCTCTTTTCAGCAATGCAATGATCTAAGACAATTCCAAAAGACTCATGATGGAAAATGCTATCCACATGAAGAGAAAGAACTACGGAGTCTGAATGCAAATTGAAGCATAGTACTTTTCTCTTTTTGGGTGGGTAGGTTTTCTTTCTTGTGGTTTTTCCCTTTGGCTCTAATTCTTCTTTACAACATGACTAATGTGGAAATATATTTACTATGATTGTATATGTATGACCAATATCAGACTGCATGCTGTCTTGGGGAGGGGAAGAAGGGGGAGAAAATTTAAAACTCAAATCTTACAAAACTGAATGATGAAAACTAAAATAAATTTTAAAAAGTTAATAGAAACTGTGATTCTAGGTACAGTACTATCCTTTGTATAATAGGAATTCATTTAACAGAATTATAAAGAAACAACTGAAGAACTGACATAACTGAGCAGAAGAGCAAATTTTTTATAACTTTCTTATTACTGCTATTGAGTAAAGGTTTAAATCCCTTCTACTGTGTTATGGCTAAACTTCTGGGAACCAGTGAATAACTAAAACTTTTCCAAGTTAATAAATACCAACACTGACTGAGAATTTCTGAGCTAAAAAAGACTTTTTTTTTTAAGATGACACAGTTAATACGAACATCCGTTATATAAAGAGACATATTATTAAGTTGGGAACTGAGAGATAAATGCAGGCCTCACCTACTAATTTACCAATCATCATTGGGCAATAACAGACAGTATTGTGTTAGCATTAAAGAGCCTCCCCATAGCTTAAAAAAAGCACTTAGCTTTGTGTACCATCATCTCATGAAACCCAAGTATATTATAATAAACTGAATGTGCATTTCTGGATTAGATGCCTGAAGAGAGAAAGATTAAATTCAAGCAAATTAAATAGTTTAAATATTATATTTATGCTCCTATTTAACCAAAAGAATTAGTCCTTTGGAAAGACAGGAAACTCAAACATGCATCTTCTGATAAGCAATACATAGAAAAGAGAAAGATACGGAAGAGTGATGGGGAAGGAGCAGGAGAAGAAAAGAGTGCCAAGTAAATATTGTTTTTAAAAACAGAAGATAACAAAAAATAAGTTTGGAAGTAGTCAAAGTGTTGATATTGTCATGTTAAATTTAATATATGCTTTACAAAGCTATATCTTACAGATTCATATTTTCTTATATTTTTCTGTTCTTTGTATATGGAGATATTTATGTTTAAACATGTTTGTTAAATTCATGATAAAAAATAAAAAATCTTAACAAGGGATATGAGGGGCAACTATGCCAATATAAAGGTCTATAATGTTTGATGTGTTAAATACAAAGGAAAGGGACTATGGGTAGGGAGCATTAAATATGCTGTCTGACTTGGATGATATATGAGATGGTAAATTTTGGTAGTTTTTTTTTCTACTTTTAAAATTTATTGCTAACAGAAGATGGGTCTCTGGGTGTGTGGAGACATATTTGTAAGTTGAGGTAATGTGAAAACAAAAGATAGTAATACATTTTCTGAGAAAAAGAAAAAAATAGAAAACTGAGGCTGGGACTTGCTTAGGATCATATGACATAAGAGTTAAATGGGAATCAAACCCAGTTCTCTTCAGACTCTTAAGTCAAGAAGATATTCCACTATGCCATTTGCCCCCCTTTTTGCTATGCCATTTTGTCCCACTTCAACATTAGCTAGGGTTTTAAAAGAAAGATGTTGACCCTTCAAATTGTAAGCTAATTCAGAAAAGACTGAATTAGTGAATGTGGTTCAAAAAAAGTTAAAGTGACACAATGATTGAGAAATAAAGTAAGTTCAAATGCAAAGGGTTTAAAGTCACATAATTGTGGGGCTATAAAGTATTTGTCCTACCCGCTGCATATTTTTGAGACAGAGCCATATGTATTCAAGCAAAAAAAATTTGAGTGCATGGTGTTTGTACTAATGAAGACAACATGCAAACAACTATGTACACACAAGATATACAGAGGGTAAAACTGAAACTAACATTGGATAGAAGGACACTTCTAGGATTCTGAATTAAGTCTTGAAGGAAGTCAGAGGATAGCAATATCCTGAACATCTTATCTGTTTTCAAACTATGTTATGTTAAATAATAACTGATATTTATATGCTACTCTATTGCTTAAAAAAACTTCTCATTTGAGTCTCATAACCTTTGAGGTCCATATGTAGGTATTATTACTTCCATTTTACAGATGATTTGTTATAATACTGCAATGTGGCATGAAGTGACCTTCATGGTTAGAAGGCTATTCTGAGAGTAGACTGGCCACATGGTGATGAACTTGTCAGAAATACCAACCCATAAATCACAAAATGGCTCTGAGTCCTATGTGCCTGAGGGTAGACACAATTTTGAGAGTATTAATAGATTGATTCTCAAGATATGTCCTTGCCAAACATGTCCATCACTATTAGGCAGTGTTCTACCACAGAATCTAAATTAAAAGAGGGATTACTGATAGATGTTGTGGATTTCTAGATGTTCCTATTTGCAAGTAACACTGTGATGATTCCCATTATCTTAGAAGATTGAGTCTGGCTAGTATTTATATCTCATCAGTACCTTCTGCCTCTCTGACTGGAGATTGGGCTATGGGCTCCCAGGTCTCTGTTTGAGGAAGTGCTCAGGCCAGTTTTTCTCCACTTTTTACACCTGGGAAATTGCTTTTGAACTTTGGAACATAACATCATGCCCTTGTGTCTGGCACTGTCTCCATATCAGCTCTTCCCCCCAGTTTCCTCAAGGGCAGAGACTAAATTTGTTTTTATTTGTAACTATATCCCTATTGCTTAGCACAGTAAATCTCACTGATCACATCAAGTCCCAGAACGCTACAGAGTTATATATAAAATATTATACATAAATATCATTAAATATATTAAAGCAAGATATACTTTATCATATAAAATATATATCATTCATAAGAGTTTTGTCCAACTCTCCATAAAGGAAAACCGTGGACAGATAACTTATATAACTTTTGCATTAGGATATATATCTTGGACTTACATTGGAAAATAGACAACAAGGTAGATATGACTATAAGAGGTTGAGAGAGAGCTGGGTTGTGTTTCAGAGTTTAACATCTCCATGTCTTAGTTTCCTTGTCTGTGAAGTGAGGGGTTGGATATATATATATATATATATGTATGTATGTATGCATGTATATATATATATATATATGTATATGTATGAAGCTTCTCTTTGAAAGAGTCATCTATTTATCCTTGATATTCTTCAGGTGATATTGTAAGGCCTCTAGTCACTGAACACTAGAGTTTCTGAAGAACTAAAGTTGAGGATCACCCAAAGGGAATGGGTGTATGAAGGACATGAATAGGCTTCTAATACACCACAAATAAAAAATTACATAGGAAGAATAATGAAATAGTTTGAGTTAACTGATGGGTAGCCTGCCCACTTGATGGAGTATTCCAATGTTTAGCTAGGTAACACCAAGAAAACGTGATGACGTCATCCAGAGATGAGCAGAACATAGCAATCATATTAAAAGAACTTGAACAACAGTTGCATAGGATAAGCAGGCATGGATATGTTAAGATCTACATTGCTGGAGGAAATATCCACATTAAATGAGATGACTGAATCAGTCAACTTTCAGATTATTTACAGAGAAGACAACTGATGGCAGAGTGGGTAAAACACTGAGCTTAGATTCAGGAAGGTCTGAGTTCAAATTCACTCTCAGACAAGTACTAGCTATACTGCCCTGGGCAAGTCATTTAACCACTGTTTGCCTGTTTATCTATAGAGCATTTCATGCTGTGCCTGGCACAAGGTAAGTGCCATATGATGATGAGGTTCACATATGTTATGAAACTACATAAAGTCTCCACCCCCCAACTTTCATAAATGAGATATACAAACATACATGTGTGTATGTGTGTGTGCATGTTGCCATTCAGAAGTTTCAGTTAGGTCCGACTCTTCGTGACTCCATTGGGTACTTTCCTGGTAAAGATAATGGGATGGTTTGCCATTTCCTGTATGTATGCATGTGTGTATGCATGTATGTGTGTACAGACATATGAAAGTGTATTAATTGTGTGTTTACACACACATACAGTTACCTTTGTAAAATAGTAATTCATTAAAAGCAGCTAAATATAAATAGGAAGAAGAGAGAAAACTTTAGATTGAGCTATTTTTATGAAATCTAGGTCTCTCAATTTCTCAGTTCTCAAACAGAATATCAACCTATGATGAAACTTGTACCAAATTTCTCAATAAGAATTTTCAGTATATGATTGTTGATCTAACATTCCACTCATGAGCATCTGGCAAAACATACTTATTATATTTCTTATAAATCCTATACAAGTCTAGTGGGACAAAATATTTTCCTATAAGTTCATGACTTATTACATATCTTTCTCTCTCTCTATCCTTTTCTATGTCATAAATTACTTCAATATGGAAGGAAGAAAAAAGAAAGGTCAATTTGGATTATTCTTTCAGTGTTAAACGTTATTTATCTGGACTTAGGCTGGGAGGTGGTAAAGCAGATAGGAAGCCATATTTTAGCCACCAAGAATGCACAATAGAAATATATGGTGATTTTAACTATTAAAATTTAGAAGTAAAGATGTTTAGTTAGCATGAACTTTAATTCTAGATCTTTTTGCCACAAAAATAATTATGTTATTTTGTCTAGTTTTATAAATGAAGAAGGAGCATGGCAAAGTAGATGGACAGCTTATCATAAAGCCAGGAAAACCTAAATTTTCTCTAGGTCTCAGTTTTGTTTCTAAAATGAAGAAGGCTTTAAATCTATGATCCTATAAAAGGAACACAAAAGAGTGGTATGATCCCAGAAAAATTGTGTCAAGGTACAAAGGGTCAGAATTGGCTAAGATTAAGGACAGCAAAAACTGTTTTTTCCCCCCCTAAAGCTATGCCATGGGAAATCACAGTGAAAAAGACTGAAATTACTTAATTCTTTCTTTGCTTCTGCTTTTTCTTCCAAAGTGAGTAGGAAAATGCATATGTTGTTAATCAGTTAAAAAAAAAAACGGTTATCAGAGAGTGATAAGTGAGAAAATAAAGAGGCTGCATTTAGCTCTCATTAGTGTATTCACAATACCAGGTCTGGTTATACCTCAGCCTAGGTCTCTGAAAGAATGGGCAGATGATTTTGGAATCACTCACTACTGGTGAATCCTGAAAGATGGTGGAGAAGGGAAGAAGTGCTAAAGGACAAGAGAAAAGAAAATGTTATCCCAATAAAAGAAACAAAAAACAAAAATTACACAGAGCCTACAAATTATAGACCAGTGAGTCTGACTTTTACTCCTGGTAAAATTGTAAGATATTTTATTTAGGGATGGTTTCTTAGCCCTTAAAAAAGGAAGAAGTGAACACTAAGAGCTAAGAGTCATGACAGATTAATTTCATTTCCTTGTGAACTAGACTGGTAGATCGGGGAATACTAGAGACATAGTATAACTTGAACCAAGCACAATATTTGCAAGGTCTCTCATGTGAATCTAATCAGATGAAATTTAATAGGAATAAATACAAAATTATAAACCAGGGTTCTAAGAATCAATTTCAAAATATGATGGGAGGAGGAGGGGAAGAATAACTTGTGTATTGATTTAAAATTGGAAGAGATCAAGTCCAACTGCCTTTTATAGACGAGGAAACTAAGTCCAAGACAAGTTAAGTGACTTCCCAAGGTCACATAGCTAGTGTGTACACACACACACACACACACACACACACACACACACACACACACACATTGTGGAGGGGGGAAGGCAGGGCAATTGGGGTTAAGTGACTTGCCCAAGGTCACATGCCTAGTATGTGTTAAGTGGCTGAGGCCATATCTGAACTCAGGTCCTCCTGACTCCAGGGCCAGTGCTCTATTCACTGCGCCACCTAGCCTCCCCTGACAATATTCTTTTAAAAAATATTTGGGGAGATTTATAAATCCTTGAAAGAAGAAGAGGAATCAGGAGAGAGAAAAGACATTAAAAATAAGTAACCAAGAGAGGGAATAAAGAGTAGAAGAAGGTCCCAGAGGAAAGGAGGTGAAGGGATCAGGATCATAAAAAGGAATAAGTTCTGGGGTGGTAAAAGGTCTTGAGCTTAAAAGGAGATAAAAGGATGAGTGAGGACAGAAATCTTCTAAACTATGGAGGAGTGATAAGTGAACGCCAGAGAATAGCTTCTTTAAATTTTCCCTAATCACTACGGTCTGATGCACTATCTTTCTGCTTGGCACAAAGGGAAATGACTGATTGGATGAATATAGCAATTATTGGCTATAGAATTAATTTTCTATAATCATATACTGCCTTGTGACACATGTAACTGTCATTCAATTTCAATCACCACACACATTCATCATTGAGGTAGGGATCATGACACTCTTTGTATTCTTCATAGTGCCTAGCACTCTTACTGATTTCAATTGATATAAAGACTGAGACTAATAGTCAAAAGCTAGGGTACTGAGATTGAATTGCATTAAATATCAGGTATTAGGTATTCTTATTTATTTAACTAAATTTACAAGTGTATCCTTCCTTTCATAACTTGAAAGTTTAATTACAGCAAAAAAAAGCGATATATGTTCAAAACTCTAATAAATAATCTAGATAAAAAGTAAAATTTAAAACTAATATTCTGGAAAATAAGAGGTAGCATATCATAGCTGGTCTAACAATAAGAAAATCTTGGTTCAAGAACTGCCTTTGCTAGATTGGCAATGTGACCCCTGGGCAGAAGGGTCACTCCATCTTCAGGTGCCCCAGAGAGCTCTCACATTCTTAGAAGATCATTAGGAGATCAGCAGATTCTTATGTGCATTAGAAGAAGTTCCTCATTGTAGTTCTATAGCATAATGATATCAAAGGCCCAGTTTTAAAAATATTATGAAAATAAAATCTGCAGATACAACCTACTGGGAATGAACATATTTAAAACAGGTGATGTGTGATTATTCTTATCAATAATGTGTACTATGTCTTTAGGTATGGACAAGATTCATCTCTTTAAAGAAGCTTGAAAAAGCTCAAGATTTTTACTATTAAAGCATATGTTCAATTTACTTATGATAAGAGAAAACAATGAAACCAAATTTCTTTTCTTCCATAAAGTATAAGAAAATTTTTTTCATATAAAAGATTGTACCTGCTGATCTCCAAGGAAACGACTTTTCAGTTGAGCTGGAGGAAAAAAAAAAGAAAAAAAGGGAAACATTTATTTGCTTTATCGCAGCTTTACTTGATATTGAAAAATAAAAAATTTAATATGCAATTCTGAAAGACTAAATAAGTTCCCTTACTTAATAAGTTAATCATTCTACTATCATAACTTAATAGACTGTGCAATTTAACCCAGTCTCATTTTTGTAATAATTAGTATCTGAACTGAAAAAATGAATTTAAAACAACTTATAAAATGATGTCAGATCCTTCTTGAACAAAGCTGTTAAGTAGAGCCATCTAAGATATATTTTTGGAAAGCAAAAGTTTAAGCTGTCAATGATATTCTACGATACTTCTTGTGACAATCAGCTTTAATGATAAATCTGAAACATAAAAATTATAAATAAATGTCCTTAAATTGTTGAAAAAGAAAGCATAAGAAACTTATTTTTTTTATAAAAAAGACTACTTATTATTTCTGATAGAAAAGTAAACTTTTGCATTAATATGGCACTGAACAGGAAATTTATATTAAAATATAAATATAATATATTAAAATATGATTATATATTAAAATATAAATATAAAATAACTCTAAAACTGATGAATAGGGCATTAGAGTAATCAGTATGGATAATTAAACATTTTCTTCAGCTTATCTAGGAAATTATTGAGCAATTTCAACTTTGGATAAAAGTTGAGAAAACTGATATGTAGCCATGTCAGCTACAAAATATATAAGTAATGATTATGGATAAAGCCACTTTATTTTATCCTCATGGGAGGAAAGCAAAAATAGTAACACAGCCTATTGCACATAAACCTCGGTTCATAATCTCTCTTTCTACTCATCCCTGTGACTGTGGGCAAATCACTGAATTTCCCTGGGTCCCAGTTTCATCATTTATAAAATAAATTGGATCGGATGATTTCTAAGGTCCTTCCTTATGATAAATAGTCATGCTCATGTACATAAGAAAGGATGTCAAGAGGGTCTGGAAACCTGGAATCTTGTCTTGGTTTTGCCATCAAACTATTCTTGTCTTGGTTTTGCCATCAAACTATGTGATTTTGGGCAATTCCCCTCACCTCCTGGGATCTAAGTTTCCTCATCTGTAAAAAGAATCAAAATTCATAAATTCCAAAAGGTTCTACAATTATTTTTAACACTTGATTTTTTTTCTCTAAGTCACCAGGATGTTAATAAAACCACAGCCAAATTAGAAGCAGAAATATTTTCTAAGAATCTTCTGAGCTTTAAGATTATTTTTTTCATTATCATCTTTATTCTAACATATTGAAATGAAAGCAAAGTTGGTCAATTTGAAATGAACAGAGTGAATAAGCCCAATGCTAATAATCTTTTAAATTTTTTTGATCCTTTACATAAGAAACTCTTAGAATCTTGAAGTAGTGATGGGGAGGCTGATAGTGCAAAGAAAAATGAATATTTAGTAAAATATCAGTAATAGTAGATTTGCTTTCCTGCCATGGGCTTCTAAGGGTAGGGTTATAAAATTTTTAGAGCTCCACCTGGCGAGAAAAAAACAAGTCCCCGTAGGAAATTTCAGATGCTCTTAAATCTATTTCTTTTTTTTACTATTAAAAAAAAACAAACCACAGAGTTGACACTGCACAGTTATATTCCTATCAAAATATACATATTTCACACCACCATTAGAATATTATCTAAAATCAAACTGCCTAGGAATATTAATGTTCCAAAGCACACGAGAATAACATGAAAGTTTAGATTAGCTTTGGAGTTTAGAACTTACATGAAATTTAATGAAATACTCTCTAGGAAGTTCCTGAACCTCAAAATATTATGGCATACAGTTTGTATTAATTTGCACAAGTGAATTTAGGAAATCTTTTGGTGCCAAAGAGAATCTACTTATGTTTTTCTTCAAGACTACTGCTATAGCTTCTTAAATATCCATCCAGTTTCCCACTATCTAATGCTGTTAACAGATCAACTTTCTTAAAGCATTGTGATCATATCACTCTCTCATTTAAAATTCTTCATAATTTCCTCACAGCGATCAGAAGAAAGTTTAATGTTACAGGCCTTCCATGATTACATTCTAATCTAACTTTCTAGTCTTATATACCAATATGAGCCCTACTATCCAATTTATTCTTGTACATTTTCAGAGAGGGTTTTGTATTCCAGACTGTAAGTTATATAAAGGTAGAGATGTTACATTATTATATATCTCATGAAGTACCTTGCATAATATAGGAACTTAATAATTATCTGTTAAATTAATAAAGTCATTCCTTTTTAAAAACATGTCAACTTATTCTTCCTCAGATGTAGGTAAGAATCATAAATTAGCTAAAAAAATATGCAAATAATGGTGTGACAGTGAGGAGGTTCATCAAAAACTGCTAGAGTAATACCATGATCAATTGGAACAAATCTAATGGCATCCTTCATGGGAAGTATTTATCTGCAATTTACTTTCAAGAGAAAAAACAAGTAAAACTAAACCAAACCACTGTACAATACTAACTGATGCTTGATTGCATAGTCAAGGGACTAACCAAGATAGCCTCACATTCTAAGATCATTCTAACTAAGGGAAGGTCTTAACATACATCTTAAATGCTACTTTGTCATAACAATTAAAATCTTGCTTTCCAAAACTGCACTTCCTAGAAGTTCCTTATTTCCACAATGGCATTATCATCTTTCTGGTCATTGAGGCTCAAAACCTTCAAATCCTCTTTGAGTTCCTCCCTCATTTCCCAAGTTTAAACTTTATTATTTCTACTTGCACAATCTCCTTTTCTTCTATCTCCTCTGTTACATTTTTATTCAATTCATTCAAATCAGTTTGGCACTCCTTGTTACCAAAATTGACCATTACACCAAAGTTTTAAAGAGGCTGCTCAAGGTATGGGTGCTGCAGTTATTACTGCCCATGGTACCTGCTAGTGTTCTTCAAAACCATGCCTCCTGCTACCCACCCCTTAAGATGCCACTAATCGAGGCCCTGGCCATCCTCTTGTCAGTTATTATCCTCCCCTCCTCTAATCTAGGAATCAAACTCCTTTCAAAACTCCCTACTGAAACCTGAACCAGATTAAAATGTAATTGAGAAATGTTTATACAATATAACATAAATGTTAATTTGTGGCTTTCTAAGTCAATATGTGGCAGCAGGGCTATCTTTCTATTTGATTTTGACATCATTGCTCTAAACCACTGGAATACCTCCTGCTTTCCCAGTCTAATCTATGACCCTGATAACAAGACCATTCAAAGCTTTCCAGAGCATATATATATATATATATATATATACACACACACATATATACACACACACACACACACACACACATATATATATATGGAAAGGGGGTGGGACAGGAATCTTGTTCTCACTGGTACTACCATATAAGCTATGTATTCCCAATGAGAACTCGGAATTCATTTTGTATTGTTTGCTAAATAAATTATAGTAGGCTGAGCTTAGAACACAAACATACTTGATAACACTGTTCCTCTGGGAAAGTGTAATCTATACACATAGCCTATGGGAATATAACCCACTTATACCATTTTCTATTTAGTATTCGTGAAAGTCTATTGACAATCCCATAACTCCTCTTAGTCTTCTCAATGACTTCAGCACCTAGCCACATTCTTCATCATTTCCTGCTTTGTAAACCTGAATTGTGGGTCTACCCTAACACACTGTTCCGAGTCCTCTTTTCTCTCTTTGGGGGAAATAATTTATTCTCACGGACTTAATTATTATCCTTGAACAAGAAAATATTCAGATCTACTGTATACATCCAGTTATACTCAGTCCTTTGAATCCCAGACTGACATTGTCAATTATCTACTGAAATAGTTCCAACTTGAATCCCAATAAGCACCTCATACTCAATAGGCCCAAAACATAACATTTATTTCCTTCAAATCCACCTTTCTTCCTAACTTCCCAATCTAGTTTTACATCTTCAGAGTCATCCTTGACTTCTCATTCTTTCATCCTACATATCCAAAAAACTGCGAAGTTTTGTCCATTTTACCACAATACCAGTTCTCATCTGTCCCCTTTTCTCTACATTCATGAGGACAACTTTAGTTTAGGCCCTTACAGAATGTTTCCCATACTATTATAGCAGTCTCCTACCTGGCCTCCCTGCTTAAAATATCTCCAATTCATCCTCCACACATGTACTACAATGATTTTCTTAAAGCAGGAGTCTAAACATGTCATTCCTTGGTTTATTCAATTATAATATTTCTATTAATTCTAGGATTGACTATAAACTTCTCTCTGGTCTTTAACCTAAAGTCTTTCCTAACTTGGTTCTAATCTGCTTTTCTAGGTTCACTAAATTACCCACCATTCAGTCTTATCAAAGTGGTCTTCCTGTTGTCCTTCACCCACTACATTCCAACTCCATACTTTTGCACAGTCTGGCATACGTGGAAGGTGCTTTACTCCCATCTCCATTTCTTAGAACTTATTAATTACCTTCAATACTCAGCTCAAAAATTACTTCTTACACAAAATCATCCAATAATCAGTAACTTGTATTTCTTTTGTTTATATAGATACCTAGTATGTGTATAAACATCCAAATACTCTAGCTTATAGTTTTCCCATCCAACTATATGTCATGTGTGCTTCATATGATGAAGTATACATAAATAAATGTGCATATATTTGTGTGAATATATGTATACACTTATATTTACACTAATTATATGTACAATATATATACATTACATACAACATACATGTGTATACACACATATTTATGTATATGTTTCCTCTCCTGATATAATGCAAGCTCCTTGAAGGCAGGGACTATTTCTTTACAGTCTCTATATCCCTAGTGCTTAGCATAGTGCCTAAGAGATACAGTGGTATGCAAATCACTTGGGGCAATCAATAATTTAGATGCTTTATTTTGTGACATCAACAATCATACCTGTGTACTTCTACTGGCACTAGGTTAACTTAGAATGCTTTACTTTGACTAGATTTAACAGGCTTGAGATGTTTTGCCCACCTTTAGTTTTCTGTCAGCTAAATACTAGCTTTTTGGCATATATAGTAGGTCCTAATTATTTGTGGATTCTGTATCTGTGAATTGACTTACTAGTTAAAATTTATCTGTAATACTAAATAGATACTAGTGGTGCTTAGTCACAAACATGGGTAAAGTGGGGAAAAATACTTGATTAGAATGTTTCCAGATGAAACAGAACAAGGGGAAACTTGCCTTCTTGTTTCAGCTCTCACACTGTAAACAAATGACTTTTTCACAGTCTATTGCCTTTTTTTTTTTTTTTGCATTTTTGTACTGTTAGTGATTTCTTTGTTTAAAATGGCCCCCAAGCACAGTCCTAAACACAAGAAGACTGTGATATGCCTTATAGAGAAAATATGTCTGTTAGACAAGCTTCATTCAGGTATGAGTTACTGTACAGTTGGCTGTGAATTCAGTGTTAATGAATCAACAATATGGTACATCCAGCAAAAGGAAGAAGAAATTTGCCATCTGTATGTATATATGTATGTCCTGAAAAGTGCTAGTGCAAATGTGACCACAGATTCACAGCAACAGAGCCTTGTATTTCCTCTAGGAGGAATAGTTTAGTATGAACTAATTCAGTGTTTGTGGCAACTTTATAGAACATAACTACTGTAATTATGAGAATTGGCTGCACATTTTTCACTGCTTCCTTTTGCTGTTTTTTTAATTACATTTTAAGAATGGATATTATTTCAAGGAGTTGTCTTAAAGAGCACATTTTAATGGCCATTGGACACTGCCGTGATGATTGGTGAGGGGAAGTCAACTAGTTCACGGATCAATCAATTTCACAATGAAACTGGATCAGTCACATCATGACACAAAGGAAAGTATGGTCAAAAGTGGGAAACCAAACCAAACCACTGTCAATAGGAACGAACAAAGTAAAGAGTTCTGAACAAGGAAATGAACCTTCTAAATTTCCCTTAGCTGTTGCTATCTTAATTCAGGTTCTCATTATTATCTCTCTTCTAGACTATTATAGTAACCTCTAATTAGTTTGAAGTCTGTATACAAAGAAATCACTTGCTTGCCGTCTCAACACAATATATTTTCCACATGATGGCCAGAGTAATTATTCTTAATGCACAAGAATGACACAATTTACCTGCTCAAAAGCCTTCAATATCTTCAAAGTTATCTACAGATTAATCTGTTGATTAAGGACCTCTATGCTCAGTCTTTCAGAATCATATAAACACACAAATACGTACACATACACACACACGATGAAATGGATTTGTGATCTCAACAATTTGGATGATACATTAAGATTACAAACCATCCATGCCTATCTTGTATCACTTTTGTTCCCATTTTCTCCCTAGGAGTTCCATTCAATAGGCTTTATTCCTTATTAGTTTACCTCTGACATTACAATGGTACTAGTGCACTCAGGCTGTCCACTTGCTATCTATAATCCCTGCCATGTTACTAGGCCACCTTCTTTTTTCAATCATATATTTTTACTGATGATTTATTTTGTTATAGTCATTCTTTAAAATTCTTATTTTATTATATATTTCAGCTTGTTCATACCACCAAGTGTCTCTCCACTGCTCTGTGTGTTAAGTATTTTTGATTACATATAATACTGTTAAAAAAAAGGCCACTGTTTCTAATGAAAGCTTGGGGTCACTCCAGTCTACTTTCCACCTCCTGTTTAATTTCAAGCCCAACTTGTCATCCCTTTGTCCTGCTCCATCCCTCTCTCTGTCCCCCTATCCCAAATAAACACACAAATAATATAGGTTATACTTTTTCCCATCCAACTATATGTCATAAACTGAGCAATAAACTTATTTAGACACTTGGTTTTTCCTGTGTGAATGAGTATGCCAAACATCCTTGAGACATGCCTTGCTGGAGAACATCTAAAGGTGGTATTTTGCTCTATCAAATCAAATGTTTTTCATAAGAAAAAAACTAAGCACAGTGGACTCTTGAATTCTCTATATGCTTTAATAAATCATAAGATGAGTAAGTGAATGAATGAAAAAAAATTAAGATCTTACTATTTATCTGGAATTGTCCTAAGCAATGGGGGCACAAATTCAAAAACAAGATCATCTCTGTTCTCAAAGAGTTCACTTATTTTAATTAGAAAAGCCAAAGCACATATGGGAGCGATGGCTAGGTAGGGATGTTTTGCTTTAAGAAGTCACAGTTATGTTAAGAGGAGGCATAGGGCAATAAAATGACATGGTATTCCCAGGAATCATAGTGATGGCATGATTAATATTTCTAGGGAAAGGGCTAGGAAAGCGTAGGAGGAGAGTGCAATACGCACATGGCAACATGGAAGAAAGACGGCAAGAGTGGGGTTAGCTAGATATGACGGTGAACAAATCAGAAAAGCCTGGCCAAAGAGTGAGAGTGGAATATCTAGTAGGAATCAGACATGTTAGAAAGATAGTCTGAGTACAGTTTGGTGGATCTAGGGCCAAGATGTGATCAGTCACCAATCAGGAGAAGATGGCACCAGAATGGGAGCTGGGGGAAACCACATCATAGGCAGAAGGCAAAGTGTACAGTGAGAAAATCTTTGGTAGCTTCCCCTTTGTGAATCAATGCTCTCACAATTGTTACCTCCAGCACTCAATCTTGCCATCTCATGTATGTACAGAGAACTAATCTGGATGTTTTCATGTCTGTTGCCATTTATTCCTGCTCTCTAGGAGTATGTGCAAGACTGATGTTAAGACACTAAGAGTCTCTACAATCCTTAATGATGAAAGAATTTGAAAGAAAAATCTTTGGAAGTATTTATTATTCTTCAATTTATAGTCCTCCAGACATAAATTCCTTCATTATAACTTTGCTTATTTGCGTCTCTTGTTAAGTTTTCCTTAAACTGGTTGTACTCTCTACTGCTTCTCTATGTATTATGAGATGATACTGCTCATAACTGCTGTTCAGTCTTCACTGCAAGATTTAAAAAAAAAGTTGATTTTCTAAATTGGTGTTGCCTTCTTTATCTGCTATAACTTTACATTTGCTAAATATATCAAGTATTTGCTGAATGCAGTTACTTTTGAGTTTCAATTGTTTCTTAATTAGGGCAACCAATTTATGGCACTTAAATTTTGGAATAAATTATAATTGATGTCAATGATTTTTTCTCCTATCCCTTTCCAACCCATCAGGACTGAGTAATTTTAATGACATGTAATATATTTTTCCTATCTAATTCACATATGTATATAGGTGTATACACATACACATTTACCTACATATATACATATATACATATACATAAAAGATGGGAAAGTAAAAGAAGGGAGAAGGAAGGTAAAATGAGAGAAGGAAGGAAGGAATGAGCATGGCATACTGGATGGAAAGAAGTCTGCATCCAAACAGGGAGAACCTGGGTCACTGAATATTTACCAGTGTGCATTAATGGTGAGTTTCTCACTAAAACTTTTTCAAACCAATGAAATCACAGATCTGCCCCACCCAGAAGATTTACACAAACATGTGTTTTTAAATTTAACTCTTCCCTATGTCATTCTCTTTTCTCATCAAAACTGAATAACTATTTCTGCCAGTCAAAAACCTTGCACTGCTTTAAGATTCAGTCCAGGTGCTACTAACTCAAAGGTCTTATGGAATACCCCAGCTTGAAAAGATTTTTTCCTCACCAATATCCAGTAACTCTCTGTTTAACCTCTCTATATACTTTTGTCTAACTTGAATTATATTTAAGCATATAACTTATCCTCTGATGAAATTATAAGTTTCTTGAGGTAAAGGACTGTCATTTTATCATTTTTGTATCCATAGCAACTGTGCTTTGCACATGAGTTGAATTTAATTTTTATTGAATTGTTTCTAAATAGTAAATATTAATTCCAGATTAGATATGGAACTTATCATTTACTGCATACTGTTCAAGGTTGTTTAGCATTTTATAGATTTGTTTTTTCACAACGATAACAACAAATTTTACAAATACATAGCACTGCAAGATTTAGAAAGAATTTTTATTATAATAATGTGGCAAATAAAGTGGCATATTATTTTCTCCATTTTTAGTTGAGAAAAATGGAGGTAATAGAATACCATTGACTTTTTAAGTTTAATGCCCTTTCTACTATACCTCATACTAAATGAAGTTATTAGCTACATTGAGATGTTATGATAAATGAAATGCATGTGAAATTCTTTGACGTTCTCAGAAAAAAATAATATATAGTGTTTATACTTAGTACTTTCACCTTGATTTACATTTTATTGGAGGAAGGTCAAAAGATAAATATTTCAAGGAAAATAAATCATGAAGTAAATTTTCCTGAATGTGTTTTAAAATACAGTCAGTTCTGCCATAATGTGATATATGCCATTTCCCCAAAGCATTGCACCATGCAAAATTATGCAAAGAAAAAAACAGAGCTTATGGGAAAAATGGGGTTAGTGGCACCATACTCAAGAACTTTGTCAGTGACATATTCAAATAAGACATGAACTTAATAGGAATGGCAGCACAATTTTATACATGTTTAAGAGTTAAGAAATGTATAAATACTACAATAAATAGTGGCTCCTTCTGAAGCCTCAGGTCACCTTAACTAGTTGGACAGAGTGCAACTCCAGGACTCCTGGGGGTGGCACAGGGCAAGGGGAAGTGGTGGGCTCTTTTCTGTTCATAGCTCCTATTATACCAGGAGATAAATAACAACCATGGCACTTTAACTTGACAAATACCTGAAATTTGCTTGTGGAAGCAGGCATCTGAAGGGCTGCAGCTTGTGAGTTATTGTGAAGTGGGGCTTAGGAGTTCTGCATTCTCACTGTTTCTTGAGGAAGAAATCATGCAAAAGCAAACTCAAAATTCATGTTATGCTCAAAATGTTCCCTAATATATTAATCATGGTGGAAACATTTACATTTTCAAAACTAACATTATAGCAGAATTGACTGTTCTGATTATCAAGTTAAAAACTAAAGTGATTTTTCTGAGTAACCAGTAACAACATCTATGTAATAATAGTATCTGGAAAGCTCCTTGAAACATGTATCTTTACAGAGGTGAACCAAAATTTGAATGATAGAAATGGGCATTTGCATTTGTGCAATAACATATATGCATAATACTATTCAATGTAAAAATAACTTTCACCAGAATGGCCTAAGTAGGATTCATATTAATACTTAGGTAAAGCATAATTACTAATTCTTCTACTCAGTAACTAGATTAATTTGGTATAATATCTTCAATCTAAAGGGAACTTCCTGAGTACAAACAACAGCACCACTCACAAGAAGATTTCCTTTTGCAAAAGTCAAGAATATTTGACAAGAAATAAGTATAAGGGTATACAAGAAGCTTCCCTGCCTTCAGGTTCTAGTTCTGGGACTGACAGTTGGTAGGTAGAGAAATGATAGAATTCAGGTGGATATCTCTAATACACAATTAAAAAACTTCTCTGCTTTCCCTATCATAATATTCTTCAGTCTATCACTCTCAAATATAATTGTCTTGAAGGCCACAGAGCAGAAAAACTGTCCTTAGGGAGGCTGCTAGCTTTCTCAAGGTTTGCTGTGGAGGAGATTTTTGCTCAGGTACATGTTGGACTAGATAGTTGCTAAGAATCAGAAGTGATCATCAAATCATTGGATTCTAATCCATTTTCGCTCCCTATTTTCCATATAAGGGCACAATAATGAAAATCAGAAATTTATGTTCGTGAATTTTAACAGAAATTACTTTCTACATAATATAATCTACTATTTACTTTTTAATACCCTGTAAATATAAATGCATTTTGGATTTTATAGTGCTGGAATTTTAGATTAAGTATACTAATATATTTTGAATGACAGTATCTTAAATTTCCAAAGTTCAAGAATCTGTAACTCATTTCTCCTATTAAGCATACCAGAGTGATTTCATGAATCCTTGTGACCAGAGAAATGCATCAGCTGATGGTTAACTTTCTGGGGATGGACCTCTTTAAACTTGTACTGTTTCCTGGGAATAGAGTTGAGTGCAAGGGTTGTAATCATAGCCTTTCTACTTTTGGTAGGCCCTCAGAGAGGTTCATGCTGTTTATAGACATCTTCAAGAACTGCAGGTCACTTTCATACTGACTGACATGAGGCATTAAAGTAGGATTTCGTTTTGAAGTAGTACCTGATAATTCCTGAAAATTCAGGTATGTATTACTGATTCCTGGTATTCAAAGCCCTATATTCAATTCAAAAATCATTTGCTGAGTGCCTGTTATGTGCCATGCACTGTACCAGGAAAGATACAAAAACAAAAATCAGTCTATGGCATCAAGTGGTTCATGTTTTGATGAAGAAAAATAAGCCATATAAAGATAAATGCAGAATATATACAAAGTAGAACAATGGAATATCAAACAAGTCACTGAACTACTCTAGTCATCATTTTCTTCATTTATGAAATGAAGGCATTGTATTAGATCGTAAGCAAGCAGGGCAAGGTGCTAATTAGGGTAGAAAATATATATAAGAGAGTTCAACTTTACAGCAGATAACAAGCCTCCAAAGTCCTCTGGATGCAACTGCATAGAGACAACAATGCTCAATGGCACAGAGACAAAGTTTCAGGACTCATGATATGGGCTAAGAGACTCTACATTGCAATGGTAGGTTAGGTATTCCCTGACTAATAGCGATTATGAAAAGGAGTTTGTGGCCATCAGAGTTGAAATGAAGCAGAGATTTGGGCTAACTCAGGTAAGAATGGGAGAATCAGCACCTGGGCACCAGAAGAAGGGAAGTGCTTCCCAAGGTATGCTTCTGCAGGGCCCTCCAGACAGTTATTGGTTATCTTCACATATCCTCTCTTATAGCCAAGCGAGGATATTCTATGTCCCATTTCTTTTCCTGCTTTTTCTCTTCTTTATGTCTTTATTTATCTATTCCTTTTCCCATGCCTCAGATGGAAATTTTACACACATGTGCTATACACATGTGCACAAACACAAAATTAAGAACTTAATTTGTGCAAGGAACTGTTAGGTGCTAGATATACAAAGATGAATTAGATATTGAGCCTGTTCTCAAGAAGTTAATAATTTAAGTGTAGGAAAGATACATACAGAAATTGCTATATTACAAGAGAGTGAAATTAACAACAAAGCTAAAGAACAGGCAAAGAGTTAAAGAGAAATCTAAGGAGAAAAAAAACTCTATTGACAGAGGTGGGGGTGGGGCAACGTCAGAAGAAAAGACAGGGACACTTTTGTGAAAGTTTTGACATATGAGTTAGTTTGTTCACAACTGCTTATGAAAAAAATGGAAGAATGTATACCTTTATTAACAGTTCTTGATTAATGGTTATTGAATTCTCAAAACTAATGTCAAGTAAGGAAAAGAAGCACCTGTGGATAAAAATCCCCCAAAATATATCTTACAAATATGATGGATCAATTATTCACTTTACCAATTATTATTTAATCACAAGAAAAATTAATTTATTGTATCTACATATGAGAAGTCAAGTCCATGAAGACATTGTAACAAGTTTTACTACTTCATTTAGATTTGAGTAGCCCAAATAATAAAGTTTTCCAAAAATACTATATCTTTCTATGATAGCAATTAGCATAACTAAGCATCAAACTCAGCAATGCAATTTAATAATAATAATGATAACTTTTTATGCTTATGCTAAAATAATAAAATATTTAACTTCAGGATACATGCAGATGAAGCTGTCAAAATCTGTACCTTGTGCTGGCAATGCTTGGTGATTCTGCTCCAAGCCTACATCTTTCTAGCTGACTGGCAACAATTTGTCTCTCCACTTCCAGCTCTCTGGTGAGTCGTTGAAACTGAAGCTCCTATAATTTAAGAAAATAAACACACATGAGGTGTCTAGGAATAGCTACTCAAAGTTATGAATGAATGCATGCCACAGTGAATAAAATAACAAATCAGTATTATAACGTTAATTTTGCCTATATAGGCAAATTTACTTTCTTCTTGTGAACTGCAGGAAAAAAAATACTAATTTTTCATTCTTTTCAAACTTTAAGGGGCTAGGCATTGCAAACATTGTTTAGGTAGAAACATATAACTAAACAAAGGTATTCTCATCATTAATTGTTTTTATTTTTTGTTGACAGTTCACCTCAACTTGAATTCTACTACAGTTCTCCATTACAAATTTATTTAAAGTTTATTTCAAAATGTTTGTATCAGATACCCAAAAACCAGAGCAATGTTTCATTCTCAATGATAGTCATTTATAACAATGCTATACTATAGGTCAGGACTACATCAAAAACATTTCAATTGTAGCTGCCAATTCCAAAAATGACAAGAAATCACTTAATTATGTCTTACGAATCCTTTAACCTTTTCAAAATACTAGGGAAAAATGTCATCTTTCTAGTCTCTGGTAATGCCCTTATTTTTCTCTACTACTTAACAAAATTTTTGTCATAAATGTAGTCATGTGCAACACTATGATAAAAGAGGAGTAAAGAAATATAAATGAAGCCATGATGTTGTGTTTTAAATTGTTATTTTTAAAAAGCTACATAAACTGGCTAATCACATTGCTCCCCTCAATTTCTATGACACCAGAAAAAGAAATAAAATTATATTTTATGAAATGACACTTTGCATATCTTTATACAACTTTTATTGTTAACTTAAAATTTTTGTAAAAATTATCTATACTTTTCAGCACCTGAGGCACATATATTTCATACTTTTTAAACCACAACTATTACCTTCAATAAAACTTCACGACATGCTGGGGCCATGTTGTCTATTAATACAGATGAAAAATTGTAATTAGTTTAATCTGACAATCACCAATGGCACAGTGACTCAGGATAGTAAACAAGTGATTATTAACCACAGAAACAATTTTTAAAATCTACTTAAAAGTTTTATATGAGCAGAAAAGATTGAAATAGGAGGTTAAAAGCAGTATGGCCCAACTCTCTTCAACAACTATTCCAAGATCATGGAAGAGCCTTAAAATAAATAGTGACTTGGGAAATCCAAGAAACAACCACAATGGGTTATTTTTCTAACACAAGTTAGTACAGAAAGTCAGATAGTAACTATAGGTCTGGGGAAGGCATCTAGCCAGGGAAGTTAAAGCTTCCAGCATAGTGATATGTATAATACCTATACAAGGACCTGGGTCCAAAGATCCATCAGGAATGGAAATTTGGATTGTAAATGGAGTAGGGAGCCATACAGATGCTAGCAAGCAACTATACAGGCCACTATGTACCTGGAGTCAGGCTATATGATTCAAACTGGATTGAACCTGGGTCCTGAAGCTGTGTACCAGGTCAAGAAGCATGGCCCATGTCTAAGTCCATGTATTGGGCAAGGAACAGGAACACAGCCAGTGGCAGCTGTTTTTATGTGAGGAGGGAAATGTAGTCACCAACTCAGTCCTCACTCCAGTTTGAGGACTGAAGCTGAGTAATCAAGCAAGGAGTTCAGAACAAGGGCGAGCCTACAATTCTGTCACTTGGAGCTAAAAAACCTTGCCAGGATGAGTCCAGTATCTATATACTGAAGTTCTTATCTGGAACAAGCTTACAGCCTGGAGGCCACATGTGATCAATCCTCTAGGTCCTCAAGTGTGGCCCTTTGACTGAACCTAAACTTCACAGAACAAATCCTTTGGGAAATTTGATTGTTGAGAATAACACAACAATAAAAATAACCCAAGACCCAAATGAAAATGTAATTTGACACAAGGTAAACTAGAATTCCAGCATGAAATGAGGCGAGTTAAAAATTTATAAAAATGAAAGATCTAGAGGAAAGAAGAAAAAAAAAAAGAAATGAAGAAGCTAGAGGAAATATTTGGAAAGAGAATTATGAGCTTAGTATAAGAGGTACAAAACTTATTATAAGTAAAAGGCTTATAAAAATAGAACTTAGAATTCTAGAAAATGGAATTTAATGACTCCACAAGAACAATAATTATAAAGAACTTCATTAAAAAAAACCTGATCTAGAAAACACAAGGAGAGATAACAGAATCATTGGACTGTAAAAACCACCCCCCCCAAAAGAAGAGACTGTATAGCATATTTCAAGAAATCATTATTTAAAACTGCCCTTGACCTACTAAAACCAGAGGGCAAAATAAAAGTACAAAGAATTAATCAGCTACTTCTTAAAGAAATTGTAATGAAAACTCTGGAATATTATAGTAAAAAATCTAGAACTCCAGGACAAAGAAAAAGTGATGGAAGCAATGAGAGTTCAAGTACCAAAAAAATCCTATAATAAGTATTACATAAAATTGGGTAGTCATTCAGTGATAAAGGAAAGGAGAGCTTGTAATGTAATATTCTAGGAGGAAAATATATAATCTCAGAACTAAGAAAAACTGAATGTACTTCTGATGAGGGACAATGAATTTTTAATGAAGTAGAAGACTTCTGAGCATTCTTGATGAGAAGCCCCAAACTGAGGAAAACAAGAAATACAAACCACAGGAGTCATGAGGAACATAAAAGAAAGTGAATAGTTTGAACAACTGGAAAAGACTACAAAAGGATGAAGTGTTTATATTAGTGTTTCTCAAAATGTGGTCTGTAGACACCTGGGAACAGGCAAAAATATTTTCACAATAATACTGAGAAATTATTTGCCCACTAAAATACTGCTCCCTTTTCTAACTGTACATCTTCCTAAGGAAATATCTTTTTTTCAGATACTTAAAAACACACACACACACACACACACACGACACAACAACAAACCAACATAACACAACAGATTCAAAGCAGAAGTAGACAAGTACAGATTCTATTAATCCAGACAAAGAGATTTGTAAACATATGTAAATCAACACTACTCTTAATGTTAAAAAAAATTAAGATCAAGTTTTTTTCATAAAAATATGCTAATATTATGGAATTACTATTATTTTAAATGAATTCATAATTATTTAAAATATGATTTAAAACTTCTTACAAATAATTTCAAGTCTATTAAATGCTTTTTGGGGTTCTCAGTTTTTAAGAATGTAAAAGAATCTTGAGATCAAAAAGCTTGAAAGAGTTGGTCAACATAATAATAGAGAATCAAAAAATGCCCTCTCAAAGGAAGGTGACTAGAGAAAGAGTCTGTTGGTAATTTTATTATATTTTGATGATCTTAAAAGAAAAAAAGGGAGTCAAAAAAGGATATACTACAGAAAAAAGGTAACATTTTCTCATATAATATGGACATGTAATTAGAAGAATATATAAACAAAAAGGGAAGAGTGAGGTAGCATGACTTCACCTGAACTGGTCAATAAAGAGTAGAATATATATCCTTATTTGTGTGCCCACATGGTTTTGTGCCTATACATGTTTGGTGCAGAAATAAATTGAACTCAACAGGGAAATAGGAGAAAACTCAGAGAGAATAATGTATAAAAGGAAGGAGAGATTCAGAAGAATTAGTCATAAAGAAAACAAACTTCAAGTATGAAGAGTAAAGATGAAGGGGAGTTTTTTTTTTTTTTAAGTAAAAACTTGTGATTAGTGTCTAAGGAGTGGAAAAAAAAAACAGGGGAGAAACAGATTCAATAAAGCATATATCACCGGTTCTGTGCACACTCTTTATCTAATAATGCACTACTTTGACAAGAAGGGAAGAGGGAGAAAAAGAGGAAAAATGAAAAGAACAGGATGGAGGGAAATACATAATTAATGATCATAACAGTGAATGTGAATGGGATCAACTCACCTACAAAATAGAAGACAGTATACTAGATTAAAATACAGAATCCAACTATGTTATTTACAAAAAATAGATACATTCTCTCTCTCCACACACATATACACACACACACACACTTTCATTATGACTAGGTTGGATTTATACTATCAATGTAGGGTTGACTTTATTAAAAAAAATCTATAAACATGATAAAAATAAATAAAAATCATGTTTATGTCAAAAGCTGTGGAAAAATTTAAAGATAATACAATTCTATTTTCTGTTAAAAGTATTAAAAAGCATATAAATACCAGAGTTTTACTTGAAATGCTACCTAATATCTACCTAAAAATGAGGCCAATATTATATTAATGGAGATAAATTGAATGCTTTCCCAATAAGATCAGAGTAAAGAAAAGATGTCTATTATCATTAATCTTATTTTATACATGGTTAGAAATGCTGTAAGACAAGAAAGAGAAATGGACATAATAGACAAAGGTTGTTGAAGAACAAACAAAATTTTCACTTTTGGAAGAAGTTTTCAGTACTGTTTGACAGTTCGTGACCCTTTGTGGGGTTTTCTTGGCAAAGATACTGTAGTGATTTACCACTTCCTTCTACAGTTCACTTACAGATGAAGAAACTGAGCAAACTGGGTAAAATTACTTATTCAGAGGTATTTAGTCACTTAGTGTCTGGGGTCAGAGTTGAACTCAGTATATGAGTCTTCCCAACTCCAGGCTGGGCTCTCAATCCACTGTAATATCTAGTTGCCCCAAAGATGTCCTAATAATATGTAAACAATTCCTCTGTTTTGGTCCAAAAATTCTGACAAATCATACCATAAATCTGATCACTGTAAATCATGTTATATCTTTTCTCCAAAAAGGAACATTAATTAGTGGTTTCTTTCTTAAAAGACCTCTTCCTCCTTCATGTCCTCCTTGCTGAGCTGATGTAAATCTACAAGTACAGCTGCTCAGTATTAGACCAAAGCAATGTCACAAAGAAACAGGCATGATTCAAAACCTCTACTTCATAATTCACTATTCTGGAGCTATTTAATCTTTGTTAAACATGCCATAAGAGGCTTTTGATATCAATTGTAAAATCATAAAAACATAATCACTAGGTATTTTGCACCAAATAAAAGAAGCTTCAAAACATCAGAATTGCTAAATGTGGCACAAGACAGTATTCTGACTATACACATTTGCTGTTGCCTTCTTGAGATATTAAGTAGAGCAAGTAAAAGTGGGAACTGGCTGGATGTCTTGCTTTGGTAAATATGATGTACCGAACACAACCTTTTTTTCTTTAGAATGCCTTGGCATTATTATTTTGAAGACCAATTGTCTCTATCAATCAATGTAGGATGTGGGAAAATGGATGGAATAGATACTGATTTGAAGACATAGTCTACAAGTTGGTTATTGCATAAATTACTAGTATTAGCTTGTTTTGGGGGGGAAGGTAAGGTAATCTGATATTCTCCCAAAAGTAGAGTGCATATAAATTATTGCTAAATTGAAATTTTATGCTACTCCTGGAGTCCTTTGAAGTTGGGTTAACTGCTTAACATATCAATAATGATTCAGCAAATAATTCACTGTTTAGACTTGTAAGGAGTAAGATCAACTCTGACAATGATAATCTTAAATGACTACATTTAGTCTGTTTTCATCCCACTCTCTGTACAAATATTTCATTGGTAAAATTAAACACAAAATAAATTAACAGTAATTAAAACCATCCTAGTAGTCAATGCTGTTCATCCAAACGAGTGGCTATTAGAATGCTAAATAGCAAGTGAAGTTATAGTTTATATATAATATATATTTATATATATACAGTTTATATATAGTTCATATATATTTATATGTAGTTTAAAGTTATTGTTTTTTCTTTCACCAAGAAGTTGATGATTTCCTATTTTATCTGTGATATCATCACATCTTTATATATCATTTCCCATTGTCTAGACCTGACTAGGACTAGGGAAGAATTAGAGTAATATAAAACTATCCTACTACTGACAGCAATAAATCAAATGTAAACTTAATTCAGAAGAATAAAATACTGAGCAGCAAGTGGAGATCAAAGTTTATATGGCTCTGGACAATTCCCTCCCTATTTATAGAAGAGTTAGACCAGGCTGTCACAATGATTCCGTCTAACAGCAGGATTCTATTACTTTTTAATCTATATTGATCCAGCCCACAACTTCCAAGCCATCTCAAAGCTTGTAGTTATACTTGTAGTTACAAAACTGCAACATGGCTTGAAGGTTGATAATGAGATAGATAAAAATCTTTCCATATTTTTTGGCCTCTGTGTTTTCCTTTTGATCACTGTCTCTTTCCTTCTGGTGTCTACAGAATTTTTGTTTCTTCTTTGAATACTTTTTCTTCTTCTTGAATTTTGCCTGTTTGACTAGTCTATAGCTGATAATCACCCATGAAAAAAATCTCATTCAATAATGTGAATTATATAATCCCTATTTATTTTTAAAAGTCTGTAGAACATATTACCATCTTAATAATAAAGAAATTAAAATTTTATGTAGCATCTCTTTTGATTTATTGTCCTCCATAGTGGTTTAATAGAAAAAAAAGTTTCTACTGGTGAATTCTATTGCTTCAGATTAAGAATTTCAAGGGAATTATTGAAAAATTAGCTCTTTAGTATGTGGAATTTTTATGTTCCTATGCCATATCTGTATTTAAACAAAAGAAAACCTTACTTAGAAGTATGTATAAACATATAAGGTAAGATGCTAAAAATGTTCCTTTACCACTTCAAGACTGTTAAGAGTTTTCTAATCTTTGTGAGTTTTTTTTAAACTAGAAACTGAAGACATTATTGTGAGCTTTTCTGCCTTTCAGTTTCCAAACAAAATGCCAGATTGTGTGTGTGTGTGTGTGTGTGTGTGTGTGTATGTTTCTGTTAGAGGGGTAGGAAAGGTACAGCCCTTTACAGTATAAGTAAAATGTAGTAAAAGAAGAGCAACACAATTAGGCATTATTCTAAAGTAAGGCCAAATCCTACTGGAAAAACACCCATTTTCAGTTAGATGGGCATTAACTGTTTAAGTTCACTAGATGTTACTGAGTATCAAATATCATAGAGTAGCACAATGAAATCCTCAATGTCATGAAAAAGCTCTAAAAGTTCTAAGAATAAGTTGTTTTATTTGTGCAAAGGATGTGGCTTATGAGAAAATCTACCTGAGGAAGGAGCTGATAATATGTACAAATATTAACTCTATAAAAAAAGAACTGCAATGCAGCTACAGTTAGTCTAAGATCTTTAGTACAGTCAAGTTCAGTTAGAACTATTCAGTTAAAGAACATGTTGAATTAATTATCAAATAGGACATGCAAAAAACAACTTTAAAAATATTTGATAACAGTAATGAAGCTCTTATCTGAAAATCTTTGGAAAATAAATTGATTTATTTAACAGATTTCATTGTACAAATTTCCTCTGAAGTGTTACAGAATCCTTTAATAAAAAAAATATCAAAAGATGCATTCTAATGTGCTGTGGTGTTTTAATTAATTTTCTGCCATGAATTGCTAAAAAAAGAGCAATGAGAAAAAGTCCCTTAGACTATAACTGTAAAAGTATTTGAAAATTTTCTTTACAAATCATTAACATCAAAAAACTTCTGAAAATGAAATATGAAAAAGTTAAATACTATTATATTCTCTCAACCCTATTACTGTAACAACAAACTTTGAGGGCAAAAGCAAATACAACCTGAAGCCTAAATATATACATACAAAATGTGAAAATTTCCAAATGAACTAACAACTCAAGTAGTTAAAAATAACCTGGACAGCATCTAACTCTGGCCATATACATTAACACAATAAGAAAAGTAGCTTCTGAAGTCACAACACAGCATTACATTTTTTCATATAACATACAAAATTCTAAAACAGAAATTAAGACAAATTCTTGATGCATAATTAAAAAAACCTACAAAAGTCAAAAGTCCTTTTATTCCTTTGAGTCACCCTTCTTACTGAAGCTCTTGGTAAACAAAATGAACCATAACTTTCATTACAGTCAGAATTACATCTTGTGCCTACAAAATATGAGTATCAAATTTCCTTTCATTAGTTAATAATTACCATTTAAAAAAACATGATTACAATGACATAGGGACCTCTCTCTACTCATGTCACCTGTTATGCAACATATAGTTTTGTTACCCAGTACACTGAAAACTAAATGACTTGCTCATGATCAGATAGCTAAGTATGCATTTTTCTTCTATCTACCACATCAGGGTATCTATTCTGCTTATTTGATTCTGGAGGAAAAATAAGTGTATGATGTCTTCTATTAAAAAACAAATAAGAGGTGGCTAGGTGGTACAGTGAATAGAGCACCAACCCTGAAGTCAGGGGGACCTGAGTTCAAATCCGTCCTCAGATACTTAACACATACTAGCTGTGTGACCTTGGGCAAGTCACTTAACCCCAATTGCCCTGCCCCCCTCCCCTCCAAAAAGCAAATTAAAAAAAAAACTCCTCTGAATTAATAAAATCATGAGTTTACATTATACTGAAACATTATTACAAATTATTTTAATACAAATTCAATCAGTAGGCATTTATTTAACTGCGTATGTACTAGATACTGTACCAAACTCTGGGTATACAAAGAAAAATAAAAAACAGTTCCTACTCTCAAAGAGTTTATATACTCTAATGGGAGAGATAACGTGAAAATTAGGTAGAAGTAAGATCATTTTTTGTAAAGTGAGTAGGTGGTGTAGTGGATAGAATGCTGGACCTGGAGTCAGGCCTGATATTTACTAGCTATGTGACCCTGGTAAGTCACCTAACCTATTTGCCTCAGTTTCTTCATCTGTAAAATGAGCTAGAGAAGGAAATGGCAAACCACTCCAGTATCTTTTCTAAGAAAACCCCAAATGGGGTCACAAAGAGTTGGAAACAACTGAAACAACTATTATAAATGCATTCTCTCAAGGAGTTTATAATCTAATGGGAGAGACAACATGTAAATCAGGTGGAACAAATGAGATCGTTTTAGCACACTGCCTGCCAAATAGTAGGTATCATGTAAATAGTAGGTATATAATTGTTTATTCCCTCCCCTAAAATAACATACAGAGTAGAGAAGGAAGCCCTGAAGAGAAGGTTCTAGTAGCCTGAGAGGACCATGAAAGTCTTCCAGTAGAAGGTGGTGTTTATGCTTAATCTTTAAGAAACTAAGAATTATAAAAGTTAGAAATGAGGAAATTAATTTTTAATATTGATAAAAATGTATAAGAAGTATACTCACACATGTGCACACAATTATCATAAGCTACACTTTTACTCTACTCAGAGTTATATACTTGATCTTTACCAACATTTACATATTCATGAACTCTGAAACTGGTTCTGAACAAAATCCCACACTTTTCCATTGTTTCTCATGCCTCACTCCTCTTAAACCTATTCTTTGTCTTTATCAGTGTCCAAAGTTCTTCCACTGCCCAAAACAATGCCATACCATCTCCAACACACTGCCTTGACTTTCCTGCTTAATTTTTATGCTATTATTAGCTCAAACATTACTCTGAATGCCTTGTCCTTGTTTTGTACCAAGTACAAAACCCAGATTATTTTCCACCATCTCCATTATCAGAATACTCTTATTTATTTGTTGCTGAATGGTACTACATGAAGTCACACAACTGCTAACTAGGTTCAACTACAAATTCATGTTATATTATGCAGTGCATAGTTCTACTGTAGCAAGGTAAGCCCTTTTTTCTCCTTTCCATAGGAACTGTTCTAAACTTTTTTTCTTCTAATTTTAGGCTCCACCCCCTTCCCTTTCAGCAAAGGCCCAAATCTCAGAATAAAAGATACTATTCACTAGGAAGGCTCTTTTCTAAAATATTCTACATCTTAATTCCTTGACCTGTAGTCTGGGCCAGGCCTAATGCAGGCCAGTCCAGTGACACAGTCTTGATAGAATATAATGAAGCACCAATGGATCATAAAATACAACAGAAATTGTTTTGACAACAAATTATTAAAATAATACACTTAGAAAGGATTCTCACTTATATATATATCCTGACTCAGTCATCATGGCAACTGACCACTAGTAGGATACCAAAACCATCTAGGTTAGACCTTTTATGCCTCAAGTAACAAAAATAACAAAAGAAATTATACAATTAAAGCACCAACCAAGCTCAGTGTACACCTCTTCCATACTTTCCTCCTTTGCTTTTATACCCTGGATCTAATCTATTCCAGTAGCTTAGCCCATCTCTGAGTTCAAAATCATCTCTCCTGCTTAAGTTACTTGCTAACTCCCATGTTCAAACATATCCAAATTTCGAAATCTTCAAACAAAACTAAAAACAAAACAAAATAAACAACAACCACATTTACTTTGTGGCCTAAATTTCACGTGTGAAGAGGGAGAGTAATATAGAGACTGAAAAGATATATGAGACCAAGGTTGTGAGGGGCATTAAGAACCAAACAGAGGAACTTGTATTTGATCCAAGAAGCAGTAGGAAATAAGTAGAGTTTATTAGGCAGGAAATTACATGGTCAGATCCGTGCTTTGTAATTGTAACTGGTAGCTGACAGACTGGAGAGAGTAAAGACTTGAGGCAAACAAAATATTCAGAAGACTACTGCTCTCAAGGAGTTCACAGTCTAATGTATAACATGCAAATAATTATATAAGATATATATATATATATATATATATATATATACACACACACATACACACATATATATGATAAATTGGAGATAATCTCAAAGGGTAGGCATAAATAAGGGATTCTCATAAAGATGAGATTGTTTTTGCTGGGACCTGAAGGAAGCCAGGGAAGCAAGTAGGCAAAAAAGAAGAGGGAGAGTGTTCCAGGAAGCAAAAACCAATGAAAATACTTGATGCAGTAAGATGGATTATTGTGTTCGAGGAGTAAAGATGCTGGTGTCCTTTGATCCCAAAGTATAGGAAGGAGCCAGGATAGAAAGAGCTTTAAAAGTCAAAGTACTGGAGCGGCCAGGTGGCTCAATGAGTAAAAGCACCAGCTCCAGTGTTGGGATGATCTGGGGATCAAATCTGGGCTCAGATACTTAGCACCACACCCAGAAATAACTGGCTGTGTAACCTTGAGCAAGTTACTTAACCCCGATTGCTTAAAAAAAAAAAAAGTCAAAGTACTTTATGTTTGATTACGGAGATAATAGGGAATCAATCGAATTTATTGAATAGGGGATGATATGGTGAGATCTGTGTTTTGCTAAGATCAATTTGACAGCTGACTGGAGGATGGATTACAGTGGGGAGAGATGCAAAGGCAGGCAGATCAATCAGAGAGACTATTGTAACAGACCAAGGGTGAGGTGATTAGGACTTCCATTAGGCTGGCTGTAATATCAAAGGAAAGAAGGGAGTATTAGTGAGAGATGTTTCAAAGGTAGAAAAGAAAGGTATTGAGAAATGATTGAATGGGAAAGTTGAGAGTAAATGATGAGTTAAGGATGATGTCTATGTTGTAAGCCCAGGTGACTGGGAGAATGCTGATACTCTCACTTTGGGAAGTTAAGAAGAAGGGAGTGGGGGGATAGAGAGATAAGTTCAGTTTTGAGCATGTTGAGAATAAGATGTTTACAAGACATACAGTTTAATTTGTCTGTTGGAGCTGGCAATTTGAGACAGGAAGTCAGCAGAGAGCCTAGGGCTGAACAAGTAGATTTGAGATTCATCAGCATAGAGATGAAAAACTGAATTCATGAGCTGATGAGATCACCAAATAAAATTATACATACACACACTCACACATGGGGAGGGAGGAGAGAGGGGGGGAAGGAGAGGTGGGGGGGGAGAGAGAGAGAGAACAAAGGCCAGGACAATACCTTGGGGAAACCTGAAGTATGATGTGTACAAAGATCCGGCAAAGGAGACTGAGAAGCTGTCAGATAGGTAGGAGAACAAAGATAGAGTAATTTCATAGAAAACTAGGGAGAAGAGAGTTTTAAGGAAAAGGTGAGATCAGCAGTGTCAAATGATGCAGAGAAGTCTAGAAGGATGAGGATTGAGAAAAGACTATTAGATTTGGCAGCTAAAAGATCACTAGTGACTTTGGAGAAAGCAGTTTCAGTTGAGTGATAAGGTCAGAGGCTAGACTAAAAAACTAAGAAGAAAGTGAGAGTAAAGAGAACCTTTGTAACAGCCTTTTCACAGAGAACAGATATAAAAAAGAGGAGAAATATGGTACGATAGCTAACTAGGATGGATGGATCAAGTGAGTTTTTTCTCATTAAGGGTGAATGGGCATATTTTGGGTGCAGTAGGAAAGCAATCAGTGGAAAGGGAGAGACTTCTGAATATAAGTGAGAGTGAGGATGATAGAGAGGCAATCTACAAGAGAAGACAGGATTTAGTGGGAATCACCCATGCTAATTTAGAGGGGTTTGCATTGGCAAGGAGAGGGGCTACTTCTTTATGTGAGACAGGGGAGATGGCAGAGATAGTGACAGACGGTATCTGGGAGATGTGAGATAAGGAATAGGGCAGAAAAGTGAGCTGCTTGTGATAGTGGATCAATTAAGAGAGGTGAAAAAAGGACTGCCCTGTGGTAGTGAGAGCCAGTTGAGATTATATAACATAAATTTGTAGTGGATTTATTAAGCTCAAGTTTCTTTTGGTAGCATGGGAACAGAGAAGGTAGTTGATGGTGGGAATGATCTAAGGCTGCTGAGGCTTGGCAGAATAAGATTGATGATCAGAAAAGAATTATAAGTGATAATTCCAATTATAACTGAAAAGGCATACTATTCCATGCTTAAAATTTGGTTCATTTTAACTAGACATTCATAATCTACATTAGTGGAGGAAAGAGTAGAATGTTTAAATAAAATAGTAATATCAATATTTTAGTAGCAATTGTGTAGAGGTGTAGGTAAAGTACATGATTTACCATTTTCTTAGAAGGATTTATGTTATTGGTTCACAAAGTAATGATTACTATAGAATACTACAGCCCCAGCTGAAGCTAATTCAAGAAACATTTTCACTGAAAATGTAGTGTGTGTGTGTGTGTGTGTGTGAGTGTGTACCACACACATCTATGAAAGATGATTATGTACAGAAACTGGCTGTTTTTCTGTTGTATCACCCTACCTAATTCACATGACTTAACTTTTTAATGAATAAAAATATTATTTTAAATCAGTGTGATTATTCCTTATGTTTTTCTACTTCGTTTTAGGTCCACATTCATTACAGATACCAAGGGCATTAATATTTATTTAAGATATTATTATCATATCTGCACAGTGAGAAAATTGTAATAGAGAAACAGAGATCATAATCTCTTAATAATAAAACAGTGAGATAAAGTTTTCTAGTGCCTAAGCAACTGCTTGAAATTTTCATTACCTTTCCCAGGAAGGTTCTGTTTACTAAGTTGCCACCTAAGTATGCAGGTCTAGTCCAGTGGTTTACCATAGCATGATAATCTCTTACTTAAATGTACCACATATAAATTTAAAAAACTTGACAGACCCTTGACCATCACCCTCAATGGCTGGAAACAATGGAAACTTTTCAGAAATTTTATTCATTCACTCAACAATCATTTGTTAATTATACACTATACTGAAAGCATTATGATGATTAACATAGGGTCCTGTCTTAGGTTTGGTATGTCATTTGTTGTTTTTAAGAGATCAAATCTCTTATGATTCTTTCCATGATATAAGCTCATTTTCTGATATTACCCAAATGACTTGAATGTCTTTAAAAGTCTTTGGGATGCATCAAATTAGATTAACATATCCAAGTGAAAGCAGAGGGGAATGACAGTCAACAGTTTCGTTTATCTATCAAGTTCTCTCCATTCTGTTTTTTCTATGTGGATTACTGTTTTGAGCTCATTATAGTCAATATATCTGATCGAGAGAAGTTAAACAAGTCCCAGGTGACTTCACCATAGCAACAAGCTTGCCATGAATTCTTCTGGGAACATAATTTCACACAAGTATTTGATTGCCTATTCACACTTTTGATTACAACACACAAGGCTGTTAGACTAAATGGTACAGGCATTAGTGTATTGAAGAAACTTAAAAAAAACCCTACCATCAACAACTACCTTATAGGAATATATTTTTCACAAGTACCTGTACATGCATATTGTATGTTTGCTTTCTATATATAACCCATTATACTTTCACTAAGGAAACCAAGGAAAGAACTTTTAAATACTTTCCATGCTTGTGTCCCATGGTATGGTAATACCATGAACTATAATAATGAAACTATTATCTTTTAAAACTACTACATATTCAAGTTATTATTCATTCTTTTTGTAGAATTTCCTACTCAGATTATAACAGATTTTGAACAAGCCACTCCTAAATTTTATTCAGAAGCTGGCACCATGTTACACTGAATTAAATTATGAGTTGTCAAAATAATTCTCACTTTTACAGTAGATTATAACTTTTCTGGGACATTTAATTCATTTAGTTATTGTAGATTCTAGAATGAGTGGATTTAATTTGCATCAAATTCAGCTATATCTACACTTCAACAGAAGAACTCAGTTTCAAGACCACAGACTACAGATCTAATATTAGTCAGCCATCTAACAATGCATGTCACTGATCATAAGGGGAAAGTAAGGAGATCAGATATATATGGTTTCATAAAAACCATCAAATACCACTGGAAAAATTCTACCAAGCATAGATTCAAATGAGGATGAATTAGTAGCATCATTTTCATACATGACAGACAGCATTCTTTTTTTTTTTTAAGCAATCGGGGTTAAGTAACTTGCTCAAGGTTACGCGGCCAGTTATTTCTGGGTGTGGTGCTAAGTATCTGAGCCCGGATTTGATCCAGGTCATCCCAACACTGGAGCCGGTGCTCTTACTTACTTGCTGAGCCACCTGGCTGCCCCTAAGCAATCGGGGTTAAGTAACTTGCTCAAGGTTACACGGCCAGGTGTTTCTGGGTGGGTGCTAAGTGTCTGAGCCCGGGATTCGATCTCCAGGTCTTCTCAACACTGGAGCCGGTGCTCTTACTCGTTGTGCTACCTGGCCGCCCCGACAGCATTCTTTATCAAAATGTACATTCTATCCTGAGGAAACAAAGGGTGGTACTAAATAGTGATTCTGGGACACAATAAAGAATTTTAGGAATTTTTGAATCAAAGCATGTAGAATACTTAAATTATTCTTATAAATCAATTCTCAACTGTCAAGTTAATATGAGGTGCAATAAAATAAATCTAACTTTTTTTTTTTTTGGTAAATTTACTTCTCTAATTATATTTTGCTTTTAGAATCAGTTAACATTTCCTTAACACATATATTCCTGCTGGAAAGTAGAAGGAAGTATCCTAAAAGCCTGCTGGGAAAGAGAACTGGAAATTGAGGATTATAAATCACAGAGGAACCAATTCAGTATGTACTCTTAAAACATCATGTACATTACAATGTGGATTATATATATATATGTATAAATGGATATATAACATTATATGTGGATGCAATACACTTATCTCTTAACTTTCATTTTTTACTCACTCATTATCTAAAATTCTAAAACTCTATGGAATTGCTATGGACTTATTAATGTGAATTACAAAAATATGCCAGTATATACTAGATTATAGGTACAGTATGTAAATGATTTATTTTCTAATATCACATGCAGTGTTTTTTGAAAGACGATTTGTGCTAATAAGGTCTGCTTGAAAGTCTCTTCAGCTAAAGTGAAAAATATAATTTGTTTTTCTTTACAAATACATTTGTTCAGGGAAAGGAAAGAAATTCCTATAATACTGAAATTATGTAAATAAAAAACTTAAGAATTCTGATTAATACAATGACCAACAACAGTTAAAGAGGCATGATGATGTTATTCATTTCCTGAGAGGGATGACTGACCCAAGATACCAATAAAAGACAGGCTAGTCAAAAAAGAAAAAAAAGGTTTACTGGAACATCAATTTTTTTTTTAACTGAGAACAGAAGCAAGGGCAGAAAATCACAGAATAGTAGGACATAATGGGGGTCATCAGTTTCATGTACAATCCATTTTTTTTTGTTATTCTATGTATATGGAAATGCTCTTTTAATTTAGTATTTAAATCTGGATTTTTTAAATAAAAAAATAAAAACAGATTCTGAAAATAATTCTAATGAGGATAAAATAGTAATGAATATCAGAAAACATATATTCTACTCCTAAACCTGGAACTAAAATATTCTCAAGCATCATGTTGGGTACAGAAGTTAAAAAGAATTCTTTACATTTGAAAGGTAGTTTGAGAATTCACGTGATGGGCAAGGCATTTCATTATAAATATGCGATCAAGAATTTACAGTGTACAAGTATGGATCAGCACTTTGATAAGCTAGGTGATGTTTTCAGAAAAAAATTATATATGTGCTTTGCCATACTTACTGGCCCAATGGCTATAACATGACAGCAGAGACTAGGTTTACAGATGTCATAAAATCCTAGGAACAAAGACCATTATTTTTGAGTTTTGATTTTTCTTGGTTTTTCTCTGTTTGCAACCATGTTTAAGACCTCAAAATATTAAAAGTGAGATTGAGTTTAGGATCTAATGTTAAAGTACAAACTGAGCATAGATGATCTATTTAACAAGCTTAAATAATGGCCAAGAAATTAATGATTTACCTAGAACCACGGGAAACTTTACATAAATAGATACCTATGTCAAGTCATCCAAATGCAGCATTCTCAGCAATACAGTTTTAAAAGTTATTAAATAATTAACACCTGGAATCATTTTCCCACACTATCAAATAATTCTAATGGATCTATGATGTTATTAATGTATGCATATATTCTCTCCTATGATAGTATTGTCCATGCCTATCTATCTTTTGCCATTCTGATCCATGATTTTGTCCCAGGGAGTCCACCCATAATGCTGAGGGATTCCCACACATTCAACATTGCCTGGATACCAATGGAGCATGCAAGTTCTCAGTTGTCCATAGCATTCATGACATGACTAATTTATCATCCTTTACACATAACTTCCTATGTAATCCATTGTAATGCTTACAATGTGTTGCAGTCAGGTTATATCTTCTATGCACCTATTGACTGTGTTTTGGTGATTCTCAACTTCATTTCTTTGGACAATGTAGTGTTCTATGACCCTGCCTGACAGCATTATTAGTAGAAAGAATAATGATGCTAACAATGGTTATTGTTTCAGGGGGAATCTCATTTAAATATGTAAACATATAAGTCCGTAACAGGATACACTGTGGTTAGTGCCATAAACTTTTCCTGATGGATACATTTCAACCAAAGAAAGAGAAATGTAAATAAAAAAATAATAATAATCAGAAAAATGTAAAAGGCTCATTGCCATTTCTAATTCTGAAGGACTACTGCCAGCCCACTTTCCAGTCAACAGATACAGTATTGTGGCCTAAAATTTTATATAAACAACACTAGACAGCTACAAGTAAGAAAAGAGTGTCCCATCTCAGTGAAACCTACTGTTTTCCTTGTAAAGAAATGTCTTTTCTACTAATAGGATAGGGCATATTTACTGAAATAATAAAATACATACTTTTTAAGTGAACACTTCATAAGATCCAGTAAGTTGTATTTACTATATTGTTATATTCTACAATATAGCAATTTGGGAAGTTAATATTTTCAGTGTGATTTTTTTTTTAACCACAAAATGGTCTTCCTTGTCCTCTCTACCCCCCCTCCCTCAAATACCAGTGTGTTGGCATCTTAAGAAGTCTACAGAACCAGAAAGTTCCGACCTCCCACTTATTGTGGGGTTCACTGAACTATGATTGCTATAACTCACTTGAAGATGTATGCTTTATGTTTATGATTTGCATAAGGATATTTTTGCTTCTCAGAATTTTCACAACTGCACATTCCTCCAGGAATGTAAATGAATAGGTACTGTTTGCTAAGTAAGGTCTATACGCACATATACATTTATTTGCAACTATATAAATAACTGAAGCTTCCCTCCATGTTGGGATTCTGGTGTATTTACTCAAAAGTTTATTGGTCCTCCTCCCCCAAAAGAATCAGAGCTGACATTCTTAAGAATAATCCCCAAGGACAAGCCATAAGCACTTATCAAATGGCTTCTGAGCTTTCACTTGAAAGAACAAACCAAGACCATCCCCTTGGCAATTGCTAGGTTATTTAGAGACAGAACACCCTGGGAATATATTCATGTACAAGATAATTGGTTAGTATCCAGGATACCTGTGTAGTTTTAATTGCTTGCTACTGCTCTCTCTCCTAAAACCAACCTAGGTTGTCTCCCCAGTTACAACTTCTCAAATAAATATCTATCAGGACTAAAGAGGCATAATAACATGTATGAACATAGCAAGATTTCCATATGCCTTTGTTTGGAGACCCCATACAGATATCGGAGCATTTCAATCACATTAAATTCATCCTTGTCAACCAATTACACATCCATTCCAAAGGAGTGGAGATACAGCTAAAACTATAAACTCGTCCACTGATAGTTAATCTACAGTCTCCAAAAACAAGGTAGTACACCCAGTAGAGAGTTGAGACTTCTTCTGTTCAAAAGGGGAAAAGTGAGAAGCTATTTAAGAAGCAGCCACAAGACTACTCCAGTTTGGATGCAGACTCAGAGGACCACAGCACGCCCCCATATCTACAGCATTCCCGAGGCCCTAGATGGCTGTACAGAACAATCTTAGATAAAAGTCTTGTGCATAGTTTTTGTCCATTTTTCTTCCTTGTTATGAACTCTAATTTACCACATACTCATTTACCAGAGACCTTTGAACTTGAAATGAGTAGAGAAGCCAATCAAACCTTTTTGATTTTAAGCTCAAAGAACAGCTCTGACTTGTTTCTATTTCCTACACATAAGAAAGGGATAGCAAATCTATTTTTGTCTTTTTTTTCCCATCTAGATCTGTGGATGTAGGAAATCCCTTGTGTGTTCCTCCCCCCCTTCCCCATAGGTGTTTATCACAAGTAACTTACAATCTTAGAGAAATGCCTAGGGCACAAGGGCAATAAGCAACCTACTCATAGTCCCACCACTAGAGGGCAAAGGCTTCCTGACTCCAAAGCCATCTATACCATACTGTCTCTGTCTCTCTCCTTCCCACCTCCCCTCTCTCTGTACTTTCCTGAGCAGAGGTTCTTGTTCCCTTTAATGTAACTTTCCTACCATCCTCTGAAAATCATTATATATAAGCCTTTAATTTGGGTCTTAACATCAGGGTTAAGATCATAAAGTAAAGTCTGCCATTACCTTTGTATTTCAATAATTTACTAATTAAAATAACCATAACCATTTATTAAGCACTTATCATGTGCAAAGTAGGGAACTAGATGCTAAATAAAAGAGAGAGTAATGGAAAGATAATTAAGAAATTACATGCCCTAGTGTTGCTTATGGGGAGAGAAGAGTAGCATGTGCATAAAATGTAATAAAGATATAATTTTTCATTATCATACCCAACAAAATGTAAGAATAAAAAAATACAAATTGATATGTGAGGTTCAAAGAGGGCAAATATCATTTGGAATCTGTTGAAAAGGTGATGGAAGAGGCAGAACATTCTGAGCACTGGAAATAATCTAAGCAAATATTCAGAGGTAAGAGTTGAACATAAATAAGGGTTGACAAACTCCATCTTGAGTGGGAGGTATATTCAAGGGGATTGTGTCAGATAAGTGCAGAAAGTCAGTTCAGTTTTAGGTTGAGAACTATGAGGCTATGGCTATAACTATAAATATATGTGTATATAACATAACTATAAGGCTATGAACTCTGGGCCTTAATTTGATATGCCAATAGAACTGAGGTATTTTGCTATTGCAATTAGCCATTAAAAATTTCTGATAGGCACAGTGCCCTGTACAGAGTAGCACTCAATGAATCAATTTAGCAAATCTCAAACTTACAACTGGAAAAAAAAAACGCCTTTAAGGGTTTTTAACTCTGGGATAAGATTCTTGGAGAATTAAAAGATTGTTTTCTCCTTAGGCAAAAAATGCAATCTCCCTGATTAGACTATGATCTCCTATAGTGCAAGGCATGTTTTTTTGGGTTTTTTGCCTTTTATGTATTTCTAACACTTAGCACAGTGCCTGACACAGAGGAAGCATTTAATAAACGTTTACTGAATGCCTGATTTAACATATGCCAAAAAGTGCTTTGTAAACTGTAAAACACTATGTAAATACTATCTAGTAATAGTGTAGTAATAATATTTTACATGAAATGGAAAAACATGTTAACCTACATTCTTAGTCTCATGACTATAGGAAGTCAAGTTTTTTTGGAACACCAGAGTCCAAGCACCATGTCAACATAAGTGGTAGCTTAACTATGTAGTATGCCTACAACAAATGACACTGTCCTTAAGTACTATATACTCAAATAAAAAACTAAATATTCTAGAAAAATTACTCAAAATTATCTTTTCTATATTTTCCTGAGGCTGTAATTTGCCTAAATAGGATCATCAACACTGTAACTTTCTGAAATAATCAGTGAAGTCAGCTGACATTTAAATCCAGAAATTTCCCATTAATCCTGAAAAGTTCAAGTCCAACCCATTTATACCAACATATTTTACAAGTGACTTATTAGTGCTCAACCTTAATTATATGAACATTTCTTCAGTCATCCCATCAGAACTGTAAACCATGTAGGTCAGAATAACAGCTGTGGTAACAGAAATACATTTTCTTTGCTCCAGTTATTATGGATAACTATTTGAAAAAAATGCAGAAAATATCACTAAATTATTATGTTTTTATAAAGCTACACATTTTACCTCAAATCAAATGCTTTCTTTATGATACTGAAGATACTTTAACAGATTCTGAAACAAATATAAAGCTTTTACCTTGAGAGGCATTATTGAATTGATTTCCAGGCTTAGTAAATCTATTTTCCATAATGGTTTAGGAATGAATATTCTTCTTCAGAATGGAATAAAATTTGATTTTCTTTTGAGGGATTATAGTAATCCAAACTCAGTCTGGTATACTGTAAATATCAGCAGACTCAGATGCAAAGAAAATGAGTTTTTAGTGCCATAATTTTGCTTGTGATATATCACAACTTTTCCATGCCTTATAACCTAAATTTCTAAGGAAGATTTTATTGAAATCATATTGTTTAAAATGTAATCTAAACCACTGTTATAATGGTCTTTTTTCTTATATTCACGCTATCCAATGCAAAGTGGCTTCCCTACTATATTATATACCATCTTAATGTATATATGGTTTAAAAAAATCACTTAAGACATCCATTGTTCATTTAAAGACCATTTAATAAACATCACTATGAAGTGCATGATAATAAACGTCTTACTTTTTAGAAGGTTTATAGGATACATTTTAAAATAGCAATTTGTTATGCTACTATTCTTTTTGAGATTTTTATAGTGACTGAGAAAAACAAGAGAATAGTTATTTTCCTTATTCAAGCTCAGAGTTGATACTTGTGAAGTCACTGAAATCATCTTCAATTCAATAAGGGTAAGAGTGGATATATGAGAATATTTAATAATATATTAGTCATCACTAAAAAAGACAGCAATTTAAAGTTTTATTTAAAATAACATTAAATTGTTTTATATAGTGTCAAATGCCATACTTAACTATGATTTTGAAGGATGTTTTTCAATAAACTCTTTTAAAATGAAATATAGGTATTTTTATTAATTGATGAACTAATCTATCAGCATGAATAAATTAAAATATTGGATTATGGTGTCAACTTAATTACTTCTTATTCATTCATAAGTTGGAAAAGAGAAATAGATCCCTTTTCATTTCTCAAATGGCTTCTGAAATTTAAGAAAAATTAAAATGGAAGAAAAAAATTTTTTTACACAAGAAGAAAATGCTATTATGATTAACAGATGATGAATCTAGTCATCTACTGATTCCTACTGGTAAACTAATGTCCATAAGTTTTTTTACTTTTTTAGCATAGGAAGGTAGTTTATTTCCTTCATGACCTCATATGTACATATTAGTGAAGCCTTAAAACATAAAGCCATAACCCATCCTATCTTTTATATCTCTTAAAAGTAAAAATCCTTTTATGAGACTTGTGGAGGTAGATATTTCACTTCTGCCTCAGAATTCACAGAGGTCCAGATCCCCTAGTTAGCCATGCATTAGGTTCAGAATAAATCTGTTTTTGGCCATCTTCTCTGACAAATGGTATAACTGCAGGAATCATATCCCTTAGTCAATATCTGACTCTGGAATTCCCTGCCTCTAAAAGTCATGAGGTTACAATCAGGACTGGAAACATTCATTTCTCAGGGCTATTTGATGGTCTATTTTCAGGGAAGAAAACACAAAGCAGAAGTAGGCAGGGACTTGAAGTTCATTTGCAGACTTGTTTCACCAAGCACACGCTCCTGCCTCCACCTGTTTCTAAATTTCACTGCTACTGAGGGAGGAAGGAAGAGATTTCCCCACCTGAAAAGTCCAAGAGACATCTACTAAATCATAAGTTTTAATTAGATTATTTTTTTTAAAGCTCAAAAACACAGTTTTTGGATGGTTGTCTATTAGTCCTAAAGTTCATTGTCCCTAGTACCACGGAAGAATGATTGTTCGATGTCTGTGACATGGTAATGGTAAAAATTAAGAACTGACTCTAATCCTGAATTACAAATACAGATGTTAAAAAAAAAAACTGAACTAAGTCCTGGGGTCTTCTGTAACCTCTTTATAAAATTTTTCTAAGACAATCACATGACTATATTGTCTCATATTTTATAAAAATAGAAATAAGGACATTAACATAAAATTAATTTCATATGTTTAAAAAAATCTGAACAAATTAAATCACTTTTATAAAAATCTAAGTTATATACAACCTATCTTTTCATGTTAACACAAACAGAAAAAAAAAACCATACTGTCAATGTCACTCAAGTTTTATTTATGGAATTTAATTTCAGTGTGGGTTAGTTAGCTTGTTCTTTTCTAACAGTCACAACCTTTATCACTAAACCTTGTTGACCTATCTCACAAATGTTTACCATGGCTTACCAAATGAAAATGAATCAAAGTATATAAATAGATCAATGAAAAAAATCTATCTGTGCAGGGAAAGAGTAAGTATGATGCCTTCAGTGTTTATTCTAGCGTACTGAGTAACATCTTTCATCATTGCTTAAGTGAGTAGGCAGGGTAGAAAACACTGAACTTGGGAGTCAGTATTACTTGATTTTGAATTTCTACTTCAACACATAATAGTTGGCTTACCCAAGCTGCTTAATTTTACTTACTGAGCCTTAGTTTCATCAGTAAATTCATTATTACTATTATGTGATGAATGTGGCATTATCCACCTTAATAACCTATGAATCAGGTCATGGCCTTCTTCCCAGCAAACTGCATATTTCAAAAGTTTAAACCCATGAGTACCATACATATTTTTAAAGTATTAGAAGTTCAAATTTAGGTATTGAAGTCTTGAGTATATTCTTAGGCCCCCTGCCTCCAGGGTGTCAGAAGCCTAGCAAAACCTAGATTGGCAATCTTATGCTCTCTTGAGTTCACTGACAAATACATTTACTTCCCTAGAACCTATACTAATTCCTTAAAAAGTTTACTATATACAAATGTCAGATCTTTCAAGATACAACAAGCTTTTTTTTTTTTTATTAAGCAATCAGGGTTAAGTAACTTGCTCAAGGTTACACGGCCAGTTATTTCTGGGTGTGGTGCTGAGTGTCTGAGCCTGGGATTCGATCTCCAGGTTGTCCCAACACTGGAGCCGGTGCTCTTACTCGCTGAGCCACCTGGCCGCCCCAGATACAACAAGCTTTTAAAACTCCTATCTTAATTAAACATTATTTCTCCTTACCTGATAGATCCTCTCTGAATTCAAGGCCCAAACTTCTATCATTATCATGCTTAAATCAAGCTGTACCAACTTTAGATTACCCCGTGTCAGCGTTTACATCACAGCCATGGAACTCCACAGCATCACACATAAACGTATAGTACAACATCTTAATTTTGCTAACAAGGAAACCTAGGCCCAGAGAAACTAAGTGTCTTGCCTGAGGTCATGAAATTTAAGTAGCAGAGATGAGAGAAACAAACTGTAATCCTCCTTTGTTGGATTCATCTAAGTGTTCTGGTGAGAGAGAACCTAGTTTTGTATGGGTCTAGCTCAGGGCTCTGACTTGGGTCCTTTTCTCTGCATTTCCTATGGATGATGTCATCAACTCCAATGTACTAAACATATCATTTCTATGCAAATGATTCACAGCACTATATATAAAGCCCTAGCTTCTCTTCTAAAAGATAGTCATCCATTCAAGAGTCAACAAACATTTGTTAGGCAGTGACAAAGCTATGTGCAAGGATCTCTAGTTATAGAGACACAAACGAAATAGTTCCTCCTGTCAAGGATGATACTTTCTAACAGGCAATAAGGTTGGAGGTAGGGAGAAGGGAATCACATATATATTAAAGGAAATACAAACATACACATAGTAATTTGGTGGAGAGGAGGGAATGGTGCTAGTAATACAGAAAATGACAATACATCTTTTGTTGTAGGAGGAATTTGAGATGATGTTGGAAAGATGCTAAGGATTTGGTTAGGATAGAAGTTGTAAAGGAAAATAATGTACAACTGGAGTACAAAAAGAGTATGAAGGATTTTAAATGTCAGAGGAATTTATATTTTATCCTAAAGGCAATTGGGAGCTACTGGACTTTCTTGAGGAGTTAAATAGCCAACCATTAAGACAACTACCTATTGAACATTTCCAATTGAATGTACTTTAGGCATTTGAAGTTCCACAAGTCAAAAGCAGGAACTCATTATCAATCTTCCCCTAAACCCTCCCTCTTCCTAACTTCTCTATTTCTTTTCTATCATGCAAGTCTATAAGCTCAGTCATTTTTGCCTCTTCATTTCCCATATCCATCCAGCTGTCGAGGCTTATCAATGTTACCTCCACAATACCTCCAGTAATTGCTTCTTCCTCTCCATTTGTATGGCCACTACTCTGGTGTCTAGTTTAGGCCCCAAATACTTCTTGTCTGGCTACTTTCAATGGCTTTCTAATTAAGTTTCCCTATATCCAATCTTTCTCCTCTCCACTCAATCCTTCAGAGATGCCAACCTGATCTTTCTAAAGCAACTCCATGGGTGACCTCTCTCTTATATAAAGGTTAAGATACCAACTACCCAGTTTGACATTTAAAATCCTTTACAATCTAGCTCCTGCTTACTTTTCCAAGCTTACTGCATAATATTAGCAATCTCCTTTCCAGTCAATCTGGATTACTCCCTTTTTGAATGTTCATGGCTTTCTATCTTTGAGCTGTGTTCCTTTGAACCCAAACCCTTTCCATCTTTACCTCTGACTCAGAAAATTACCAGTTTCCTTCAAAATTCAGCTTAAAAGCCACCTCCTTGAGTGCCACAAATCTCACTGATTTCACCCAATTGTTAGTGCTCTTCTTTCAGAAAAAAAAAATTGTACATATTTCACATTTATTCATCTGTATGTATGTTTTTCTGCAATTAAGTCACTGCTTTATTTTTGTCTCAATTTGCTGGATCACAGATGACTCCTTTGACCTCCATTTTCAGAGTTCTTTCTATTACCAACAGAAGAAGGAAGAGAAGTTAAAACTGAAACCAGGCAGTCCATCCAACCCTCCCCCCCCCACTTTAATTAACGTAGAAATACAAGATTACAATTCAACTTCAAATACAGCATTTTTTCCATTGACCCATATTATACGTCACAGGAAGCCACCCATGCATTTTAATCCATGAGTTTCAGCAGGTTTGAGAGGTTTACCAGAAGTTCATGGCCAACTACAATGTATGCTCCTGGTCTAAAGGCTCTCCCAATGGGGCTGCCAGTTATAAAAATCAACATGGAGAAATTCCATGTTGTGAAAACAGGTCTATCAAAACAGCTGTTGAACCCAAATTTATACTGGTGTTTTGAAAATTTCATTTTATGCTTCATGCCCATCTAAATGTCTTATCTTCAGATACCTAATGAACTCTGCCAGTTTTTTTTCTAGTCTTGTCTGACCTTGGAAAAGTTGAGTGTTTAGTCTTGTTCTCATAATAAAACAGCTACTGTATAACCTGGTCTAAATTCAATTTAAATAAAAGATCTATTAAGAGCCTATTATGTACAAAGCACTGTGCTGCTAAAACTGGGGCGATAAAAACCGAAATCCAAAACCCCAAACAAAACAAAACCAGTCCTACCCTGAAGGAGCTTACAGGTCTATTAGGGCTATACAACACAGATAAAGACAAGTAAGTAAAATATATTTAAGGATAGGCAGCATAAGTGCGCTTGTGTAAACATATGTACACACATATACATACAAATAAAAGAAACATGGATAAGATCTAGGGATTTTTGTGCTAAGAAACTTGGTTTGAGTCAACATTTCTAATGCAGTCAAAAAAGCTAATATAATCTTGGACTTCATAAAAAAATTCCTTCTCTCTACTGACTACTACAACTATATCTTGTCTGTACGTAGCTGATTGCAGGTTGTCTCCCCCATTAGGTTTTGAGTTTCTTGAAAGGGACTATTTTTTATCCTTTTTTTGTATCCCCAGCATTTAGCATAACATTAAGTGTTTGTTGTTGTTATTGTTCAGTCATGTCTGACTCTCTGGGTCTCCTTTTGGGGTTTTCTTGGCAAAGATAGAGCAGTTTGCTATTTCCTTTTCCAGCTCATTTTACAGATGAGAAAACGGAGGCAAACAGGGTTAAGAGACCTGTCAGGATCATATAACTAGGAAATGTCTGAGGCTGGATTTAAATTTAGGAAGATGAGTCTTCCTGACTCTAGGTCTGGCATTCTATCCACTGCATCACATAGCTGTACCTTAACTAAGTACCTACTGTGTACACATGAGGTTGATTTGAATCCAGATCATCCTGATTCCACTGTGCCACCTAGCTGCTCTGTTAATAGGTGTTTAAGAGAAGCTTACTGACTAGAAAGATTTTAGTTCTACTGTATTCTGCCCTGGTCGGACCACATCTGGAGTATTATATTCAATTAGTTCCTTGTCCTACATTTTAGGAAAGAAATTCATAAACTGAAGAACCTGAAGAGAACAGCCAGAATGATGAAACACTTTCTATTCATGCCATATGGGAAGATACTTAAGAACCATGGGAATGCTTTACCTGGAAATTTAGGGAGGAAAGTGACAAATATCTTCAAGAAAATGAGGGGTTAAATAGATAGTTTCTCTGAGGCAAAACTAAGAACATTAAGTGGATGCAGTAAAGACATAATTTAGTCTTGATATAAGGAAAAACATCACAACAATTAGAAATAGCCAATAAATAGAAAAGGCTGTCCCTGGAAGTAGTGGGGAGGTCTTCAAGGAAAGATTATGAGATCACTTCTCAGACAAGAAGCTACTAATGTGATTTTCCCAAAGCACAGATCAGCTATGTCACCTTCCTCCACAATAAACTCCACTAACTCCCTATCATTACCTCCATAATCAAATACAAAATCCTCAGTTTGTTATTCAAAACCCTTCAAAACCATCCCTTATAGTCTTCTTACATATGGGATATTACCCAGACTCTTTCATCCAATGATACTGCTGACACTCCATAGCCTAACTACAAGGTATTTTACCTTGCACAGAATGCTTTTCTTCCTCACCTCTGCCTCCTGATTCCTTTTTCCTTCAAATCCCAGGGAGAGAAGTTGAATTTCCCAACTAGTAGGGTCCCCATTCAGGCAACCTGATCTACTCACAGGTTATATTTGTCCTTCTGTTTTTGAAGGACATCAGGAAAAAGATGACAAGACTTGCAGTTGACTTTGATTTGAGCAAAGAAGGGCTGTGCAAGGTCACCAGCCTCACTTTCTTCCCCAGATCCATATCTGGCTGGATCCAGTGATTAGGTATTTATCAGGATGACTGGAGATGACTCAGGATGCAATGGGAGACCCTGGCACTTTTAGGCTAAGGCCTTTGCCACCACCCCAAACCTTCTTTAGGCTTCTAACTTTACGAGATGTTAGCTGAAATCTAGAAGCCTAAAGAAGGTTTGGGGTGGTGGGGACAGGAGGAAGTTGTGGAATAAGCGAGTAAAAATATATGAATGAGTAAAATATTAATAAGGGTATACCAAGTGTGAAGTGCTGGATATATAAATAGACAAGTAAGATAGTCTGTGCTCTCAAAGAGCTCATATTCTAATGAAGTAGAAAATACATAAGGAAGATTTCAGTGGCCAGTCAGAAAGAAAAGTCACATGATCTTTAGGGTGCAGAAGCAAAGCAGATGTTAATGTCTCTTCTTTTCTGTCATATTAACCAATCTGATACATGTGGGATGATAAACTTAGGAGTCGTTTTAATTTGCATTTCTCTAATTAATAGTCACTTAGAGTGTTTTTTTTATATGACTATTAGACAACTGATTTCATCAGAAAACTGCCTGTTCATATCCTTTGACTATCAATCGAGGACTGGCTCTTATTTCTGTAAAACTCACCCAGTTCTCTATATATTTGAGAAATTATGTTTTTTAGAAAAACTTCTTGTAAAATTTTTTCCAGTTATGATTACTATGTGTTTCCCTCCATCCTATTTTCCTCATTTATCCTACTCTCGCTCTGCTTTTACTCTATCTATTCTCAAAAGCATTGCTTCTGAGTTTTACCTCCCCCAATCTACCCTCCTTTCAATTAGACTCCTCACCCTACTTTCTTTTCCCCTTCTTTTCTGTAGGGTAAGACAGATTTCTACATACAACTGAGGGTGTATGTTACTCCCTCTTAGAACCAATTCAGATGACAGTACGGTTTGTATGCTCCCTCAACCTCCCCCATTTTCTCCTCCACTGTAAAAGTTCTTTCATGCCTCTTTTATGTCAGATACACCATTCTACTTCTTCCTTTCCCCTTCTCCCAGTGCATTCCTCTTTCTCACCCCTTAATTTTTTTAAAAAAGATAATCAATGTATATTCCTATTTAAACAGTTTAACTTTATTGAGACCCTTGTGATTTCTCATTCCTGTTCACCTTTTTGTAGTTCTCCTGAGTCTTGTATCTGAAAGTCAAATTTTCTATTCAGCTTTGGTCTTTCTTCTTCTTCTTTAAAAGCAATTGGGATTAAGTAACTTGCTCAAGGTTACATGGCCAGGTGTTTCTGGGTGGGTGCTAAGTGTCTGAGCCCAGATTTGATCCCAGGTCATCCTGACTCTGGGGCTGGTGCTTTTACTCGCTGTGCTACCTGGCAGCCCCAGCTTTGGTCTTTCAATTAGATATGCTTGAAAATTCTTTATTTCATTGGAAATCTATTTTCCCCCATGAAGGATTATATTCAGTTTTGCTGGGAGGGTGATTCTTGGCTGTAATCCTAGCTCTTTTCCTCTACAGAATATCATATATCCCAAGTCATCTGGATCCTTTAATGTATGTAAGTGCCAAATATTATGTTATCCTGACTGAGGTTTCAGAACTGTTTCTTTTTGGCTGCTTGCAATATTTTCTCCTTACTCTGGGAGGCTTGGATTCTGCCCCTAATATTCTTGGGAGTTTTCCTTTTGGGAATCTCTTTCAGGAGGGGATTGGTGATTTCTTTCCATTTCTATTTTACTCTCTGGTTCTAGAATATCAGGGACAGTTTTCCTTATAATTTCTTTAAAGATGATGACTAGGCTTTTTTTCTTTTTGGAGGGCAATTGGGGTTAAGTAACTTGCCCTAGGGTCACATGGCTAGTTTTTGTGTTAAGTGTCTGAGGCCAGATTTGAACTCAGGTCCTTCTGACTCCAGGGCTGGTGCTCTATTCACTGTGCCACCTAGGCGCCCCAAGGCTTTTTTTTTTTTATCATAACTTTCACACAGTATAAGAATTTTTAAATTCTCCTGTATCTGTTTTCCAATGAGATATTTCACATTTTCTATTTTTTTTAAAAATTCTTTTGATTTTGTTTGATTGTTTCTTGATTTCTCATAAATGACAAAGTCTTTTAGCCTCCATTTGCCCAATTCTAATTTTTAAGGAATTATTTTCTTCAGTGAACTTTTGTACCTCTTTTTCTATTTGGTCATCTCTGCTTTTTAGGAAGTTCTCTTCTTCAGTGATTTTTTGTATAGCTTTTTCCAATTAGTAGGTACTGCTTTTTCAAGGCACTCTTCTCCTTACTGGATTTTTGTGCCTCTTTTACCATTTGTTCCATTCTGTTTTTTAAGGTTTTATTTTATTAGGTATTTTTTTTGTCTCCTTTATCAAGCTATTGACTGTTTTTTCATGATTTTCTTGCATCGCTTTTGCTTCTCTTCCCAATTTTTCCTCTACCTTTCTTATTTGATCTTTAAAATCCCTTTTTGAGCTTTTTCCATGGTCTGAGACTAATTCATATTTTCCTTTGAGGTTTTGGATTGCAGGAGTGTTGACTTTGTCTTCTTCTACGTTTGTGTTTTGATCTTCCCTGTCACCATAGTAACCTTCTATAGTCAGGATCTTTTTCAGCTGTTGGTTTATTTTCCCAGACTTTCTTGATTTTTAACTCTATGCTAACGTGGGCCTATGCTTCTGGAGTGGAGAGTTTCAGATTTTTTTTTGAGGTTGTTTTCAGAGATAACTTGGAGATCTATAAGTTTTCCCTTCTTCCTAGGTGGCATGATCTAGGGAGAAATGTGTTTATTACTCTCCTGGTCTGCACTCTGGTCTGTGAGTGACCACAAGCACTCTTTTCTGCCATGGATCTGTGATCAGGTTCCCAGCTCACCTGCTGCCCCAAGCTTTGGTGTGATAGTGTTCTTTCTTGCCCTGGTTCTAAGTATAGGTAATCTGATATAGTGCTGTTCTCAGTGCCAGCAAAGGGACCTCTGTAATCTCCCCCCCTTTTTTTTTTCATTTTTCAAATGCTTTATTAACTTCTGATTTACATCATTCATTTCCACCAGATTTTGAGTTACCAATTTTCTCCCCGTTTTTCCCCTACCCACCACCCCAAAATAGTGGATCCCCTCAGGATATCCCCTCCTCCAATCTGCTCTCTCCCATATTTTCTTCCATACCCCTTTCGACTTTTCCAGTAGGGCATGGTGGATCTCTATGCCCCAGTGCCTATATATCTTATTTCCCAATTACATGTAAAATAGTATTAATAATAATATATATTTTTTAAACATTTGATTTTAAAACTCTGAATTCCAGATTCATTCCCTTGTCACCCACCCTTACTGGGAAGATAAACTGTAATCTCCTTCTGACCAGCTGTCTGATCTCCTTACCTGTCTGTGGTCTGAGAGGTCTGGAAACTACCACTGCTACCACTCATTTAGTCATCCCCAAGGCCTACTGCTGGCTTGCTCAGGTTTGGTCTGGGCTGGATTGTGCTCCATTCTCACACTGGTGCAGACGCAACAGACCCTTCCTATTAACCTTCTAAGTTGTTTTGGCCTGGAAAACTGTTTTGCCCTGTCCTTCTGTGGGTTCTGCTGCTCCGGAATTTGTTTTGGGGCATTATTTAAAATTGTTTGGAGGGGTTTTGGAGAGAGCTCAGACAAGTCCCTGCCTTTTCTCTATCATATTGGATCTGTCCTCCAAATGTCTCTTTTTTAATGTCATTTCCATTGAAAAAAAAATGTGAGTTTCTCATGTTGAACCATTTGACTGTGACAAAAAGAGAAAATTAACTACTTGTACACAACAGAAATCAGAAGAACAACTCCGGGATTTGACACCTGGAGACATTAATATTAACTAGACATCAATTTAATATTTCTCAACTACTTTTCCCATTGAAGTTATCTAAAGTTTGCTGTTCCTTTATGTGCAGACTATGAATATGAAAGTCTGAGGGAGAGGACTCTGTTATAAGGATGACTTCTATATTTCTTAGTATTTAACTTAAAATATCTAGGATTGTTTGTTAGATTCCAGAGAGCTTTCTCATTGATTATCTCATTAGATTTTCAACAATCCCATGAGATAGATGGAGCAGAAATTATTACCTCACAGAAAATAAAGGTAAGTTGACAGTAGTTCAAAGATGCTTATAAGTTCACATGCATGTATTTATTCTGTGTATATTTACATATCTATATTTATCTCTTATGACATGTCTCCCCTTGAGAAGAAGTGGAAGGCATGTTTTGTATTTGCATCTCCTGGACACAGCACATTACCTGACATACAACAAACACTTAACAAATGCTTATTGATTGAGCAAAGACTAGAACATGGGTAGACAGATTAGTTCTTCTGAGTTGTCTTCAACTATACACACTGCTTCACCAAATAATGATATTTAACAGCTATAAGTTCTCTTGTTCAAATTTAAATCCAATCATAAATTTTGAAATTTTAGAATAAATTTATGAAGAATTTATACCAATTTCATTATTCTCCTCTACCACCTACTACCCTAAATCCTTATATTTTCTAGTGGCCTAGAAGATAAAGTATTCCAAGTAGCTGACTTAACTATATAACTAAAACTCACCCCAATTTTTTTCATTAAAGGCTCTTTTTATGGAATTCTTTCTAAATTGTATTTTCCATTTCCATGACTTCTGAAACAAAAGCTACTGAACATAACACTTTACACATGGCTATCAGTATTATGAAAATCTCTGTTGAACTACATAGCAAAAAGAATATTATGCTCATTTGGCAATTTATCTGTCTTGTTCTTTCATGTCAGCCTGTTGTACATCACTGTACTTGCTTCTATTTATTATCCAAATCTTCATCCCCCAAAATTTGCTGTTTTCAATTATTCAATTGAAAGGCAAGGCCCCGAGGGCAAGGATTATCTTATCTTATCAGATTTTTATATACCCAGAACCTAGCACATGCCTTGGCGCAAGGTAGATATTTTAAAATTTTTGTTGAATTGAAATGTTAAATGGTAATCCCTTATGAACTATAAAGTCAGATCATCAAATTTCTAAGTGAGATGCTAAGGAGTAAAAATGTAGGAATTTGAGGTATTTGGGACTTTTAAGGTAAATAAAATATTTGGAATAATTAAACTTAGTGAGGAAAAATTAAAATTCACAGGTTTCCAGTTCACTTTATAAAGTGAAATCTGTGATTACAATACTGCACAGCATTAGGGGAAATTCTTTTAAAAAAGTCAATGAAAAAAAATCTGTTTTCTACAATTCCATACATTTAGCTTCCTTTTCCTGAAAATAATCAACTAAATTTTATAACCACAAATGTACACACACACAACTTTAGAGTAGCATAGCAATCATCTTTCCAAATACAGATCAAAGAAGAGAAGAAATGGAAACATTTGGATTCTCATAGCAATACTAACTATTCACACTGGATTAAATACCTAGTACCTAGCAAGTTTGTATTTTTTAAAGTATAAAACAATTCAGAAATTTGAAATAAAAAAATTGGTCAGTATTTTTTTGAGTCCAGAGTTATGCTAACTGAAAGCCTTATAAAGAAATACAAAATTATTCCCTCAAGTCATATGCAGAAATCTTCTTACAAATCCCATTTATTTTAAGAAAATATTTTTTTGAGTAAGAATCTTAGAATTTTAAGACAGAAATCAAATCTTAATTATGCTCTTCATGGTACTTCATCAACATACATTCAGTTAGGAAACATTATCTACCTCCCAAAAGCTACAAAAGTTCTTTTGCTTTAGGTTTTTCAAAATTGTTGTAATGGAAACCAACTGGGAAAGGATGATAAAAGATAACAATAATCAATATTGGAGGGTCAGCAGAAAGATAAGCACACTAATACCCTCATGGCGAAGTTCTGAATTAGTCCAAAACTTAGGGAAAGCAATTTGGAATTAAAGAAACAAAGTTATTAAAATATCCATATTCTTTAACTCAAAAATCCCATTGTTAGGTATATACCCCAACGAAGAGAAAAAAGATAAAAAGGATGTTTATACAGATCACAATGTTTAAAACAGCATTTTTATGTAGTGGTAAAGAACAAGATATAAAGCAGATGTTTATCAAATGAAGAAAGGCTAAGGAAACTGTGACACCTGAATGTAATGGGGAATTTATTACTAGGCTAATGAGAAAGGAAAATCCAGACAAGCATAAGACTTGCATGAACCGACAGAAGGTGGAGAAAAGCCATGAAAACGATACTTAGAGTAACCACAATGTTAATGGGAAGAGACCCCCTTCCCCCAAAACTCAATATAATAAAAACAAAAATGAAATGGAAAGTTTTGTAATAAAAATGATTAAGTTTAGCTTCAAAGAAGAGAAAAAGGATCTCCCTTCTACCTTGCAGAGGTCACAGACTTATAGCTGTGGAAGATTGCTATACTGTCAGACTTGGCTGATGAGGTGGATATGTTTGCACTGCATTCCCTACCTCTCCTCCTCCTTTTTTCATTATGTAAAGATAATTTTATGTGGAAGAGAAGGTAGAATATAAACAAAAGCTATAAACAAAATTCTTTTAAAAAGAAAAATAAGTTTGAAATTAACTTTTTAATTAAAAAAAAAATGTAACGTAGCCTTAAAAATAAAAAAGTAAATGTAGCATGTTGTGCCCCATACTCTGCTGTTTCAGGTTCAAGGCTAATTCTGGGGGGTAATATAACTATCTACTTCTCCATTAACTGCATTTATTAGATCATTCCAGTTTTAGGTTAACTAGGGAAACCTAAGGAGAAAATGTTACCCCATTTAGGTAAGGAACCCTTTACTTGATCTTTCTCCCTAAGTGGGTTTTGAGTATGTATCTTCCAAAAAGTAGCCACTGAAGTTTTCCTATATGAAGTGCTAATTAAATATTAGTCTTAACATTAAAAAAAAAATTCAGATTTTCACCAGGAACATTAATTTGTGCACCATCCTGTAGCAAACTGATTAGCAAAAATTTAGATACTAAAAATAAAAATGTTTAGGAAGCAAATATCACTGTCAAATAGAGCCTAGGTAAAGGGCAGTTATCTATTTGGTTTTTACAAGTAGTAGTCCATTTAGTAATTCTGACATATTGATATTTAAGTGATCAACAATGTGAAAATAAGTTTGTGTTAATAAAAACAAAAAATGTTACCTATGTGAAGAGAACAAACTTCCAAAAACAGGAAGAAAGAATATGAAACATAGTGTTTGTATACCCTTTACCAGAGAATTTCTTTGATTCTTAAAACTGGTTATAGAGGACAACTATAGCTAACTTTTTTAGAAGATGAATACATTAGGAAAGGAATTGGATTACTGAACTGAACTGTAATACACCTTCTAACTATGAGGTTCTATTGGCTGGAGTTCTTTTCCGTTTTAAATTAATAAAAAAAAATCAAGCATTCACTATGCACAAGGCATTAATGAGTATAACATGGTTTCTATTCTAGAAATTCTAGACAATTGTATATTCTCTTAATATGGCAGAGGGTAGAGGAGGGGGTTTATGGAAGAAGTTGGTAATCTTGAAGTAAAACAAAAGTACTTCTTAAGAATGCTCTTAGTTACCAAAAGGAAGTCTTTTAGCTTTCTGATAGTCATGTTTTGTCTCCAACAAGGTGCACATTAAGCCTAAATAAATCAATACTATGAATATGACTAAAAAGTGAAGTGGTCTTTGTTCAAAGGGTAACTGCATGCACTGAACCACAAAGGGCAGGGAATACCTGCCAGAAATATAAAGTAAATTTAGAAACTTCTCCAAAAACTGTATTTCAGAAAGTTATTAGCTATTTGTTGAAAATCCACAAGGCAAAGCACTGTACAAGGCATTTAGGTTCTAACAATAAAAGGAAATTTCTTTTCTTGACCACATGGAGCTCTTCTTAGGAACAAATTATTATTCTGTGTTCTACTACTACTACTACTACTGCTACTGCTACTGCTACTACATGCATAATACTCTAGAAATACAAGGAACCTCCCTCCCATAAAGTAACTAGGAAACTTGCTTCCTTTGAACTCTTAAAGTAGAATAATAAAAGGAAAGTGTGATAATCTTAAGAGTCAAATACTCATTTGCCAATGATGGTGCAGGGAACACAGACTATATTATTTTGAAATGTTTCTCTCTGCTGTCTTTCCCCCTTCCTTGAGGATCAGAAGAGGATGTGAGCCAGTATCATCAAAGGAAGAAATGGCTTCTCAGAGCAAGGCAGTGTCTTTAGGTATAATCAAACTACATTATCTTAAGCCAGAGAATGTTATAATGCCTTTTATGTATTGAGTCTTAGAGCAAGCTCTGATGGAAAAGGGTATATTGTCTCAACTCACCAAACTGAGGTAGGGGTTGGGAACAGAAGGGTTCCAGTAGATGTGGATGAAAAATAAACTTAATGCTGTGGAAGAAAGAAAGAGTGACAAGCAATTTAGCAGTAAAATACACTGTAGTGGATGTTCCTTTTTGCTCTATCACGTTTGCAGGTAATCAAGTGATGTGTTAATTAAAAAGTTAAAGTACTATAAAAACTCACCTATCCAGAACTTTCACAGAAAGAATGTTTCTAGACAGCAGTTTTTTGGATAGGCAAAAGTTGACCCCTTAAAATCAATTCTTTTTTAAAAATCATAACTGAGGAAAATCTTTCTAAAACATATCATGCTTATTAAAATAAGCCTAAATAGTATAATCAACAATCAGTCAAGACACATTAAGTGCCAGGGGATTCAAAAGACAAAACTGAAACAGTTTTTTTCAAGAAGCTTACATTCTATCAAGATATACAAAGTCAATGTTCTTTGACCAATCAGGTCTAGCATTGTGAACAACTATTACACTTTGCTGTGACAGAATTTAGGGTTTGAAAAACATTAGCCTTAAAGATTTGAGATATACAGGGCATCTATAATAAACTTTGCAAGGGTATTATATTTTTCCATATTTGTGTATCAAATATGAGTTTTGATTCTTTATCTCCTCATTGTGACAAGCTGATAAATCTAACTGCCATCAATATATCTGCCATTAGCAGCCCCCATCTATTTCCTAATTTTCTGTTGTTATTCTGGGAAATCATATAAAAAGGCTTACTTGACCTATTTATAAAATAAGATGGAAATGAGCCCTGATTGAAGGTCTATAGACAAAAGACAAATTTACTTGAGGGCAGTTTTAGTCTTAAATAGGTAGCATTTTTAAGCTACTTATTTTATATGGCTAAATTATGTGATGCAGTACTGACATTTTGATAATTATATATAAAATGAAAGGGTAAGAATAAAGGACCAGCAATTGTTTAAAGGGATCCACAGAGGATGGCAGTGGTGGTGGTAGTAGTCTAAAATAAATATATTTTTGGAGAGCCAAATTTTATCTATATGTGTGTGTATGCTTATATACATATATATATATACATATGTATGTGTGTGTATATAGATACAGATATAGATGGGAAGGAGGTTTTTAGTTAGGCTCATTTGTATTCATTTATATAGCATTATTATTTTAATTAACATATAAAACTTAAAATATAACAGAAAGAGTAGGTTTTAGATATTTATTGTATTTAGAAGGTCCCTGTTGTAATGTGCACTTATCTGAAGATTTCTGAAAGTCTTCACCCATTAGCATGGTAATACAATAAATATAGCAGATTAACTAATGTTCATCGGAAGGCAGGGAGAACCTGGTTTTAGGATTAGGTACCAGAGGTAAAATCAAGAAAGAAACGTAACAGCAGCCAACTCCAAAGGTTGGTCTGCAGGTCACAAATAGAAAAAAATGACTTAGGAAAGGAGGTCAAAATGGAGCAACAAGCTTTGGGCAGTTACGTGGGCAAGGTTAGATAGGGATATTTCACATAGTCTTTTCAGGTAATGAGATCAGTCAAAATGCAGGCAAATACAACCATTAATTTAGACTGAAAGAGTTACTGGTAAAAAGTAATATTCTATAATATTACTTGCTGGAGTAATAATAACTTGCTGGAGCTGAACTACATGCTTATTAGTGTCATTTCTAGATGTGAAATAAAATGGTGTGCTATGTTACGCTGAAGCAGTTTGATGTAATCAGTCAAATTTGATGCTACCAGTTTTCTTAAAATTTTTAATTTAACCATAAATTATTCTAGCCAGTGAAGATGACAGCCAATGAAACCAAGGAGCGTGCTAATATTATTTTTGGATTATTATCTGGCTGGAAATTGTTTTTCAGATTAAAGGATGGGGTTAAAAAAAAGCCTTCATATTACTTTTTATAGCCATAAAAATCAGGCAATTCAAATATACAATTTTATCTAGAAGGACAAATCCATAGGAACATCTGAAGGATACTCTTAAGTTTTTTTGTCAAGTAAATAAAGTCAAGAAAAATGCAATCAGTCTTGGATTAAATTCAGATTAAATAACACATATTAGTTTAGGCACACATACTATCATAGAAATGGCAAACTCTAAAGTTCTGTAGATCTTTTCAGTTTTTTTTCAACTTGCTGAATTCACTAAAATATATCTGAAAGCATTTAAAACCTAGTTAAAAAAAAACAGTTACAAACTTGGAAATATTAGGTGAAAAAATGAGACATCATTTAAGAGTATAGTCAATCTGTTACCAGTCAAAGGAGCTGGAGTGCTTGTGGTTTTAAAATTATTCCAACAAGGTTCGTTTTAGTTAAAATAAAGCTAATTTGCTTGTTTCATTTGTTATGTGATTATGAAATTTTTTTCTGAGTTTTTCACGCAGGACAGAACACTGAAAGGCTCATCTGGTTTTTTAGTACTATAAAGTGCTGTTATAAATATGCTGATATATATTTATAGTAATACTTTTTGTGGTAGCAAAGAACTGGAAATAAAGTAGATGTCCATCAATTAGGGTAAGGCTACACTGCAACATAGTAATATAATGGACTATTACTGTGCTATAAGAAACAATGAACATGATGAATGACTTACATGATGAAAAGACTTATATGAACTGATGCAAAGTAAAGTTAAGCAGTGCCTAGAAAACCATATACACAATGATTGAAACAATATAAATGGAAAGAACAAGAGATACACAACACTGAAACTGAATATTGCTAAGTTATATAGAACAAATTTGTCCTCAAAGGAAAGAAGAGAAAACATCTTTGCCCTCTACCTTTTTAGAGGTGGAGAGTCCATGGTAGTGCTCATGATATCTGTTTTTTTTTTTTCCAATGCATTTATTGGCAGTGATGATTTTTTTTTCTTAAAAAAGCGACCTTGTTAATAATTTGAGCAAAGCAATCCAAATGTAATAGCCAAGAACTGATGTCAAGTCAGATATCCTGCATTATCTAATGTACAGTTGGATTTAAAAAATCTAAATGTAAGACTTTTCATTTAACCCTAACAATCTTGTTATCTGTTGAGATCTTTATGATCTTTTTTCTATGATTCTTTAACAAATATCAGCTTTCCTTCTTAGATTTATTCCACATACAAATGCAAATAGGACTAATTTATAGGTAAGAACTATTTGAAACGAGGAGATAAAGGACCCGAGTTCATATTTCATGTCTGACATGCCCACCTAAGTAACATAAGGAAAGTGATTAAACCTCTGTGACACTCAGATCTCTCATCTATAAAATTAGGGGTTGGACTACATCACTTCTGTGGCTCTTCTAGGACTAATTCTACAATCCCATGGGATGGATCTTTATAGCATGTCACTATACGGACTTCTCTTAAGGATGACATTAATTCTTTGATAAAAACTTTATATATATATATATATATATAATATGTAAATTTATGAGTATATTTATATTTTTAATTTACATTTATAAATGTTTTAAAATACTTATCTAAATATATTTTAAATTTATATTTATAAATAAATATATATATAAGTAAAAAAGTATGGTTATTAAATCAGCTGATCGCTGGATGCCTTACTATAACATCGATTCATCTACAGAGATACGAGAGAAGTGTTTCAACAGAAGCAAGAAGACAGGAAGGCTAAGGGAGAGTCTCATATGAGGAAAGGAAGCGAACGAGGCCATCCCTATGGTGTGTGCCAGCCCGAGAGTCTCGTTTTCTGCACATCACCGACACCATAATATTGGGGTGAGAGATAAGGGGAGTGCTTTTCTGCAATATCTTCCCTTACCCAAGCAATTCCGAAAAGAAAACCCAACACGACTGACAGGAAATCCAATGCTGAATGTGCCAGTCATTTAACCTCAATAATTCAGCACCCATTCATTTTAAATCTAATAGCACAGATTTACATGTGCAATGTGGAACAATGATTCAACACTCAATTTCACAGAGATGGTGAACTAGTTGCTATTCAACTAAAAAAAACTGAAAAGAAACAGGTTTGGTTTTAAATATTAATAACAAAAAGGCTTATTATTTAAAATTGTAAGTGCAGGATTTCAATCCAAAGTTAATGAAACTGAGAATATCTTTGTTCTTAAACATGTTTTTAAGCTTATCTTATAAATCTAGTTTGAATCCATATGCCCAATGCAAAGCAATAGATTGTAGACAAGCCTGTAGTCTATTTCAATTTTCCTCTCATACTGTAGAATTGTATATATTCTTGGCTTCTGTGGTTTGAATTTTTCAGGATAGTCTTAATATACTATGCAAACTGGAGAAAATATACAACATGATCTTTATTCTTCTGTGAACATTCTGACATGTATTATAGCTAGTCTAAGAAAACCCAATATACAAAGAGTTGAACTTATAAAACAAATTTTTAAAAATATAATAGTGAGAGCCAGTGGAGAAATATTTTTCTACGTACGCCAGGATTTACCAAAGCATTTCTAAAACAACTAAAACCCAAAAAATTTACCTTAAGAAACTTAAAATATTATCTAGTTTACAAAAATTTGATACTACATATATCTTCAGAGATAGTCACAGATCTAGAGTCAGAAAGAGCCTCAAGATTCTTAAGTCCATTCACACTCCCTGCCACTCCCCATTTTACAGATGATGAAAACCGAGATCCAGAGAGATTAAGTGGCTTGCCAAAGACAGAGATAGTACAAGTGTCAAGAGGTAAGATATGAGCCCAGGTATCGACCCAAAGAAAGGGCTCTCTGTCCGTTATACCAAGCTTCCTCTCATACAAAAGGAAGGTACATTTCTAAGACTGTTTTTAATTAAGTTTATTTTACCTGTTTTTAAATTTTTATTTTTGTTTCACTACTTGTTAGATCTGATTGTTGATACGGGGATTTTGTTGTTCAATTGTTTCAGTTATATACAACTCTTCATGACCCATTTTGGGGTTTTCTTGGCAAAGATACTGGAGTGGTTTGTAATTTCCTTCTCCAGTTCATTTTACAGATAGGAAATGGAGGCAAACAGAGTTAAAGTGAGTAGGATAAAATTTGAACTCAGGCCTTCCTGGCTACAGGCCCAGCGTTCTATCCACTGTGCCAACTAGCTGCCCTTAGCGATTATGGATAGAGACTTGCAATTAGTTGTTTTGGGGAGACAGTCAAGTCAATAATATGTAAAAATTCAGTGCATTACTTCTTCTAAAAACAATTTAGAATGAATGGAGGTTACTGGTTTGCAGAAAAGAAAACTGTCTTACATATTAGATAGACATGGCCCAGAATGCTCATCTACCTAATGAAATCTTATTTATCCCTTTAAGACCTAGCTCTGGGCAACATCCTGTCAGAAGCTTTTCCTATGCACACCAACTTAAAGGGAGCTCTTTGAATAAGATAGTACTATGGAGGTACACATCTTACTGCCCATCTATATATAAAATTCTACTTTGAAGAGCATAAAACCTCATTGGAGAAGTGAAAAGGAGAAACAATGACCAAAATTATTCGATATTTTCAAGTAAAATTGATGCATACGGTTTTTTTTCCCCACTGAAAACAATGGTCAAATTGAAGTAAAGAAAAATAAATGAGACTAATACAGCTTATTTGTTCCAACTGACAAATAATGCAAAATGATAACTGGTTAGTATATTCAAGTGAGGTCAACATCAGTCAGCATAAGCATATGATAAGGATAAATTGTATCATCAGACTGATTACTTATATATGAATGTAAAATTTAACTCAGGGGCGGCTAGGTGGCGCAGTGAGTAAAGTGCTGGCCGCAGTGTTAGGAGGACCAGAGCTCGGTTCCAGCCTTAGACACTTAACACCCACACACACAAAAAAACTAGCCATGTAACCTTGGGCAAGTTACTTAACCCCAATTGCCCTCCAAAAGGCAAAAAAAAAAGTTTAACAGAGTTAAAGGAAGCTAAATGTATGGCATATTTTGCTAAATATAATGAAACAATTGAAAAAACTAAAAAATCTGTCAGTTTAAAATTTTTCATACTTTTAAAGTGATTTGTCTTAAAAACTGTATTGATTACTTTAAAAAATGAAAGAATACCTGCTCTTGATGGATAAATTCATAACTGATTTATCCACTGAAGTAGCCAAAACTAATACAAAGACAATAGTTTAAATTAAGTAGAAGAAATATAGAAACATAAAGGAAAAAGCTTAAACCCAGAAAATAGAATTCAGTATATTTACCACTGGAATTCATAAGTAAATGGTCAAAGGCCACAAAATCTAATAAATTTAACAAACATCATATATATAAAAGAGATCTGCTGACAAGACAGAATTTTCCCACAGAAAAGTTAGATTCTTTTAAAAAGCAAAACCATAAATTTTAAAAAACAAAATTTTAAAGATAACATTAAAAAGATTACTAATAGAATCAGTAAGAGTAAAAAGTCTCCTTCAAAAGAACTGGTGAAGCTTCCTGAAGCTAATTATCATAGTTAAAAAATGTTGCTTAGAAAATTATATTCTAAGAAACTAAGAACAGTTATACTTAATATATAGCTGAAAAAAAACCGAGATCAATTAATTTTGAAACCAAGTTCTTCCTATTTTGTATTCCAAATGGATGAAGAAACAGATAGTGATTTGATTTTGGCATCCCAACACACAAATATTGAAGTTTCACCGCACATAACACTAAAGATCTGATGCTTTGTAAATATGTAGTCAACAATGTATCACTAAGAGAACTTTTTCTATAAAATTAATGAAAGAAAATCATATTATCAAGAAGAATTGTATTGAACTTTGCATTGACAGAGCTCAGTTAATGTAATGACAAATTGTACGTGTATTAGTTTACAATTTGGATACAAAATAATTTGTGTAAAGAAACGAGTGAAAAATTACATTTTGTTTTTCAAGCTGTTACAAGAATCATGATCTTTATTTTTAAAAGTTCATTAAAAAGAAGTGTCTTTGAAATGTTATGTGCAATTTAATAGGCTTAATGTTTTCCAATTTTAAAACTCCCTGCACTTCAAATGAAATATAAACTTGTAAAGATCTACTTATTAATCGTTTCATGGATCAAGAGAAGCAATTATCCTTTTATTTTCTAAAAAAACCTAGAGAGCTCTAAACATGTATGGATATGAAATTACTTTGCTATGGAAAAATATACTTACTCCATCTGAACAGGTAAGGTTATTAAATAGCCTTATCTTGTGATAGTGCATTGAAATAAGTGCTCAAACCTTAAATTTTTAAGTTTTGATTTTAGGTGACTAAATAAAGTGATAGAAAATGTCATAGATTCATTGTTCTACAACTGGAAAAACCCTCAGATGCCACCTAGTTCAATCCTCTCATTTCTAGATGTAGCCATGAACTCTTAGGAAGGTTAAGTGACTTGTTTAATATGACACAATTGTAGTCACAAAAGGTGGGATTGGAAAACCGACCCTTCCTACTCCAGAACTAGTTTATTTTCCACCCTATCATACCACTTCATTTACAGTTTTTTGTTGTAGTTATTAGAAAGAAAAAATTATTGATCTCAATTTATAATTGAAAAGAAATTAAATTGCAGTATTGCATGTTCTGACAAACTGTGCCACAAAGTAAACCAAGCTATCTTATTAATAATGTTTTATTATAATTTTAAGGTTATGAAAATTATGAGATATCAATAAATACCACATTATGTAGAATAAATATATGTATAATAAATAAATGCATGTTATGTAATTTTGTTGTGTATCTAAGACCTGCTCCTGTGTTGCTTGAAAAATTATAATAAATTTGAGGCAGCTAGGCAGCAGTGAAATAGACCAGAGGCCCTAGAGTCAGGAGGACCTGAGTTCAAATTTGACCTCAGACACTTGACACTTACTAGTTGTGTGACTTTGGGGAAGTCACTTAACCTCAACTGCCTTACCTTCCTCCCTCAAAAAAAAAAACCCAAACCAAAAAACTCATAATAAATTCTTAAATTAAACTGAATAAAATACAAACTAAGAAGATTTTGTATATAATGTTCTAAAGAAAGTGTGAGGACATAAACAAGTTTTCTATAAAAATAAATAAGAGAGGGTGCCCATCACTACACATAGACTGGGAACCACAGCTGTAAAGGCAGTGTTACAGCATATTTCCTACAGACCTGAGCATAGTGTTTTGCAAATAATTAGTCTTTAGTAAATATATGAGGAGTATATGAGGGGAAAAAAAGAATAAGTAAGCTTGGAATTGTGTATTTAAATGCCTTTAAAGGCCAAGGATAAACTTATCTATTACACTTTTTAAAGTGTGTTTATAGGCAGTATTCCTACATACGAAAGGCACAAATACAGAGCTTTGGATCTACTAAAAACTAACTGTAGCATTAACATACTTTGAAAAATAACGCACAGTAATGCAAAAAGCAAATTATCTCCAAGATCAACCATACATAACAGTGTACCAATTGAAAGATACCTGTGAAATAGGCAGATTTTAGACATGTTACAAAAACTTTGTATCATAGTGCAAAGTCCTGACAACTCACAAGACTATATGCATATTAGCAGATTACTGCACATGGGCAGATCTTTATATTTATACCTGGCTAACCTGTTAATCTATTAATTTAATTGAATGTGAGTTCACGTAGCTTAACTATTAATTCTTGCATTCCTCAGCCACAAGGGGGATCCTTCATCAGTATGTGGAGGACATGGTAAACACTATGATGACTAATCTCTAAAGAGGACAAAAATCTCAAAGTTCTGAATTTACACAACAGTCGACATATATGAAACAGAACATAAAATTGTATGTCAATTTGGAACATACCTCATTTCAAACCTTCCAAATACTATTAATAAAGGTTTTTACATTTTATGAGAAAGAAAAAAACTCCTTTTAGGGAGACAATTAACTTTGTTTTCATTCTAACTGTGCAACTAGCTGCATGGTCTGGGGAAGTTTGCTTCCCCTTTCTGGGCTTCAGTTTCCTTCTGTTTAAAATGGAAAGACTGGGTTAAATGGTCTATAATATCTGACATGAGTCTAAAAATCTATTAATTCCTGAATGAAAAGTACTAAAACTAAATTTTGCCTATTTTGAATACAATGATGACATCAATTTAAAATAGATACTAAAAAAAAAAAAGACAGAACCTTGACCTCATTTTAAATATTTGAAACCTACAAATAAATTTTTTCAGTGACAACTACATTTGTCTTGGCTACATTAGTAGCTTGGTTTCATTATGGGTAGGTAGTAAATAAGCTTCCTTTCTCTTCCATGGTCTATCCAGTTGAGGTGTGGCAATTGAAATATTTTATTGTAAATAAACTTAGAGACTGAACAAAAGAGATGTTGCAGAGGCAGGTGCATAGCAGTTAGCCAAGCTGTTTCAGTTTCAGAGGAATAAAGTAAATAATTATACTGGAATCTCTTCTACTCTGGGCATTTTGCCACACAGGAAAGGATGTATAATTCACTAGTTAAAATACTTGAACACAAAGTTGAATACTAAAAGATTTCATTTATATTCTAATTTCCTAATTTTATGTCTCTTTTTAAAAGTTTAGATTTTCTAATACTTCTTTATTTAACTGTGGAATATTCAAATTTCAGGAATTAATATTTCCTTAAGGCTCAATTTTAATATTCTTTAAGAGGCAGAAAATGTTCAAATAAGGGATAACTACATTCTTCTTTAACACTTAAGTAATGAAATTTTCACACATTAAAATGCCAGGAAATACATAATTTGGTATAGTCTCTGCATTATCAAAAATAAAGTTAGGTAAATAAACCAGTTTTTTGGTTGACCAACTCATGTAACTCTAAGCTAATGACCTTCAGTCTGTATTAACTCTGGCTTCTGAGCTTAAGTCACACGTCTATCAAGAATACTGCATTCTAGTCTGAATTCTGCCAGAAACTAAATTCTAACCTTTTATGCCACAAGTTCCTCATTTGTTAGATCATTTCTAACATCCTTTTCATCTCTAAGATTATACAAACTGTGCTAAAAATACACACACACACAACATCTATCTATATTACTTCCCTTTTCTCCATTCTTTTGGTTACTTCTAAATTTTGGATTCTACTGTCTCAACAGAAAATGGACTATGACCAGGTTTCAAATGTGGGAAACTCCCAGAATTATCCTACAGTTATTCACCATAAACTTAAGCCACTTTAAGAAAAGTTTACAAATTTCAAGGAACCAGCTTAACAACAACAAAAAACTATTTTCTTTCTATGTATGACAGCACATATGAGATAAAGACTAAGGCATTAATACTTAATTATTAGTAAGTATGTATTCTTCTTTAAAATTAAAAATAAAAAAAATTTTAAATAAAAAAGCATCAAATAAACAGCAGCTAAGTAAATTTACAATAAAATAAATAAACCTACAAATTTATTTCCTGGTATAATTCTGGGCCTGATTATACCAGAAATTTCTACTTTCTTCAAGTTCAGCCTCTGTAAATGAAAGTAATAGATCAGTTCCCGTCTTAGCTTAATAGTTCTACTTACTAATAAAATAAAATGGATGCGAATGTTCTGATTTTCATGTGTATAAATATTATGGAGCTATATTTTCCATACAAGGTCCAAGACTCTTATTCTTTAGATCCAAAAATGCCTAATGATATAACACAAGGAAAGGCTTTTGTTTAAATCAAAGGTTTTTCATCTATTTTTGTATTGTGGACCCAGATCCCAGGTCCATGACAATACGGTGAAGTCTATGGACTCCTCAACATAATTTAAATGTAGTAAATAAAATACATAGAATTAGAAAAGAAACTAATTCTATTGAAATACAATAATAAAATAATTTTAAGTTCAGAACAGCAGTCTAAATAATTTATAAAATAAGATAAATTTAGACTACAGAGGTTTTAATATACTGGCTATTAACATTTTTTGCACTATTTAATTATAACATAAAACTCAAGATAATATGAATAATACTTTGAAATAAAATATTTAATCTACTCAGTATTTAAGTAATTTATTTCTACTTATTTTGCATGTGCATTTTATTCTACTTGTAAGGTCATAAAGAATAGCAGTTTCAAGGGATATATTTCCTATACAGAGAGCAGATAGCTTGGGCTTCATGAGGATCATATGGAGGAGGTATTATTTATTTAGAGTTAGTCTAATTTCCTAAATTGAATAGTCATACTGCAGGGCAGAGTGTATAATAAGAATATGGTCTACAATATTCTCATATTCCTCAAGATAGAAATATAACTTCAGATATACGCTTTTGTGGCATAAGTAATAAGGAAATTCTAAGGTACTGAATCTAGCAAGATCAAAAAACTCTATTCTTGACTTAGCTATGATCACATTTGCTATTTAGTATAAAAATACATTTAGAACACAATTGCTAAAAAAGTAAGAAATCAATTGATTATCATCCTTAGATGATTCATACAAGAAACATTAAGGGCTTTTGATTTTTATTCTCTGTATAAGACATATACATTTTAAGGGGTCCAGGTTTTTTAGCCTCATACTGCCATTCCTCTGTTGACATAATCACGAGTTTCTACTTTGAGAATACTGATAAGTTTGCGTTGCTACTGTGGTTTAATAAGAATTTCCTAAGGGTTGCATATCACTCCAAAAGCAACAGTACATAGTACATAAAGTAAATAAGTAAGCTTATATGCATGCATGTACATATCCACATTCCACTGTCATCTGTGCAATGGTGTCTAAGATATCTAAAGGAAGTCCCCCAGTCTGAAGTTAGGTAGCCTGAAGAAGAAAACTGACAGAAATAGATGGACTAGCATTATTCAAATGAGAAGATCCATAGAGATTGCTATCTGCACCTTTATGAGGTTTTTTTTGGAGGGCAATTGGGGTTAAGTGACTTGGCCAAGGTCACACAGCTATTTTATGTGTTAAGTGTCCGAGGCCGGATCTGAAGCCAGGTCCTCCTGACTCCAGGGCCGGTGTTCTATTCACTGGCTATTTATTTGCACCTTTAAAAATTCTTGATCGTATTTTATCAAAGTAATAAAATGATGCATTTTTGCTGACAGCACCACCCTTAAAGTATTATCAATTAACTTGTATTAACTTCTAAGTGATAGAAAAGACTGTGGAGAGGATAATAAAGTCTTGGCTATTCTATAGCTCTGTGAAAATGAGGTAAGACTCTCCTTTACTAAACCCCTTTTCCCTGTCATTAAGCAAGATTAGACTTCACCTATCCATACTGTACAGCCCCACATACAATAGCAGACCCTTAAAGCTATTATTTTCTTTCTTTTCCAAATTTCTAGAAAAGGTGTATGTACTTGGCCTTCACTTCCCTTTCACTGTCTTCTATCTGAATCCCTTGCAATGTAACCTTTCAGTCACAATAAAGTTCTCTTTAAGTAAAGTCAACATTTACAAAGTTCCTTAAATACAGTATTTTGGTAGCTATAGAATCACCACTCCCAAGATTATTCTTCAGTATTTCAGCACTAGATTCACCATCTTTCTTGCCTCCTCAAACTCCCCAACCTGTCATTTCCTACCCTTCTTAATAGCCATGACCAAGCTATTGGTCTGGTATATGTTTTGGTTTGGGCTGGTAAATGTTTAACAAGCAGGTCTCCGGAAGGAAAAAAAAAAAAAAACCAAAATAAAACAAAAAAACCCACATACAACACACTTTTAAGTTTAGTCTGCATTATTAACATCTTGCATCAACAAAACAATAAATCAAGCTATGATTTGCAGAATGTGTCCATTTTTAAGGTATAAATACTCACACTGCAAATTCCTCACAAGCTGTTTTGAGCTATCTCCAGCTACTGAAACCTTTACTCCTACTTTTAAGCTAGGTTGACCTATTCTTTCATTCCATCTTAAATCACGCTCCACTAGATGTTTCCATTACCTGAAACTGTTCACTTCCCTAATTATAAACTAACATTCCCACCACCATAACCTCCTAGCATCACATTTCCTTATGTATGACCCCCTATATATCTCTTCCAGTTTAAGGAATCTAAAAAGGAATCCCAGGGACTTAATCAATTTTTCAGGTTTTGGAGAATCCACATTCCTCACCTACATATCATGGTGCCCTCCATTTACTAAGTCACTTGCAAATATACCTTTCTATTCTGTTTTGGTAGGGCCCCAAATAAGATACAGTCCTGGAAGATATAAAGCAAACTGTATAGCAGTCTTTCTTCTTGGACCCTTATGTCCCCACATGGTCCAAGTTTCTGGAGGTTTCTGTCCATAAAAACTAGACTGAGTTAAGCCTTTGGCAGGCACCTAAGGGTGGACAGAATAAACAACCATTAGGCTTCTGGAACTGTAAGCTCCTCAAAGTGGCTACTCACCATATTACTTTTGAAAAGCTACCATTCACCTGCTACTGGGTCCTGGTTACTGAAAAGATCACACAAGGTTCTATGATCACTCTTCAATAAGAGTTGTGAATTTTGAGACAAGGGATATAAAAAACGTTGGCCTCTCTAACAAGATAAGCAGGGCACAGAAGGGCTTTATCATTGAAAAGAAATAGTATATTCAAAGTCATGCTCACCCGGGTCCCTCCAATGTTAGTTTCCTTCACAAACAAGTTGTGACTATGGCAAAGAGTGAGGTCTGCAACTCTGCCCTATTAACCCAATGGTCTCTTATCTACAAGGGCCTGGCTCACTTTTTCACTGCTTCCTTTCTCAAGGCTCTCTTGTGCTAGTGTTACAGCCTGCAGCTCTTTCCACTGGGAGGATTTGTCAGGACCCCATGCACTGAGATATCCTTTATTACCAGATTACTAGTAGTTGAAGTTCAAGTGCATGTGCAAGTTTCAGAAGTAGTTTCACATTGATTTCTGAATGGTGAACACGGGGTTTGGCCACATGGTCTTAGGGTTGAAAAGCATAGGATTAGATAATCAGAGGATTTTTCCTATAAGGTCAGGATGAATGAAATTTGTTGATGTCTTCCACTGTATAGTTTTGTTTGTGAGTTATATCAGTACCATCATATGCTCTCTGTTAAACTGAACAACCAAGCTGGATAGAACAGTTGTAATGCTCTACTGTGCTAGGAATGATCTCCAGTACTCTAGCCAAAGAGTTCCTTATGACCCAAGTGACATTTAACCTCTTTCCAAGTAGAAAACTGGTATTTTTATTCCATCTGAGGGAAAGAAGCTTGTCCCTGATAAACAACAGTTGCAACATCAGATCTCTGACCTTCCAGAAGCCATGTCTATGATGAATCAATGGCACCCTTCTACAAAGGGTTAGGGCTCTTCAAATCAGCAATTCCTTGGATCCAATATTCAGGAACTTACCCATTAAGAATGAACTGCTTTTAAATATGGTTCCAGCTGACCTTCACCAGCTCTTCCTTATTGCTTCATCAGTCCCCTGGCCTTCCAGATCCATGTCTCATGGAAGGCTCTTTGTACACTTTGAGAAAATAACTCTAGTCCTCCCTTAAATTGGCAGGCTTCTTTGCCTCTGGGATGGTTTCTGCAATTCCTTGCCAGAAAGAGCTTGGGGGACCAAGTATTGCTGAGAGGTGCTGTCCATTCTAATTTCATAGGGGAGGCAAATGTGTATTCCCCTTAAAGAAAGGGAATCCCCTAGGGGACTAGGCAATAATCCTTAGCTTCTGGGTGATGTAAGGAAGAGTCCTTATCTTATGGATGAAAGTGCCAGGCTCACTGCAGAGGTCTCTAAAGGGGTACAAATTTGGTTTCATTCCTTTGATGAGGCTTACAGGTGTTGGCATATGACGCAGGGAATACTGAGTAGAGAACATTATTATCAAACGAGACGATCACTGTAAAGCAATTTAGCACAGTGCCTGGCACATAGTAAGTGCTATATAAATGTTGTTACTATTATTATTTCATATTCTGGGACAGGTAACAGGCTTATGACCACTTAGCTACTTTACTACAGATAATCCTGGCCTAGAAAGGAGAATCCTCGACTGTGCCAAAGGTGTGTCATGCTGTGGGCCTGACGTTCTGGTGCCGTTCTTGTGCACTGTGATCACCTCATGTCAATCTGACAGCACTGTGATCTGGGATGGGGTCCTTCTGAAGGAGGGAGGCAAAGGCTACGATTTTTAAATAGCCAAATTAAATTAAATTAATAAATTTTTTTTATCCTTCCTTCCCACCTCTTTCTTTTCTGTTGCCCTTAACCCCTCCCCAATCATTAAAAAAAAAAAAAGAAAAATAAACACTTGTAACAAATATACATTGGTAAAATAAATTCCCACATTCACCATGTCAAAAAAGATGTGTGTCTTATTCTTCACTCTGAGTCCACCTCTCTATTACTCATCACCAGTCTTTTGAGTTGTCAAAGACTAAAATTTGTATTCTTCATTCTCTTCTATATTTTAGTCACTCCTTTGCTGGTCATTAAAATTTTTTGTTGTCTCTTTTGTTATGTTTTTAGCTTTTCTTTTTCTCTCTTCTGTACTGTCTATGCCAAGTTCATTGCAACCACAACACTAGGACTGTCTAACAAAAAGGCCTCGAATAATTTTTAAAAAATCTTTAAGACCTTACCAGAAAGAGACCAGTGCTAGAATCATTATTTGCCAAGGTCTTCCAATGTTATGATGGGATAGTTCATTCCCCTAAAAGGTAGAGAAGGTATTTCCAGGACTTGATTGGCCCCCAGAGGCTAAGAGCTCAAACATTTTCATCAATATAGCTTCTTGGTCACCTAAAGTCATAAAACACCACCGCAATTCCATGGTGTTGGGAACCTTCAGATTGATGGATGATATCTCAAGACCACGCACGTTATCACATCTTGCCTTGCTGAATAAATTAGTTTTTTCTGAATAGAGGCCAAAAGGGGTTGTATCTGCTAGAGTTAAGTGCTGCAGTATCGTCATTGAGTATCTTTTCTTTGACAACTAAACCTTCTTGTATTAGCTGTTTAATAACCAGTAAATGTCTCATTTCATTCTGATACCAGACCTAAACTAACAGGGATTTGGCCTGAGCCAGGCCTGCCTACGACATGTCTACTAATGAGCTGGTTAGAGGAAATCTAATAACTATATTGATTAAGTGCATTAAAAATTCATGTCATCTCAACTTGGCCCTCTCTTTAGTAAGGCACTCTTTTTATTCTTCCCTAAATAATTTCCGAGTTCCCTCTCCACAGAATCCCTTGCAAGCCTCATCTTTCTTCTCTTTTCCCATCTCTCAAGAGGACCTTGAACCTTACTTCACTGAAAAAACTGAGGCCATTCTATATGAGTTCTTTCTTCTCCCTTTCTTTACTTTCCTGAAATCATATCACACTCTCTGCTCCTTTACTTTTAGTCTTTGACAACAACTTGGTCCTTTTCCTGCAAAGGCCAACTCTACATATGTATGTGATCCCACCCCTTCTGGTGTTGTCCTGAAGACAGCATTCTCAATCATCTCCTCTCCTTTGAGAATCTTTGACCTATTACCATCAATTGGTACCTTCTCTAGTACATTCAAAACTGTCCAAATCATCCTCATCTTATTTAAAACAAAACAAAAACCTACCTTAACCAGATCCTCCCCTTTAGCAATCACCTAATTGCTTCTTACTTTCTCAGTCAAGCTCCATGAAATGTTTATCTACACCAATGTCTCCACTTCCTCTCATCTAATCACTGAACAGAAAATTCTGTCTTCAAATTTACTAATTTGCCAAATATGTCAGTCTTTTCTGAATCCTACTCTTTTTTAACCTGTGTGTTGCATTTGTCATTGTTGACCCCCCCCCCCCCTTCCCAGATCCTCTCTTACCTCTGGATTTTTGTGACACACTTTCTTTTGCAGCTTCTCTTTTGTGACTGATATGTCTCCACATCCATATCATGCCCCCTTAACTATCTTAGGATTCTAACACACTCTTCTCCCTCCCCCACCAAGCTTTGGTTCTGCATTAACAATTCTCTCTTAGATATTTTAAACTGTTATGTCCTCGAAGAGGCACCTTAAACTTAGTTTCTTTCCCTCTAAATTGTCTCCTCTTCAAAACTGCCATATTACTCCTGAAGCTACCATGAGCCTTCAAGTTTCTCATGTTTATGATCTCCTAATTATCCTGAACTTCTCACTCTTCTTTATTCTACATATCCAGTCATTTGCTAAATCTTCCTACTTCTACTTCAACAACATCTATTGTATCTAACCTGGTTCCAACTTATCTTTCCAGTCTCAATGGACATTCTTGCTTCTCCTGCACTATGAAATCTAGCTAAATTACCCTTTTTAGAGGTCCTTACATATGACATATCATCTTCAGTCTCTGCATTGGAACTCCTTCCTGACCTCCACCTCAGAGTCTCTTTCTGCCTTTACAATGAAACAGCACCAATTTCTGTATGAAACCTTTCTTGATTCCTCCAACCACAAGTACCCTCCTTCCAAATTACCTTATATTTCACTTTTTCATATGTATATTTGTATTTACTAACTTTATATTTAGGCAGAATATATTTGTATATACACTTTTGTCTCTCCTCTATTAGAATGTGAATTCACTGAAAATAGAAATTATTTCATTCTCTTACTTATATCCTCAGCAATTAGCATAGGGCCTAGCATAGAGAAGACAATAAATACTTTCTGACTGACAACTGCCTCTGTTATTACCATGGTCTCCTAAATGGTCTTGCTTTTAGTTTATCACCATTGCAATCCATGCTCCACAGAGCATCTCCAAATAGTCATGCTAATGAACTATTTTGATTATGCCACTTATTTATTCAAAAGCTCTTAATGGATCCTCACAGCCTTCTAAAAAAATATAAATTCTAGAATTTTACCTTTAAGATCTTTTTAAGGCTCAAAACTACCTGTCTAGGCTCAACTCGGACCTTACATGAGAGTCAAACCAGTCTATTTTTATTCCCCCTCCTGCCTGGAATGCATTCTTTATGACCCTATCTGCAATTTGTGTCTCCTTAACTCTCTCCTTTCAAGCCCAAATCAGCTATCAACCCACTTGATGCTGCTCCAAGAAAAACTGATGTTCCCTTTATCAAAGCTTTTCTTGAGCTCCTCCTCTGGATTTATATCACAGCCTTCTGCGTCACGGTTATTTGTATAGTTAACTTTCCCCCCTCCAGATTATTCTATAAACTGCTTAAGAGTAAGGTTCTGTGTAGAACTACCTTTATATCAAGTGTTAATAAGTACAAATTATATGTATTAAATACCTCTGCCATGGTAGTAATTTAATAACTATTTGCTGAATTTAATAAAGCAGTACCTGCAATTTTCTCATTTTCCCCCAAACCTGAACCCTCAGAATAGTTTAGTCTCTATTTTAGAGTAAAGAAAGAAGATAGTCTAACTTTATGCTAAAAATATAAATTTATGAATCTAAATTCAAAACAGAAGAGAACAGTATCATAAGATCTAAGATGCAACAGTAGAACAATCATTGAAGCCATAGCCTTAATTTAACATGCCTGAAATAATTAACCAAAGATTATCAAGTTTTTCCACTCTCATCTACTCAATTCTAGATATTAGTTTGCTAAGAAAAGCATACAAGATGGACAATTTTAAGGATTTAAATCAGTCAAGAAGGAAAAAAACCTGGCAGTATATTAAAAATTTTTCACCTTGGCTTTAAAGTTTAGGCATATAATTACCAGTAGACTTCCCTGTCAAATAGTCATTAGGGTCCTCTAAGATTTTTGTACTTTGAACAAGCATAGGAGATCTTAAAATTTATACTTTCCTAACTCTGCTTGAAAATATCAAGTAATTAAATCTGAAAAATTCAAATTTCTCCAACAAAAACACACAGTATCTTATACAGCAAAGTACTTCTGCATAAGAGAAACATGATTAACTCTTTCAAAATCAACATAAAACATGACATTAAAGCAAACTTGCACAGGTTTTAGAAATAATAAAACATCAGCTCACAAAATGAGTATGCTTTGATTCACACAAACACAACAAACACAGCCTTTGTCTACAAGGGAGTGAGACAGCCCTGGATATTTAGGCAATATAAAAAAAAAATCTTTAAAGGTCTTATAGTCACAAAGTTGCCAGAGCACTGATATGAAAACCAGCATTTCAGGTCTACTTTACGAATATTTTAGTGCATGCAAACAATATGCAATGCATAGCAAACAAAGACACCAATTACCATATATATGTGTTTTCTTACTTGCAGATGCATAAGTATCCTGCATGGTCAAATTCTGACTTGAACCTTGAGGAGGTCTACATTTCAGTCATCCCAATGTATTCAGGGATGTAAATACCTTATAATCAGAAAATGTGAATGGGTCAAGGAAAAAAATTTAAAGCACATCCAGAGATTAACTTTTAAGTTACTGAAGAAAATAAATCTTATTTTAAAAAAATTAATAAAAGAGGATGTTAAAGTACCTGCTCCTTCACAGAGGCAAGAATAGTAGTGGCTGTGGTTTCTGGTTCCATGCCTGGGTCTGTGGAGGATTCCTGGCTGGTTTGTTGCAGCCCCTCCTCCAACAAGGGGGTCTGCTCAGGAGCTGGCATTCCTCCTGCAACCAAGCAATCAAAGAGTTAACATTTTAAGCCACTAGAGTTAAAACTGCAACTGAATTTAGAAAGCATGGACAATTTTTTTTTATTGGCTTACAGATAAAATAACATTTAAAATAATAGTTAACATTTTAAAAAAGGCAAGCAAAATTTCTACCTTACCTATTATTATAAATACTCAGTTAGTATTTATAAACAATTTCACATTAAAGGCAAATGACTAGAGACCAAAAAGATGAATAGCATTTGTAATTGATTTAAAAAGGAAAGTGGGAATAACATACTATATAGTATAAAATGAATAATAAAAAGGAAGAAATTTTATTAATGAAATTTAAGGCAGTATATGATTTGAAATTTGTTAAATATTTCATTTTTTAAACACAAGGTCAAAAATGTCCAAAAAGTAAATTACATATATTTAAAAGACAGGTTAACGCACTCTTCTGTGCTGCCAACTAAATAAAATGCTTGCAGTATAATAAAATTTCAAAGCATATGGTTGGAGTGATTGGAAAGAAGAATTAAATAAAAATACTTTATTATTAAGTGTGATTTGTCATTTATCATCACCACTGAATGTTCACTAAGGGACATTTAAGACTTTGCTGCTAGAATGCAAAGAACAAAAATAGGAAAAATGAATTAGAATTTTCAATGGTATACTATTTGATTTCTTTTGGACAACCAAGATTTGATACACAAAGAAATGTAGAAGTACTGTTAGAATATACTTCAGGTTCATACTTGATACTAATGATTCTAGTCTTTTCAAGTAAAAGCAGGATGAGGATGACTGTAAGGTGACACACTAAGGGACAAAATGCCAATCCTGGCATATCACAGACAGTGAAAAATTGACTTGGCATGTGTGGAGAAGAGAAAAACTTAGTCCTTCCTAATATACCATTAACTGAATATAAGATCACAAAATTGCATCAAGAAAAAATCTCAAGGTAACTCTGACAATTATTGTGTATTAACATATTCTAATGTGTTAATGAAATCTGTACTGGCATATTTTTGCTAGTTTACTTTCCAAGAAGATATTAGTACTCAGAGGGTATCAAAAGAATAACAAAAAAAGAAAGTAAAATATAGTCTGCTGAAATTTTTGGGAACTTCTGATGATGAACTAAATGAAAGAGGTTAGGAGATAAGAGTATTAAAAAGAGTCTGGTGGCATGAAAATATGAGCTTAAAATTTCAACAAGAGAACTTGGTTTGATGTAGAGGAGTTAGTCACTGAAAAACGGTTAAACTCTGGAATAAAGCAAACAGAAAGTGGAGATGGTCTTCCATGTCTCTATAACAAGCAATAGTCTGAGTTTAATAAGTCTTTCTATTTTACTGTGTTGCCTCTTTACCTCTTATTGTTAAATATATTTATTCGCTGCCGAATTTTTCTAAATTACAATAATACTTCAAATATTGGAAATTATGCTTCTTTCCATATGGTTCTAAGCACTATTATCCTTTAATAATATCACTGAATCAACTGTGTCTAGTTAATTCAATGTCTACTTTTCATAAATTAATGTTCAATTAAAAGAAAAAGCTCGCAAAATTGTAACTTCAATGTATTGAATACAAAGGAAGGGGAAAGTGGTTTATAGATAAATTTTATCTGTACTTTGATAAAGAAAAGGTAGTATATCTATAACAATGGGAAATACTACATACAAAGTGAGAAACAAATGAGCTTTTAAGTCAGGTAAAAGATCTATGAAGAGAAACTGCCAAGTAGAAAAAATAACAATACACATCTTAACTGGAGTTTGGTAGAGAGAAAAGAAATATTACATAAAAATGAAACAAGTCAACAATTTTTAAAAATGTAAATGTTTAAATTACTAGAAAGCAAAGCAAGAATTGTTAAACTGTTCAAAATTGAATCTTGAAAATCTTCACAAAAGGAATCTGACACTAATTTTTGAGAACAAACAAGAAGTTATGGGATAAACATAACCTATTACTTAACATGTGGAAGTCACAGTATTAGGTGGCTAAAAAAAACTATAGTTTTTTATTACAAAAAGTAATAAAATATTAATAAATACAATTGCAATTTACAAATACAAAATTATAAATATTACAAAAAATCTTTTTATTACAATAACTTCCTTAACATCTCAAAAGCATCCATCCAAAACCACCTGTGTCCTTAAACCTGTGCTAAGTGACTTCAGTACGGGATTGGGGAAGGAATGTCGGTTAAGTGCAATACAAATACAAGATATATACATTACCCACAAAGAGATTTATCATCTCAATGAGGAGACAAAACATATTTATAATACCTTTAGAACACTAACCTAAATACCATTAAGTCAGTTCTAAGAAAAGGCAATGTTAATGTTATAAATAGGTGACCAAACCAAGGACATCATAAACTGCATAGAAGAAATCACCAAAAGTAAAAACAAAAACCATATAACAAATATACACAGTAAAACAAAACAAATTTTCACATTGTCTATGTCCAAAACTGTATGTCTCATTATACATCTTAAATCCATCACTCCTCTGTTTGAATATGCATTAGCAAAGACCATAATTAGCTCCAGAAACATGGTTGATCAGAGTTCTTCAATCTTTTAAATTTGTCTTTACAATGTTATTATTTAAGTTATTCTACTGCACTATACAGTGCCTCAGTTCAGAAGTCACCCAGGTTTTTCTGAACAAATCTCTTCAATCATTTCTTATAGCTCAATAGCATTACGTTATATCCATACACCATAATATTTTCAAGCATTCCCTAACTGAAGAGAATCTCTTAAGTTTGCAGTTACTTATTATCACAGAAAGGGCTATTAACAATTTATTTTTTTGGGGGGGGGTATAACTGGAACCATTTCTTCTTTCTTTTATCTCCTTGGTAATTCAACAAGGTAGGGATACTGATGGGGAAAGGGATGTACATAGTTTAGTAACTTTGGGCACATCGTTTTAAACTGTTTTCTAGAAAGGCTGAAAAAATCCACAGGGCATCAGTGTGCTTGCTTTCCCATAGCCCATCTAACAACTGTCACCTCCTTCTTGTAATCTTTGCCAATCTGATATGATTAAGGTGGAACCTCAGAGTTATTTTTAATTTGCATTTCTCTAATATTAGTGATTTGAAACATTTTTAAAAATTTGGTTAATGATGGCTTAGATGTTTCTCTTCTGAGAATTCCCTATATATATATATATATATCTTTTGACCATGTACCTATTAGATTATAAAAGAAACTAATTATATTGAAAGTGATCAATTATTTTAAAAATCAAATCCAGGAACCTTAAGTATCTAAGTCACACGTCCATTTAGAGCCAATTTTTGTATAACATGTGAAGTGTTGATCTAAAACTAAATTCTGCCAGACTGCTTTTCAATTTTTCAACTTTACCCCACTATTGGAGTCTTTGGTCTTATATGTCATATATTAGGCTACTAGGTTCAATTGCATCTATTCTATCTAATCTATTCTACTAATTGATATCTATTTTAAATGAGTATTATATCACTTTAGTGATAATTGCTTTATAGTACATTTTGTGATTTGGTATTGCTAGGCCTCTTTCCTTTCTGGGTCCCCCCCCCAAATTTCCTGTGAGGTTTTTCATTAGTTTCTCCAGATTAATTTCATTATTTCTTCTAGCTAAATAAAAATCATATTTCAGTACTTTTATCAGTATTGCACTGAAAAAGTAAATTTATATAGCAGTCATTTTTATTAAATTAGGTCAGCCCACATTAGCAATTAATATTAGATCTATTTCCATAGTATTTTGTAGCTGTATTTATATACTCCACATTAAAAATTTTCAATTGAGATAATTAATAATTTTGGAGAGAGCATATTCAGTTGAAAGATGAAGTCAGAGGTCAGATTGTAGAGAGTTTAGAAATGAGAGCAAGGGAAGTAGAGTCAATAATTATAGATGACTCTTTTTTTCTGGGCTCATGTCTTGAGTGTCCCATGACCATTAATAACTCTTTCTGGTGGGATTCTTGCTTTTCCCCCTCTGGCTAATTCTTCCAGCCTCATTTCTTGACATCAGACTTTTTATTAGGGCGAGGGTGTGCTTACTTCTGGAGAGAAGGGATGGGCCACATTAGGACCTGTTGTGTCCTTTTGGCTCCTAGTGCTTTCTTGGGTTGATGAGTGTTGTTATTCTAGCACCTCTGGGATGATGTAGTCCCTGATATTCAGGAATAGTCCTTTACTCTTTTAATCATTTCTACTTTCATTGCTACTTTGGCTGAGATCTTGCTCAGAATATCTTCTTTTAAAAATTTGTCTTGGGGGCGGCCAGGTAGCACAGTGAGTAAGAGCACCGGCCCCAGTGTTGGGATGACCTGGGGATCAAATCCGGACTCAGATACTTAGCACCACACCCAGAAGTAACTGGCCATGTAACCCTGAGCAAATTACTTAACCCCAATTGCTTTAAAAAGAAAAGTCTAAAGCAAAACAATTTTTTCTCCAGACTTCCATTTTAATGCTATGTGAATGTTCAAGTATGATTCTAGCACATTAGATCTTGTTGGGGCCAGCCTTCTAATCTATTTTACTATCCTCTTTTGTATATGAGTTCATGCTATTATGTTTAAAAATTGTACATAAAGGATGTTCAAAAGTCTTAGAACAGTTTTAAGCTACTAAAGCTTAAAGATACTCTAGGACACCTTATATCCATTAATGTTGACTCCTATGTTTTCCTTTCTTTACCCTTTGAAGAAAAGAGAATAGTGGTGGAAAAAGTAACATCATCAGTACCAATGATCTATAAATGAAGTCATCTGTTTCTACTCCATTGCCTTTTCTCTCTCTTTTAATAGCTAGCATACTGTTTTAAGGTTTGCAAAATGACTTTATGTATTATCTCATTTGATCCCTATAATAACCTAAAGAGACAGGTGCTATGATTATCCCCAATTTACAGATGAGGGAACTGAGACAGGCAGAGTTTAAGTAATGCTCCCAATAATAATCTGAGGCAGGATTTAAATTCAGGTCTTCCTGATTCTAGGTTCAGCACTCCAACCACTATGCCATCTAGATACCACAGACCTCGAATACTAGCTCTTATTTCTTCTTCAGTTGAAGTTTGTTTTACTTGTAACTATTATCCTCCCCTCTTAAAACAGGTCCTATGCTCACTCTATCTTCATCTGCTAATCTGTGGAGTTTGATGTGTCGCTGACTCAAACTCCTAATGTGTGTGCAGATGTGTATGTGTACATATATAAAAGTGTGAGTACATACATTCAATACTAGTTCAGAAAAAAAGGGTGTTCCTATGACATCTGTTCCCTTTTTTCACCATTTTAGTATATTCTCATGCATTCCCCAAAGAGGAAATAATAAATCCTTTCTGTCTTTCCTCATTTCTTTCAAATAATCAATAAAAATTTTATTAAGTAACTACTATATTCCTGGCACTATTCTAAGTTCTGGGAATACTAAAAGGCAAAAGACAAGTCATTGGACTCGGGGAGCTTACCATATAATAGGGGAAGACAACAGGCAAACAAATAAAGAGAAAGTTATTTACAGGACAAAGAAATAAGAAATTTTAAAAGGGAACAAACGGGAATTAAGTTGGGGAAGACTTCCATTAAAAGAAGGGATTTTAGTTGGGACTCAAAGTAAGCTGGGAGGTCAGCAGGTAGAGTGGAGGAGGGAGAATATTTCAGGCATGGGAGACAATCAGAAAAAATGTCTGAGTTGAAAGATGGAGTGCCTTGTTCTGGTAACAGGCAGGAAGTCAATTATCACTGGATCTAAGACTATGGAAATGGAAGAACAGGGTGTTAAGAAGGCTGAAAAAGTAGAAGAGGCTAGGTCATGAAGGGTTTTATATTTGATCCTGGATACAAAAGACAGCCACTAGGGTTTATTGAGTAGGAGGATGTTGATGTAGATCAGGCGTGCACAAAGGATTTCCTGCGGCCTCTGAGAAAAGTAGGGTTGCCACTGTACACTCTTTTATCACATGACCCACAGCAGGCAACTCACCTTCATCAGTCTGTCTCTAGTTTAGCCTCTCTATGGACCAAACCTAATGCCAAGTTGTGCAGGTCTGATGTAGATGGACCTGTGCTTTGGGAAAATCACTTTAGTGGCTAAATGGATAACGGACTGGAATGGGGCACAACGTTTAAAGCAGCAAGACCTACTACCAGGCTAGTTCCAATCAATTGTCCAGGTGTGAGGGGATGACAGATTTCCTTGGTTAGAGTAAGTGTCAAAGGAGAGGAGGCAAATTTCAGAAATGTTGCAAAGGTTAAATAGATAGTAACAGATTGGATGGGGAAGTAGGGTGAAGAGTGATTAGTATAGGATTACTCCTTGATTGTGACATGAGGGACTGGGAAGATGGTACTGCCCTCTATACTAACAGTAAAGGGAGGGGTTAGGGTACCTAATAATGTGAGGTAGGTCAACAGAGAAGCTGGCGCAGGATAAGTAGATCTGAATCATCAGCACAGAGATGGTAATCAAATCCATAAGAGCTGGTGAGATCACCAAGTGAAGGAATATCAAGGGAGAAAAGGGCCCAGAACAGAACTCTGAGAGACAACAATCATGTGTAGTAGACACTACTGTTATCTGTATTTTATAGCTGAAGAAACTGAGTCAAGAACTGAACATAGGGGTGGCTAGGTTGAGCAGTGAATAGAGCACTGGCCCTGGAGTGGGGAGGACCTGAGTTCAAAACCAGCCTCAGACACAACACTCACTAGCCGTGTGATCTTGGGCAAGTCACTTAACCCTAACTCCCCAGCAGCCTTCCCCCCTCCAAAAAAAAAGGAAAAAAAAAACTGAACATAACGATATCCAAACCCAGCAACATCAATCCCTGTTTGTGTTATTTAATTGCTAGTGTGGCCCTTAAAATCATTAAGGCTCTTTAGGAATATTAGTTACTTCTCGCTTTATTAGAATAAGCACTTTCCTGTTTGTATTTCAAGTTTTTACTTAGCATCAGGAATTCCTGAAAAATCTTTATTCTATTAAAGGCCTATTTTCTCCTCAACCCCACCTCCCCAGCCTCTAATAGGATTATATTCAGCTGTGTAGGTTAAACTGCTTCTGGTTGTAAGCCTTTATCTTTTGGAACAATAGATTTCAGGACTGTCTTTCCTTTAGAATAGTTGCAGCACAGTCATGTATAATCCTGATCCATACCTGAACTATTTATTTATTTCTGATTGTTTGTAATATTTTTCTTTCCTTGACCTAGAAACTCTGGAATTTGATCATAACAATCTTATGACTATCCTAGGTTTTTTCAGTGTTGGGTTTCTATTAGGACATGACTAATGGATTCTATTTTACTTCTATTCTCTGTTCTAATAAATCTGGGTAGTCTTCTTTTATAATTTAAAAAAAAAAATAGGGTATGCAAGTTTCCTGTATGGCCATGATTATCAGTGAGTCCAATGATGCTTAGATGATCTCTCCATATTTTGTTTTTTAGTTTACTTGTTTTTGACACAAGATATTTTATATCTTCTTTCCTCTTTTTTTTAATCTTTTGATTTTCTTCTAATACTACTTTTTGTCTCTAGGATTCACTGGGTTTCTTCTGGATAAGATTTCATTGAGAATCTACTGGCTAAGATTTTCTCTCTTCTAAATTATTTTTAATTTCACATTATAATTCTAACTCTATTTTTCACCTCTTGCCTTGTTTCTTCCAATCAATCTTGCAGTGTGTGGCCAAGGCATGTCTCCTCTCTGACTCTCTTTGTTTCTGATGAAGTTACTCTTTATAATAAGTCAGAGATTATCCTCTTGGATTTCTCTTAGGCCATAGTACCTTTTTTTCACTGCACGTGGTATTTTGTTTCTCCTATCTTCCAAAGTGTGGCTCCTTTTTCAGTCTGCTAACAGGCTTCAAGTTCTATTTTCTCTTGGCTTGTGCAGGATACCCTGATTTGAACTCTCTCTCAGATGTTGCTGGGTTTGGATATCTTCATGTTCATTTCTTGACTCAGTTTCCTCAACTGTAAAATACAAATAATGGTGCCTACCTCACAGGACTGTTGTCAGAATCAAATGAGACAGTACATATAAAGCACTTTGCAAATGTTAGCCATTATAAAATAAAAATTTGTCATATAATTATATGTATGAATATACTAAATATGTAATGTCTATAGTAATAATAGCTAACATTTGCAAAGTGCTTTATATATATATATATTACAAACAATTATATAATAGATGCATATGTATAAGAGGGAGGGAGGAAGGAGAACAACAACAATGAGAGTATGTTCACAGTACAGGGGCTAGAAAGGTAGTCTAGGACTCAAGAAAACCTGGTTTCAAAGCTTGCTTCTGACACATGCTAGTTGTGGGATTCTGGAGAGGTAACTTAATCAAGAAACACCAACCATTTACCAGGCACTATGCGAGGCATGGGCATATATTGACCAAAGTTAAAATAGTTGCATGCCTCAAAGAGTTTACCATTTAGCTAGGGGAAACAACATGCATATATAGGTGAGAAAGAAATACATACTAGGTGATTTGCAGAAGGGGGTTAGGGAGGAGAGAAGAAGAGCATGAAGGGATTAGGCAAAGATCATACAGAAAATAGCCCTTGCTTGGAGACTTAGATTTCTTTTCTTTCTTTTTTTTTAATTAATTTATTTTTTGCCTTTTGGAGGGCAATTGGGGTTAAGTAACTTGCCCAAGGTTACACGGCTAGTTTTTTTGTGTGGGTGTTAAGTGTCTGAGGCCGGAACCAAACTCGGGTTCACCTGATTCTGGGGCCGGCACTTTTACTCACTGCGCCACCTAGCCACCCCCAAGACTTAGATTTCTAAAAGACAGATATGAGAAGAGAGTTCGTTCCAGGCATGAGGACAGTCATCAAAGTATCTCTCAGTGCCTCCTTTAAAATTATACACTGTAAAGAAGATGCTTATCTGCATTGATAGAGGAAGCTCCTCACCAAGAGCTATAAACACCTATGAAATCACAAGTTTGGTCCCCCCCCCCAATTTTATACACACTCACACCCACATATATATGATAGAAAAACACATAATAAAAATTATTTTAGATATTTAGTTTTCAGACCAAGTTCTTTCTATTTACCTTGTATGTAGTTATCATTTTCAGTAAGCAACTCAAAAAGCAATTACTTTTAAGGTTTGTCCCTTACCCCATAACATAAACTGGAAAGGATTTTTGGATATTTTCCCCTATACCACTTCTGTTCATCCACTCTACATGACACCTCCTCCTGTCTACCTGTATTCACATAGGTCAATTCCTCTATGCATGGAATTCAGTGCATCCTTATCTTCACCTTCCAAAATGCTTTTCTTCCTTCAAGGCTCAACTCATCTACAATCTCAACCTCGAAACCTGATCTCTAACCCCTATCCCACTCTAGTCTCCGGCTCAAATTTTCCCAGAGCACTTTGTCTGTATCTTTCCTTTGCCCTTACCAACACTATCTCATATGAGAATTATCTGTGTACATTTCACATATCACAGCTGACTTGAAAACTCTACGTCATTTTTTGGTGTTTCATCACTATAATTCTTTGGGCATAATTTTGAAAGTAAGTTAACTGCAAATGATCAAAAAGAAAGGATAAATACTAGAGAAAAAGATAGCAGAATGATACTATAACCAAAGGTATAAAAGTATCAATAATTACCAATTCAAATGCCTGCTTTCTCATCTCTACAAATTATTTGTGAGAATGATATGCATATAAAGAGGATATGTGGATTAAAATTTGAGAATGGAATGGGCAGCCTTTCATGATTGATATTCAACATTTTTATATGCAAATGTAGATAGTATAGAAGCCTACTATTATTACTGCTTATTCATTATGAAAAATCATTTGACTTGCCAAGGTAAGCCAAAACACAACCTAAAAGGCTCACCTTCACAAGGCATCTCCCATGCATGTTAAGGAAAAATGATGATATTTTCATTTAATTATGCTGTAAGTAATATAGAAAGAAAATTTCAGAGATCTGGTTGAAAATCTGTATAAATTGATACAGAGGTGAGCAGAATCAGAACAATTTATGCAGAATGAAAAACATTTTTTTTTCTAACATGACCAATCTGGATATTTGTTTTGCTTGGTTATTTATGATTATATGAAACAAGAATTCCATATTTCTTTTCCTATTTTTTAGTGGGCATGGGGAGGTCAGAGACAGAAAAAAACTTGAAACCTAAAAAAATCATTATTATAAAAAATATCTTACAGTAGTCTTTGATAGATAAAAATCAAAGGAAAACCTCTGTTCAACAACTTTATTATCATTAAGGTCAAGCAAATATAACATGGAAACATATCCATCAATGTACCAGAGTTTATTGTTTATCACCTACCAGGCATTCTATTCTGCTAAATACTAAAGTAGTGCATCACTATCCTAGAAGATATCCCACATAAAGTCAAAATAAAAGAGAGATTTTCTACACATGATAAAGTCATCCAGATAAGATGCTGTTGCTTTGCGGATGAGATAAATCTTATCAAACTGTGTAATACTACACAGCCTCTTCACTGAAATCCATGAGTAACGAAAAGAGAACCTAACAATTCACATAGAAGAAGTCAAATGAGAAAGGGGAGGAGGAGGGATAGCACCTAGCACCAGGCACTTTCCTAAGCACTTACTGTTCAGACTGAGATGAAGATGAATAAGTCAATCAGTTCCATCAGCCTATATCCAATGAACTGGGCTCAAATTTTATAGGAAGAATTCCTATGTATACATTTATTATTTAACATGTCCTTGGGAGATGTCTTGTCGAAGGTGCACCTTTTAGGTTGTGTTTTGGTTTACCAAGTCTTACTTATTATTACTTTAGTTTCTTTTCACTGTTAAGTTTCTCGATAAGCATATGGGCAATCCATATTTGAAAGTTTTTCTACATTTATTATACTCAAAGAATTTCTGGATTCTATTTTGAAAACTATTCAACCTTTGCAGTAATGCAAAGGTGCCCTCTGATGAAAGATTTCAGTTTTATAACACATTCAATATACTTTTGGTGATGCTAAATGCGTTTGAATCACTGAACATAAGACCAAAACATTTAAATTTCAGGTGATTCCAAGGATAATGGAAAGATTTATAGTATACAAAAGGAGGCTGCAGTACACTGCCAATTAGCAATGATTTTAGTATAAGAAATGGTATAAACAGTATCATCCAGAAAAAAGAATGGATCAACTTGAAAAACAACAAGTAGGGATGGGAAAAAGACAATTCAAATAGTGAAGTTATACACACAGAAATTTTAAATACCTACAGGAAAGTTTCTTATATATTAAGTAGATCTTCTATGAAAGATTTATAAGACAACAAAGACAAAAAATCTCATCACCCAGGATAAGAAGACAAGGATGGTTTGCAATCTTCACAGGTGAAGGAAATACCCATATCACTGAGATTACAAACATCAACACACTGACATATTCTCAGTGCATAGTACACGGTTAATGAATTAAACTAAAGATTTTATAAATTTATTCTTATATGCAGCAAGAATTCTCATATGGTAATTGACGAATAGAATTTGAAACTGAAAACATAGGAAATAATGCTTGAATGTCAGAAAAAAATATTACAAAGTGCTAAATGGTAGTGAAGAACCATAAAAATGGAAGAAAATCTCAAAATATTAAAGAATTAAATGTAATAAAAAATTGGTCTAAGAGATGATGGAAGATAAGTGAAAACAAATAAAATCATGTACTACCTGTAATAAAAATTTACTAAAAATTTATCAGTATACAGCAAAGATATTGTTTTTTCATAAAGCTGGAACCATTACATAGAATGAAAGAAGTAAACTAAGAAATCAGAATGTGCCTGAAAAGAAGAAAGAAAAAAGCTTGAGAACCATATGGAATCTATTCTAACACTTGAGAAGTAGCAAATATAACTCAGTCATATTTTAAAATCTGCCAAAAATAGAAGCATTGCCAAATTTAGTTTAGGACACACACCAATCTCAGAATTTGGCATGAGGAAAGTAAAAAATGTATGGTTTCTTAAAATATTGCCAGCAAGAACTTATTCAAAAGGATACAAATTTAAATGAGTAATAAGAATTTTGAATAAGAAAGCAAGTTGTTTATACACATAGTATATCTAAAGTTTTGGTACAGTTTTAAGCTACTAAAACTTAAACCTGAACCAAGACTTTTTGGGACACTCTTAATTTGCTACCTTTTAAATCAAAACAACAATTACAACAAAGTTTTATTTTGCATGGTCATTAATGGCCATGATCCTAAGTAACGACTGATTCTAATTAATCAGAATATTTAACCAATAGTGTAAGTAAAATCAACAAATATTCAGTTAAAAAGTGCTTTCTGTGTACCACGCACTATGCTAACTAAGCTCTAGAGACAGAGTCAAAAACATAGTCCTTGCCCAAAATGAATTTAGGTTCTAGTGGGGAAAACAACATATAAACCAAATGTAGTATATACCATAAATACAATAGGTTACTACATCTCAGTGACTTTCATTACGACAAAATATAATATAATACTTTTAGAAGGGTTTTATTTTTATTTTTTTTAAGCAATCGGGGTTAAGTAACTTGCTCAAGGTTACATGGCCAGTTATTTCTGGGTGTGGTGCTGAGTGTCTGAGCCCGGGATTCAATCTCCAGGTCGTCCCAACACTGGAGCTGGTGCTCTTACTCGCTGAGCCACCTGGCCGCCCCTAAGCAATTGGGGTTAAGTAACTTGCTCAAGGTTACATGGCCAGGTGTTTCTGGGTGGGTGCTAAGTGTCCGAGCCCGGGATTCGATCTCCAGGTCTTCTCAACACTGGAGCCGGTGCTCTTACTTGCTGTGCTACCTACCTGGCCGCCCCTAGAAGGGTTTTATTATGTTGGTTGGTTGGTTATTGTCTTTTATTCTTGAAGAGGACCAAAATGACATCACTATGCTAGAGACAACTTTCAATGTGTCTAACTGTGGTTAACCAGACCAATACCAACTTGGAATGCTCTACCACAACTCAGGCACAAATAGTCTACATAAACATTTGGGGTGAATACTCTAAATTTGTGCATCCTGTGTTTTCTTTGAGTCGTTTCAATTCTACTTTGCTCATAGGATATAGCAACTTCTCTCATGTGGGCACATCATGCTGAGTGGTCCTGTGCCAGTGTCTCCCATGTCACATAATTCCAAAGTTCTTAAGAGAGAGCTTGAGACTGTCATTGTATTGCTTCTTCTGACCACCATGTTCATGCTTGCCCTGTGTGAGTTCTCCATAAAATAGTCTTTTTTGGCAAGTGTACATTTTGCATTCAAACAATGTGGCTAGCCCATTGGAGTTGAGCTCTCTGAAGCAGAGTTTGAATGCTTGGCAGTTTGTTTGAGTAAGGATTTCAGTATCTGGTACCTTACCCTGCAGATGATCTTCAGAATCTTCTTAAGACAATTCAAATGGAGGCGATTCAGTTTCCTGGCATGGTGTTATACTGTCCAGGTTTCACAGCACAACAGCTCTGTAGACCTTCAGTTTAGTAGTCAGTCTAATAATGCCTCTTCTCTCCCACACTTTACTTCAGAGTCTCCCAAACACTGAGCTAACTCTGGCAATGCATGATTACCCTCATTATCAACGTGTATATCACTGGAAAGTACACTCCCAAGGTAAGTGAACTTATCCATAGCATTAAAACTTCTCCTTTTGCTGTAACCGATGGTTCCATATAGAGATGGTATGGTGGTGGTTAATGGAGCACCTGTGTTTTCTTGGTGTTGATTATTAGGCCAAAATTAGCACAGCAAACAGAGAATTGATCCACACTTTGTTCATCTCAGCTTCAGAGGCTGCCAATCATCTGCAAACAGAAAATCATACACCAACACACACTCCACTTTGGTCTTGGTCTTTTCAAGTTGAAGAATTTATCATCAGTGGTAAACAAAATCCATTACCAGCAAAGAGCTATCAACTTTGGACCATCAAACCAAAATAAAAAAATGACACTTTAAATAGTCTGGACTTGATTTGGCAGCCAAAAAGGAAAACTAATAAAGTTCTAGTAGTCCTAGAAGATGACTTCCAAATCTCTATTTCAAACCCGAATATCCCTCTGGAACTGCATTTTCAATTACCTATTAGAAATATATGTAAAATTCCTGGCAGTACCTCAAATTCAACACAGAAATCAGAATTTCTTTTTCTTTTTGGAAGTATTGATAATATCTCATCTCTTTCTCCCTCCCCATAATGAACAATTGTTTTAAAAGCCCTCAAAACAAAAATGCATAATTCAGCAAAAAAATTTTAAAAAATCCTACACTGACCATATCCAAAGTGTATGCTTCATCATATTTTAAGTCTAGCACATTTCTGGCAGGAGATGGATAGCATGCTTCATCTTTAGGCTTCTGGAACTGTTTTATCATTGTACCAATCAGATTAGAGCAATTTATTCACTGGGCCACCATACAACACCCAATTTTCCTGTTTCCATGCTTTCTGCACTGCTTGCCCATCATGCATGAATGAATAGAAAAGATTATTACTGTGACATAAGAAAAAAATATGAAGAAGCATAGCAAGATATGAATTAATGCAGAGTAAGGACAAGAATTACAAAATATAAAAGAAAAAAATAATAATAGCAAAAGTCAGTGAATGCCCTGTAATTATAATGAAAAGCTTATTAACTTAAAAGAGAACAAAGAAATGATTAAAATTATTTGGCACTGACTAAAAAATAGGTCAATCAATGGAAGTGAGTAGATCCTCAATATAAAACAAGAAAACATAACTGCATAATGGTTGATAAACTCAAAGACCCCAGTTATTGGAGTAAGGACTCACTATTTGAAAAAAATTACGGAAAAACAACTTGGCAGAAACTGGGTATTTTATATCTAACACTATATAAGAAGAAAAACTCAAAATGGAAACATCACATACACAAAAGATGACATGTTATACAAATCAAGAGCACTGACAAAACGACTTTTTAGATGAATACAATAGCAAAGAGTTTATGACTTAGAGCAATGGACAGAATCATGAAAGATAAAATAGATAATTCCATTATATAAAAAACAGTCTTTCAACAACAACAACAAAAAAGCCAATAAAGAGAAAGTTAGAAGGGAAGGAAATAGGTAATAGGGAAAAAATTTTTTTGCAGCAACTTTATCTAATAAAGGTCTTATTTTCAAGACACATGAGGAAGCAATTCAATTATATAAGACTAAGACCCCATGGCTCAATAGGTAAATAGTAAAAAGATACCAATAGTTGGTGCTCAAACTAAGAAATCAAAGATATCAATAACAGAAATTTTTAAATGCTCCAAGACACTAATAATTATCAATCAAAATCCATTTATTAAGTACCTGCTCTGTGACAGGCACTGTGCTAAACAGTAGGGACACAAAAAGAGGCAAAAGACAATCACTGCCATCAAAGAGCTTACAATTTAGTGGGGAAGACAATATGAAACAAATATAAATAGAGCAAGCTACATATATATGTATACGCACACATACATACACACACACACAAGATAAAAAGGAAGTCATTAACAGAGGGAAGGCACTGGACTTGAGGGGTTAGGGAAGGCTTTCTATAGAAAGTAAGAATTTACTTGAGACTTAAAGGAAGCCAATAGGTAGAGATGAGGAAGAACATTCCAGGCATGAGGTACAAACAAGAGAAAATGCCCTGAGTCTATAGATGGAGTATCTTGTTCTGGAAACAGCCAGGAGGTCAGAGTCATTGGAAAGACACATCAGGGAGTAAGGTGAAAAAAGAGTGGAAAAGTAGGAGCCAGCTAGGTTATGAAGGTCTTTGAATGCCACACAAAGTACTTTGTAATTGATTCTGATTATGGGGATAACAGGATCAGACTTGTGCTTTAGGAAAATCACTTTAGTGGCTGAATGGATGGATTGGATTGATGTGGGAAGAGACTTGAAGCAGACCAACCCACCAGCTGGTTATTGCAATAATTAAGACATGAGGTAATGAAGGCCTGCACTAGAGTGGCAGCAGTGTCAGAGGACAGAAGGGGGCATGTTCAAGAGATGTGGCAAAGGTGAAATTGACAGGCCTTGGCAAGGTGTGGGGAAAGGGGAGAATGAGAGAGAGTGAGGGTCTGGGAGGACAGGGCTACTCTCTATTCTAGTAGGGAAGGGTAAGAGGGAGGGGGAAAGATGTGAAAATACTAGTATAGAGGAAGAAGAGAAGAGGGCACAGGAAAGAACTCTGAGGGATACCTTTGTTTGGAAGTTGTGATTTGGAAGAGAATGCAGCAAAGGAGACAGATGGAACCATCACATTGTTAGGAGGAGAACCAGGAGAATGTCCTGAACCTGTGGAGAACCAGAAGTGTTCTGAAAACATAGAGAGAAGAAAATATTAAGAATATGAGAGAGGGGCGGCCAGGTGGCTCAGCAAGTAAGAGCACCGGCTCCAGCGTTGGGATGACCTGGATCGAATCCCGGGCTCAGATACTCAGCACCACACCCAGAAATAACTGGCCATGTAACCTTGAGCAAGTTACTTAACCCTGACTGCTTAAAAAAAAAAAAAAAGAATATGAGAGAAAGAGAGAGAGAGAGAGGTGGGGGGGAGGGAGGGAAGGAGAGGGAGAGAGAGAGAGATTAACAGTGTCAAAGGCTGCAGAGAGGTCAAGGAGAATGAGGACTGAGAAAAGAGCATTAGTTTCAACAACTAAGGGATTATCTATAATTTTGGAGAGAAGTTTTGATAGAATGACAAGGTTGAAAGTCAGATTATAAAGGTTAAGAAGAGAGTGAGAGGAGAGAAAATGGAACTACTTATTATACAAGGCCTCACTGAGGAGTTTGGCTACAAAGGGCCAAAGGTGGAAGGATCAAATGAGGGTTTTTTCAGGAGAGGGGAGACATAAGCAAGTGTGTAGATTGAAAGGAATGAATCAGTACCAGCAGACAGGTAGATACTGAAAATAAGTGGTTGTGTAGGGATAACAAGGAGAGCAATCTTGGAGGTGATGAGATGGAATGAGATTAAGTAGATACCACTGAAAAAAAAAGGGAGGTTAGCCTCTCTAAGGAGTAAGGCCACTTCATCACCTCAGACGTGGTGAAGGAGAAAATAGTGGCAGAAGGCATGAATGAAAAAGAAGAAAAAAGAGGGAGCTCACAGCAAATGGCCTCAAATTTTTAAAATACTAAGTAAATTAAAATGACTCTGAGGTTCAACTGCACACCCATCAGATTGGCAAAAATTACAAAAGATTAAAATGTCAAGTGTTGGAAAGACTTTGGAAAAACAAGCACATTAATGTACTTTGGTAAAGATGTGAATCTATCTAACCATTCAGGAAAGCAATATAGAACTATGCCCCAAAGTTTCTAAACTTTCCATACTTTTTAACACAATTATTCAAATACTAGACCTATTCTGGGCAAAGAGATCAAAGAAAGAGAGAAAGAATGAATATGTACTAAAATATATATAACAGCTGTTTTTATAGTAGGCTCAAACTAGAAATTAAGATGTGATGGAATTGCTAAGTAAACTGTGGCATATGAATGTCATGGAATATTACTGTGTTATAAGAAATGATGAAATCAACATTTTCTAAAAAAAAGTTGAAAGACCGGTCTAATGCTAAATGAAGTGAATAAAAAGGTAACAATATAAACAATGGCAACATTTTATTTTTTATCAAATGCTTTACTAACTTCTAGTTTACATCATTCATTTCCGCAAGATTTTGAGTTACAGATTTTCTCCCCGTTTTTCCCCTACCCACCACCCCCAAAAAAAGTGATCTCACTGGATATCCCCTCCTCCAATCTGATCTCTCCCATATCTTCTCCCATACACCCTCTGACTTTCCAGTCGGGCACAGTGGATCTCTACGCCCCAGAGCCTGTATGTCTTATTTCCCAGTTACATGTAAAGTAATATTAGTAATAGTATATGTGTGTGTGTTTGTGTGTGTGTATGTGTATATATAAAACACATTTGATTTTAAAACTTTGAATTCCAGATTCATTCCCTTCCTCCCTTGTCACCCACCCTTACTGGAAAAATAGGCAGTTCAATATAGGTTGTACACATGTAGCTATGCAAAACATTTCCATAGTGGATATCTTGTGAAAGACTGACTATATTTCCCTCCATCCTATCCCGACCCCCAACTTGTTCTATTCTCTACTTTGACCCTGTCCCTTTTCAGAAGTGTGTGTTTCTAACTTCCCTCCCCCCAACCTGCCCTCCCCTCCATCATCCCCCCTACTCTCCTGTAGGGTGAGATACCCTATTCAGTGTGTATGTCATTCCCTCCCTAAGCCAAATTCAATGAGAATAAGGTTGACCCATACTTTACCACATTCTGTCTCTCCCCATCTCCTCTCATTATATTCCTCTCTCACCTCTTAATTTCACCTTTTAAGTATCATCCCTTCCTATTAAATTGGTTCTGTGTCCTCTATCTATGTAAACCTGTACACATATACACACATTCACATATGTATTAATATACCCTCCTATACAGACATATATATGTATATGTGTGTGTATGCATTTCTATTTCCTTCAACTATTCTCATACTGAGAAAAGTTTCATCAGTTACAATTATTGTTTTTCCATGTAGGGATGTAAACAATTCAACTTCATTAAGTTCCTTATGATTTCTTTTTCCCTGTAAACAATTATATTACTTAGTTTTTGGTAAATCAACCTTTCCCCACTTCTTGTATTTGTTTTTTGTTGTAGAAGACTGCTTAATTGGGGGGGGGGGGAGGAAATGTATTTAAAAGTGAAGGTGTTTCAAACACAAAAGCTATCAAAAAACATTAACCAAAAACCTGTTACCTAGGCTTTGGAACTTTGGTTTCAATTTACATAAGATTTGCTCACTTATTCCCACATCTAATTAATTAATCAATGAGAAAGAAATTTTAGAAAATATTTTATGAAGAAAAATAAGTAAACAAAGGGTGTCTCTCCTTTTTAGCTTTGTAATGACTGTTGTTGGAATGCGGGCAGCATAATTCCATACATGTAAGAAATGTTCGGTCAAGGAGAACAGACCATTAGAGTTTCCTAGAGTTTACAGATTGTTTTTTGGGTTGACCATGTTGTGGTCCTCCCTGTCCTGGTGTTCCTTCCTGTAATTCAATCCCAGGCCCTGGGCAATCAGTTATTAAATCTAGCTTATTTGACCATATCTATAACTCTTCATTCTTTTCCCATTACCTTAATATAAGAAGGTGATAGTGGAAGAAACAAGTGTGGATGAGAATGCAAAGATCAAATAGAAGGAGAAGAGAAGACAAAGAATTAGCCCTGGAAAAGAGGACAGTAAGTTGGAGAATTAAAAAAAAAAGAACAAAGCAGGAGAAATGTGCTGTCATGTAAGCCACAGTAAGACAAAGGAGCAGGAGGTCCTGAGTTCAAATCTGGCCTCAGACACTTAACACAAAATCTAGCTGTGTGACCTTGGGCAAGTCACTTAACCCCAACTGTCTTCCAAAAAAGAAAAAAAGAGAATATTTTAAGACAACCTTACAATACACTATTAAATGCTTCAAAAATGAGGCACAAACTTTATTTTGATATTTCAAGGAAGGAAATATGAAATTTGAGCTCAAAGGTAAAAACAATAAAGCACAAGAAGTATATAATGTAGGATTATTACCTCAAGAAGCCTCAGTAAACTGACTCCAGAATAAAATATAAACTCTTCTCTGTAGCACTTTGCCCTTAAGTGATACTCCATTTTCTGACTCTATCTTTGTATGTGCTTCCCTAACTTCCATCACACCTAATATTCTCAGTTCTCTTGCTTTCATTTAAAAATCTCTTCAAAAAGCCTTTCTGAATTTCCAGGGCTGTTCTCCTCACTCTCCCCAAAGAAGCCTTTTTATATTTATTTGCATATACCCTGTTATTTATTTATTTGTGAACATGTATCACAACAGTACAAGGTAAGCTCCTTGAGAGCAGGGATTTTTTGGACTTTTTATATCCAACAGGATATAGCACAGTGCCTGGCAGAGAGGAGGTGTTTAACAAATACATGTTGATTAAAATAGGGGAAAGTTTGCTTTGGTTCAACAATTAGCAATTAAAAAAAGAACATTCTTTTCATTTTTTTGTTATATTGTTTTGTCATTAAGAACATTCTAAATTGCATGAAACTAACCAGCTGTTTAAATAAAAGTTAACTTGCCTTTCCAACATTTTCTTGTTAGACTCTGGCTCTAGCTGAGGCTTATAAAGATTAATGAAATCACTGGCAGAGCACACACAGAAATGAAGAAAATACAAGTTATAGGTGAGTTGTGCTAAGGGGCAATAAAAGGCAAATTTAAAAAATGTTTTATCATCAATGGATGTTGAGTGCTTGAACAGTGAAAGGCAGTCTAGTCTGTAAGGCTATTTGTTAAAAAGGACAACTTTCCTCTATTATATTAGGTACCAGATAGTCTTTTATTCCAGGATACTTTTTCCCCCTCTTTTTCTTTTTTTTGGGGGGAGGATGAGTGGGAGGGTACAGTAAATGGCAGAAAATAAAGGGCTCTTTGGTGGGGATACATCAACCTTTTCTACCACTTTTCTCAATCTAATCAGAGGGCAATATCATGGATCTTCCAAAAATTAGTCATAGACGCCTGTGATGTAGAGAATTATACTTTTTGAACTTTTTTCTACACAGAACCAAATTATGCTTAACAAATACCTTTCTGGTGATGGAAACGATCAAGTATAAAGGAAAAACCCCAGGGTCTGGAATTGTAGTCCCAAACTCTACTGTCAACTAGTCTTATGACTTTAAACAACTCAAGTTTCCTTAGCTGAAAATAGGAATATTACCTACCACAAAGGGTTTGTATAAACATGAGATAACATATAAAAGTATTTGGAGGAGCTTAAACAGTTATACAAAATTAAGATCATAATTATACTGTGATTGATGATTACATTCAACTTATTTTTATGACATTTCTATCTGTCATTGGGCAATTTCACAAATATCAGATGTATGTTATATTTAACCTTAAATGATAAGAGAGGATTACCAACCAAGAAACTGAGGAATCCAAACAGTCTATAACAACTCAGTTATTTGGGTGGCACACAAATGACAGGTAAATAGCACAGAATGTACAAAGTTTTAATAAGGTTGCTGGTCAACTGTTTTTCATTTGTGTCCAACTCTTTGTGACCCTATTTGGGGTTTTCCTGGCAAAGATACTGGAGTGGTTTGCCATTTCCTTTTTACAGATGAGAAAGCCAAGGCAAACAAAGTTAAGTGACTTGCCCAGGGCCACACAGCTAATAAGTGTCTGAGGCCAAGCTCGAACTTGGAAGATAAGTCTTCCTGACTTCAGGTCTGGCACTCTATCCCTTAGTACCATCTAGCTGTCTCAGTAAGATATCTATCTTAAAATTCAGTAAGGTATCTATTTTAAATAACATAGGATATACAGATGAGAGAACAAAAGAAAAAGAAAAAATATTTGCTGAAGAACAATTATGCATAATATAACTGAATGCAGGTTTATGGAAAGCAAAAGGCACAAATCATGGTATATTTTGATTGACTTGTTCTTGTCCGTGCACTTCTGTCCATGTACATAATAACCTATCATGTTTGAGGCCTTCCTCTGATTCTACAATATAAATACCTCTTGAATTAGACTGGTTTCTATTAATATAAATTATACTTGCTGCCCTTAAAACTCCCAAATATGCTGTGATAGTAATGGCATTTAAAGATTCCCCTGTATTGGCTAGGTTTTCAAATTGATTGTGTTCAAACCCAGAGCTTGTTAATCCCACCTGTGGGATGGACTTGTTGACTTGAAATGAGAGACACGAACTGGGAGGAGCTGGTGAGTAGATTTGGAGAGACAAGAGAGAGGCAGAAGAACTTTTTGGAAGCAGCACCTCGTGGAGGCAGAGAGAAACTGAGAGAATTGCTGGTGGCGCTTTGAATCGCCCTGGACTTTTGAGACCTGCCCCCTGAGCTGCCAAGGACTGAGGAGACATGGCTGTTTTGTTGGTACTTTGTCTGTCTGTTTTGATGTTGTTTTGCCAGATTTGTCCACTGGTGAAAGACAGTCCTGTTGTTGAAGAAGTCCTGGAACCTGGCTGTTGGCTAAGAGCTCCTGAGACTGTCCTGCAGACAGAGAGTGAATACTGTCCACTGGTGAAGGGCAGTGCTGTTGTTGCAGGGGTCTGGAGACTGTCCTGCAGAGAGAGTGAATACTGTCCACTGGTGAAGGACAGTGCTGTTGTTGCAGGGGTCTGGGAGCCTTTCTGTTGGTTCAGAAGCCCTGAAGAAGGATTTTCTTGTTGTATGTTTACAGAAGTCCTGGAAGAGGGTTTTGCTAATGTTTCCAGGGGTTCTAGGACTGTTCTACAGACAGAGGATGAATTAATGAAGGGACTGGCAATGTATCTTGTGGCCTTGCTAAGCCTTGTCTCCCCAGGAACTAAGATTGCTGAGAACTTGCCTCCTGTCAAGATGAAGAAAAGACCTCCATTTGGGTATTAGGTGCTGTGCTTAAACTTGATGTAACTATGGGGTAGATTCAATTGTGATCCAGGGGTGGGGAACTTTTGACCTTTTTGTGCTCTGTGATTGAACAAATGAAGGTACTTTACTTATGTTTGGAAACTAATCTCCATTTGAGAAGAGGGGCTTTGTGGTGGACTAAATGAAGGTACAGCCTAGGGGTGGAGTAGTATTTAGAACAGGGACTTTGTAATTGATTGAATGATTGGAAGGTCCTGGGGTGGGGTAGTACTTGGAGATTATTTAATCACACTTAGTAAATGCTGTATTTTGAATGATGTCATGTTTTGACCTTCTCTGTTCTTGGTTTGTCACTGAATAAAATGGAGAGCACCTATGCTGGTATTCTGAACCTTGGGAAGTTGCCTTTCCTTGGCATTACATTACATATGCCCAACCAGATTAAAATGTAATTGGGAAATGTTTAACAAAATAAATAAAAATATAACACAACAGAGATAATGTTAATTTGTGGTTTTCTAAGTCAATAAGTGGCCAGCAGGGATCCATTTCTATTTGAATTTGACAATACTCTTCTAGATGATAGCACATCACTTGAACTAAGCATCAGTCTGGCTACATTACCTGAACATACCTTCTTCCTTGAAATAAATCTATAACAGGATGCAGTAATTAAAATAGAATTATTTTATTTTGGGGAAGTTCAGTGCACTTGAATAGTGGAAAAGCTATAAACAAAAATGAAGGTATAATAAAAAAGACTACATGAAGGCCCTGTATCTATTGCCAAAAGAGCTGACTTCTGCAAGTACACATGAGTAATACCAACATCACTCTAAATCCTATGTCTATACATTTTATATATGTCAAGTGTCAACATTAAAATAGAAGTTAGGTGATTTGCCAAGTGATATGTTAGAAGTGCCCTGTTCAGTTGCTTTTCAGTTGTGTCCAACTCTTAATGACCCCATTTGGAGTCAAAGATTGGCAAAGATGCTGCAGTGGTTTGTCATTTTCTTCTCCAGTTCATTTTATAGATGAGGAAACTGAGGCAAACGGGGTTAAGTGACTTGCCAAGGACATACAGCCAGAAAGTATCTGAGGCCAGATTTGAACTCATGAAGATGAGTCTTCCTGACTCCAGGTCTGGCACTCTATGCATGAGCCACCTGGCTGTTCCTAGGAGTTACAAGGCCTAAGTAGATTAAAAAAAAAAATTGTTTCATATTTACAGCAACAGATTACATATATTTGTATGCAGTTCTGAAGTTGACAATGTGTTTTTTCACACCCTGTTATAGGATGGTACAGTGGAAATGGTAGTGAACGTGGACTTTGAGGAGATTTGTGTTCAAATCCTACCTCCAATATTTACTAGCTGTATGGCCAATGGCATGTGACTTATGACTTCACTAAGCCTTAGGTTCCTCATTCATAAAATAGAGATGGTAGTAACCGTAGAATGAGTGCTGAAGGGTTGTTCTGAGAACAAATAAAAATGAAGAGGCAGTATGATGATTAGAATAGTGGATTTGGAGTAAGAGATCCTGGGTTCAAAATCTGACTGTCAATTATACCTGTTGGACCCTGGACAAGTCCTTTTACCTTTTGGAACCTTACTTTCCTTATCTGTGAAATGAAAAAGGTGTACTAGTGACCTCTACTTTTAATATCCTTTCCAACTAAATCTATTTGTGTAAAACACTTTCAAATATTTAAAGGTCTATACAAATGTAATTTAGTATTACTGTTATAATTTCATCTGATCCTCAAAATCCCCAAAGTGTTATGATCTAGGTAATGCTGAAAGTTCCATTATCTGCAATTTACAGATTGGCTAGATGGGCTGGGGTATGACAGTGTTACAATGAGTACTCTTCCATATTCCTTCCTGTAAATTCTCAAGGTCAAACCTCTTGAAAAGTATAAAAGTGCTACAGAAAAGTAATTTGGAATTTGTGAGTTAACAGGAATACAAGTAAGTGACAAAGTTATAAATTAAGTGCTTTTGAAGTATAGTTATATTTAGTAAAGAACAGCTACAGTGAAAAAATTAAGTTTTGACTAGTAGGAGGGTGGGTGGGGGTGAAGGGAATGATGAACATGGGACAGGCAGGTCTGAGATGAGCTCCATGTAAAGGCTGGATGAACATTTCACAGGGGTCCTCAAGGAGAATTCCTATTCAGGTAACCAGGTGGACCTAGATAAATAAAGTACCCAATAATTCTTAGATTCACCTATACTTCTGAAACAAAAAGGGGGTTCTAGGAAATCCTGGTCACAACAACATTTTTAATGCACAGTTTGAGTAGTTAATAGTTAAGATCATAATTAATCTTCTGAATATTAAAGATTGTGTTTATTTATTGGCATTTTAATTTCAGAAAAATGTTAAATAATAACAGTGGCAAGTAAATCTATCCATTATCTTAAGACCTGATACTGAACTTGACACACACTAAGTGCTTAATTCCACACTGACACACCACAATTTTAAGTCTATAATTCAGAATCTATTATTATTACTCACATCTAATATCACATATAATTGATACAGTTTCCTATGTTTTTCCATAGTCCAATCATTCCATAGATACTCATCTTAACGGTCTTTCAGCTGTCTAATAAGGACTGTAAAATTCAATGCAACTATGATTTAATGAATGGAAAAACATATTATTCTCAATCAACTTTCATATTGCAATCCCTTAATTTCCAAGATGTAATTTTAAGAATGAAATTATGGCATGAAGATATTTTAAATGCATTGTATACTACATGTATTGAATTAAGTGTAGTACGAGATAGATATAAAAGTTTAAATACCAACACAGGAAAATACCACAACATTTAAACCAAAAATCAGTATACTAAATACAAACTTTAAACATCAGCCACTTTTCTTTGTATGTTGCTTTCAGTTATGGCACACAGGTGCCCTCAATTATGAGTACTGAGGACTTTTCTATCCCCACCGCTCCATACTTTTGTATGTGTATGAGAATCTTCTTTTCAACTCTTGTAACTTCACTTAGATGTATCAGAATAAATGATTTCTTAAATAAAAAGGGTTAGGGCCGGAAAGCACAATAATTTGTGTATAACTAAACAAATGAACAAGTCACTTACCTTCTATCTCAATTTCCTCATATGTAAAATGGGAACAATACTAGCACCTACTTTCCAGAGCTGTTGTGAGGATCAAAAGAGATAACAATTGTAAAGCTCTCAGCACAGTGTCTGGCAAATAGTAGAAAGGGTTAACAAAGATGAACTTATCTTCTGTACATATTTCTAGCTTTACTTAAACACACACACCCCAAATCTCATCACCAATAGTTCACTACTTCCCATCATATCAAGTCTATAAAGCACCCCAGATTCTATCTATTCAATCTTAATCACTACTAAACATTTACCTTCCTCTCCCTTTAAATACTATTCTCTGAACATATGTTCCCTCTTATCAGTGTCCCTTCATTCATTTTGCCTCCACTAGTAGGAATTTATTCCCTTCCTAATTCCCAGAGCAGAAGGTAAAGGACTATAGTTTATAGTTTTATAGCTCTGAACAAAGTGGGGATTCACATATTTATTGACTCATGCAAATTGTACCATATTCAGTCAAGAAAAATGGGAAATAGAGCCAAAACAACTTATGCATACCTACTGAAAAAAAATGCTACTAGCCTGCTCATACTTCAAAGTAGACTAACATCAGGCAATCTGCTTTTTTAAAAGAAGTCTTTGTTCATTAGTTGGCAGTGAAAATGGTACAAAGCTCACATTTCATTTTCATTCCTCCTGTTTAGATAGTTGTTCCATTTTATGTGAAGGCTATTGAGGAAAATTATTAATCTTCCAATTAAAAATAATAGTAGAAATAATAGCTACCATTTATATAACACAGAGGTTTACAAATAGTAGGTGCTATTATTATTCCCATTTGACAGATGAAGAAACTAAAGCAGACACAAGTTAAGACTTGCCCAGAGTTGCAGAGCTAATAAGTGTCCAAGGTTGGATTTGTCACAAGTGAAGGATCCTGGATTCCATAAACTCAATATAACAAAATCTACAAAATGTGAAAGTCTTTACTTCCTGGGAATTTACATTTTAACTGAGGGAAACTACAAGCCCTTACATAGGTAAATACAAAAGAGATAAATAGTGAATTTAGGAATATGAAAGGAACTACTAGGATGTGGTCAGGAAAGGTCTGTAGAGTATGGCACACAAGCTCAGACTTGAATGAGGGATTCTGAACTGTGAAAATGAGATGGTAATACTTTCCAGGCATGTGGAACAGACAGTACAAAGGCACAGAGATACAAGATATAGGTGCAAGTGTTGTGTGTAAGGAATTGTAATAAGGATAATTTAACTGGATACACTGAGAAGAGTAATTTGTAATAGGTTAGAAAGGTAGTTTGGGGCAAAATTTTGAAGAGATTTAAATGCAAAATTGACTAGTTTATACTTTATTTGAGGGGTAATAAGGATTCATTGGGATATTTTTTGCAAGGTAGTGATGGTAGACAGACCTGCAAATTAGAAAAATTATTCCGACAGTGAAGAATAGAGTGGGAAAAGACTTGAGGCAGGGAGACCAATCCTTAACAATAGGACAGATGATTGGTGATAAAGGCCTGAACTAAGTTAGTGGCTATGTGAGCAGAGGTAAGGTGTAATTTTCAAGAGATGTCCTAGAATTGAAAAGATTTGACAATCAAGTTGATGTATGTATTGAATGAAAGGATGTTACCAGGGTTGCAAGGTGACATGACAATATGGTGGTGGTTCTCAAAAGGATTAGAAAAGCTCTAAGTGAAGTAGATCTGAGAGAAGAAAAAATCATTTGAGCTCCATTTTGTACATGTAGAGTGAGATGTTTAGGGATCACTCAGTTCAAAATATCCATTAGGTAGCTTGCTATTCAGCACTATATCAAAGAAGGAAACCCAGGACTAGAACAGATTGAGGAGGCATCCGCATGAATATAATAATTAAATCCAGAGGAGATGTAGTATGGGTTGGGAAAGAAGAGAGTCAAGAACTAGCTGCAAATATTGGACTATAGACAGCTCCTCCTTTATGTAAGTGAACCATTCATGAGACCTCTATATATAAAGTGATTTTCAATATAATGCAAATTTACCCTTGGACCTGGGGAAGGGAGGAAAGAAAACAGGAAGGGGACTGATTCGTGGTTCAAGGACACATGGGGCCCTGAACTGAGAATTGAGAGCAGGAGGAGCTTGTAGGACTGGACCCAGTCATGTGAGGGTCTACCCTGAACCGAGAGGAAAAAACATGCAGTAGGGCAGACATGCTGGCAGGAGAAGGACAGAGATTGCAGAGAGGAAGCCACATGCTGACTGGGTTCAGATGCATGGGTGTGTGGGCACAGCAGGGGAAAGATCTCCCTTAGGCTGGAGGTCTCAAGTCAAGCCCACAAGTAGGGGTGGTGGTTTCCTGTTTTTACTTTATTGTTGTTGTTGTTGTTGTTTTGGTGGTGGTTTTTGTTGGGTTTTTTGGTGAGGTGATGGGAGGGGCAATGGAACAGTGAGCTAAGAGCAGGAGAGGAAAGAGAAAGCACAGTACTATATAGTAAAGTTAACATGGATTTTTTTAGAATGCATATTGCTTTTAGAATTCTTAACATCAAATTTTCAAGAACTGTCTGTATTTTCCCAGAAGTAAGGCAGCCTGGGATAGTGGAAATATTTGGAATAAATAAGAAGACCCAAGTTCAAATTCTGATTCTGATACTTTTTTCTTTATTTACAGTAGTAAGAAAATAAAAACTGGTTGACCCCGAGTTACCACAAATATTAAATCCCCTACACTGTGGTTCCCCACTCTTTTATTTAAAAGCCACTGGTTGTTAGGAGGTAGTCTAATCTGACTCTTTGAGGCTCACTGTCACCTGAATGTGTTTCAAGAGAGAGAAAAATGCACCAATGAAGTATGCTGTTACATAGTATTAATAATGGAATGGTCTAGCTAATAAATATTTAGGTCTGTTTGGCAGCATGAACAAGATAACAACACATTAGAAGACTTTCCATAGTCACTTTAGAATTTACATGCAATTAAGATAATTATGTGACTATAAAATTTTAATGTTCAATAAGCCTATTAGAATTAAAAATATTTTAACCTGATAGCACTTTATTTGTATATAACTTTTATATACTATTTGTATCCATCTCTTCCAAGGAATGTGAGTTCTTTGAGAGTAGGCACTCTTTCATTTATGTCTTGGTTTTCCCAGTTTCTACCACAATTACTTCAAAGAAGGTGGGCACTTAGTACATACTTAACTAATTGATAGCATCTGTAAGTAAAAATATACATTTATAAATTACATGAAAATAAAAGCAACGTCCACAATTTTGAACACCAAGAGTATCAAAAAGAATATGGGATATAGAACTTAAATTCCATAGGATAAAGGTTGAACTAGCCTTGGAAATGTTAGAAAAGGAAAATTTTAAATGCAATCATTTCATTTCAGATTTTTAAATGTATAGTTGCTGGATCTCTAATACTAAATTTTTTAACCACATCACAACTATGAGACACATACACTAGTTTTCAAAGGAAAATAGGCATGATGGATAAACTGTAGTTTGAAATTCTTCTTTGGTCTTTTTAATCAATCCTAAATTTGTTCCCTGTATTGAATGATTGTAGAGTTAAAAAAGCCTTTGGGTATGAAGAACTAGATAATATTTACTTAGGGCAAGACTGCTGGTAGGCTAACAGCCAGTCATCTACAACAATGGAAAACATAGGTAATGCAGGATTTTCTCAAATAGTAGGTCAGATGATGTAGTACACAATGGACTCCAACTTACCAAGAATTCAACTGCTGTAGCATTGTAAGACCAAGCCTAAGAAGAAGTTTCCACGTTCATAATAAGAACTTTACATTCTTTGGACATAAAACAACTGCAATACCATTTTCCATCTACAATGAATAAAATAAAGAATTTTTCTACACTTCTGAATTTCTTGGAATCATGAGACACTTTATAAACAAGAAAAATTAATATAAGCCTGATGAAAATATAAAGCAGTTGATAGGAAAGAAGAAAGACCCTTCAGGACTTGTAAATTTGTTTTATTTCCTCCAAAAAGCTCAACTTGTGGAAGTTAAAAAAAAAAAAACCCCACCAACGTTCAGGTAGGGAAAATGTCATTTAAGGGAACCAGTAACAACAGAGAGCAAGAGAACAAGCTATGGGTGGGTTCATATTGCTGTATGCTGAGCATCCCTGGTTTCATAGTGCCCTCTCAACATGCCATACTGTGATATCTAAACCAGATAGATGTCAACTAACCTTCAGTCAACAGCTGCTTTAAGCAGATACTGAAATTACATCTGGACAGTCATCTCCTTAACTAGAAACTCAAGTTACTTATCTCTGCAGTGGCCAATCATTTATACATTCATATAAAACACAATCAGGTCTAGACTTCAGCTTATTTTTTCTGATTTTGATAAATGATAGTAAATTACTTATGGCTTAGGGGGCCATGTTCCTTTAAAAGTATAAATTAAGATAGCATAATGCATATGACTCGATGCAGAAAATTAAACAGAATCAAAAGAAAAAAATTACAGAAAGACCACATTAATATAAAAGAAAACAACAACTCTAATGTAGTCAGCAATTCTGATTTCAGTGGATTGATAATAAAACATGCCTCCCCTTCTCATGTTAAAAAGGTAGACTTTTGGCATAGAATGAAGTATATATTGCACAAGACAGACAATGGTGTTACTTTGTTTTGCTTAAACATTCTTTACTACAAGTGAAGATTTTTATAAAGAGAGTCACAGCAATGTAAAAAGCATCAATAAAACATTTATTTTTACTAAGTATTAGTGTCGATAGGTTACATAGAAAATAATATAATCCCTAAATTTAATACACCTATAAAGAAGAGTCATGCAGATAGTTTTGGAAAGTATTTACAGTTCTCTTCCTGCAACCACATTAATTTATTTCCTCTACTCCAAAATCAAATTTTCCAAATTAATATATAGGATCATAGATCTAGACCTGGAAGGGATCTTAGAAGTCATTTAGTCTAACCTCCTCATTATACAGATGAGGCCCAGGGAGGTTAAATGTCTCGTCTAAGAATACAAAAGTAGTGTCAGTTGTCCTTTAAACCCAAGAACTCTTTCCACTCTACCATGCTGCCTCTCACCTTAAAAATATACTCAGATTCAGTAACATCGATTATAACTTTTTAGCAATACTTCACTCAGACATCTTATTCAATAGGGTGTAGAGAAAAGGCTTGGTATACTCTTAGAGTAGTACTTTTTCCCACAAAATGACTGAAAATAACTATATAAAGTTAATTTTTATTTTGAACCCTAAACTTAATGTTGAAGGAATTTTAAATACTAGGAATGTAATCACCAAGGAATCATTAGTAACCATAAGATTAGATTTAAAAAACAAAAAACAATATTTTTCTATCCAAAAGCGTATTACCAAACTATAAGATCAGATCAAAGTATTAAATATATTTCTGCTCTAAAAGCATATAATTATTTATCACAATATTAGAAAAAAAAGCATTAAATACATTTTCTATCCAAAAGAACCAAGATTAATTATATGCCAGAATAATCCCTACAGCAAAATCACTTAGACAAATAACTGATTTCAGCAGTACATATCAAGCTAGGAAGACCTTTAGAAATTAGTTTAAAAGATTCCTTTTATAGTTGAGGAAACAGACCAAAGAGGTAGTAAAGATATTTGACCAAAGTTATAGTTATTGGCAAAGGCAAGACTAAACCCTCTTTCTTAATTCCCTGTCCTTTCCAATACACCAGGAGTGCAAAATCTGTAAAGTCCTGAAACATAATTGACATTTACAATGAGTATTTTAGCTTGGAAGATGCTTAGTATATATTTTCTTGCATATAAACCTGGATTGAGTAGGGGTAACTAGTATAATCCTTACTCATTTTACAGATAGAGAGACCATGGCTCAAAGCAGCAGAACTAACAGAAAGGTAGTGACTGGAAAGCAAGTTTTCTGAATCTCAACCACATCTGTGTGTCTCTTAAGATACCTGGGCCCAAAGAATTATTTTGTATCATGTGAAGCAAGCCCCCAATTTCTATAGCATACATATTTTTAAAAGTATTTGAAGTTTGCTTTACATAAAAATATGATCTGCCTTAATTTTATATTAAGAATTAAACATTTAGGGGGTGCAGGTAGCACAGCGAGTAAGAGCACTGGCTCCAGTGTTGAGAAGACCTGGAGATTGAATCCCGGGCTCAGACACTTAGCACCCACTCAGACCGTGTAACTTGAGCAAGTTACTTAACCCCAATTGCTTATGGGCGGCGAGTAAGAGCACCAGCTCCAGTGTCGGGATGACCTGGATCAAATCCGGGCTCAGATACTCAGCACCACACCCAGAAATAACTGGCTGTGTAACTTTGAGCAAGTTACTTAACCCCAATTGCTTATTTAAAAAAAAAAAAAGAATTAAATATTTAGCCATCAGTACTAGTGGTTTTTCAGAATTCAAAAACTTTGGGCTATAGTAGATGATCAAAACTTTACATTCCTTAGGACCAAGCAATATGAAGGATTTTCCTAGTAGCTGGGTGTGTCCGTATGCAAAAGAAGCAATAGCAACAGTAGTAATTAGCAAGTAGTGGCATGAAATAAAAAGGTCATTTAGCATATTTGGGTTCTACACCAGTCTCTGTTACTAACTAGTTACTTGGGCAAACCATAATCATCCCTGGCCTCAATTTTTTCCTCTATAAAGCTGTTAAAACCAATAAACGACCCCTAAGTTCCCTCCCAACCTTCAAACTGACTTCTGCTTCTCATCTTAGGTTGATAACACAATTAACTAGGGCAAAGACAATTTGTTACTTTTGCCAAAATTATGCTTTAAAAAGTCACAATGGATATGGTAACACCTATTTCACAAGCCTATCATTAGAGCTTAAAATCTAGATATTAAAGAAAGCTCTATGTTTAAAACAAAACAAAACAAACCCAAATCATTCCAGACACTATGAAGAAATACCCGCTGACTGGGGCAGAAAGTAGAAAATTAATAATGTCCATAAATTGAGGTACTTCTAGTTTTGATCAAATTAAGGATGATGGCTATTATGGTACCACATCAAAATCACATTACAATGATAAAGCATCAACTTCTTAACAAATTCTATGTGAACTATACCATCTTAAAAAACACATATACACAAAATAGGAATCACTTAAATCTCCATGAATCTGCTTGGGAAGCAGTAGTAGCATGCATTTTGCATATATTATAGGTGAAACAGTCCCTGTTTTGGAATCAGAGTACTTCAATATCAGACCTGTTCTATAGAATCAATGTGAATTTGGGAGTCACACTTTCGAAGGCTGTTTTCTCATGTATAAGATGAAAAGATGTCCTAGACCAAGATGATCTCTAAATTAATTCTAACTTCAGGTCCTGTAATTATGAAATATTACCACAAAGCTGAATACATAGGCTGTTCTGTAGGATAAAAATATCACCAGGCATCCTTGGAAGTAGATGTGGCTGAAGAAAACTGCAAAGGTAGCAACATTCCCAGCTTCCCTTTTTTATTCCTGACTCATATCTTTCATACCCTACTACTTTTAAAAAGCAAGGGATCTGATACAAGTAAGTTACAACTACTCATTACACTTAAGTATGAATTTCATTAATTTAGCACGATCAAGCTTTTGAATTTTAAACTTTGTAATTATGTAGTGAACTTTAGAGATAGTATGAAAGCAGGTATGAACAAGAGGAATAAAAAAACCCCCAAACAAACAAAACCCTAAGACATACAAAACTAACTCAATGTAATTTGGTTCATTTATGGTATAGGAAAAGGAGTTTCCACATACAAAAGCTATCTATTACAAATTATAAAACAGCACCCCCCCCAATCTTCAAACCAAAGACATGACTTCTCCTTGGTGTGCCCCAAACAAGATATTCCACCTCTTCACTCCAGGCATTTTTATCTGGCTCTTTCCCATACCTAGAAAGTTCTCCCTCCTCACCTCATCTCCTGGCTTTGCTAGTTTTGTTCAAGTCCCAGTTAAAACCCTACATTCTGCTGGAATTCCTTCTCAACCCACTTCCCCCCGTGGTTTATTACCTATATGGTATGGTTGCACATAGTTGTTTGCATGTTGTTTCCCCCAGTAAATTGTAAACTCATCAAGTACAGGGACTGTCTCTTACCTTTCTTTACATCCCAGGCACTTAGCAAAGTGCCTGGTGCATAATAGGCCCGTTAACAAATACTTACAGATTTCACTGATTGATTGAATATACAACATCTTTTCCCATAAATGTTTCTCTACCTGGTAAAGATGAATCTAGTCAACTTTTGACTATTTGTTGATTATGATGCAGCTTATATCCTATAGGAATAAAAGAATATAAGGAACAGGAAGGAAAGAAGGAAGGCTCATCAAAACCCAACTGGATAAGCTGCATCTGAATACTAAACAATACCCTTCTCTTTCAATGAATATACACTCAACATGAGAGAACAAAAGAAAACTTACAAGGAAGAAAAGACAAGATGGACAGCTCTCAACATAATGTGTAGCATTTATCAAACAAGCTTTCTTGAAATGAAAAATTTGTTGCTACATATATTTTGAATCCTCACGTCCTGCTGTATAACATGGCATGCTTTTTTTTTCTTACTTTGTATTTAAGTTTCAATATTTAAGTTTATGATGATGTTTCTTTTTCTTTTCTCTATTCTGTATTTGAGTTCTGGTGCTTGAGTCTTAAAAAAACAAAAACAAAAACAAACAACCAAGCAGACACTAAAGCCTCATTAAAAATTGGAAAGTGCTCTGGGGAGTGTTGCTCAGGGGATAAAATACAAATTAACTTGTATGTATCTCCCTCCTCTATCAAGAGACAAATACTATCTTTAAGATATTAATGTGAAGTTCAAGTTGCAGTGAAAATAATGGTTAAAGAACTGGAATGCCTAACCATTATGAAATGTTTAAGATTAAAGTAGATCCATTTGTCCAAGACTTTTCTTTTTTTTTTTTTTTTCATTTTTGAAATGTTTTATTAACTTCTGATTACATCATTAATTTCTGCAAGATTTTGAGTTAAAAATTTTCTGGCCATTTTTCGCCTACCCACCACCCCAGAACAGCAGTCCCACAGGATATCCCTTCCTCCAATCTGCTCTCTCCCATATCTTCTCCCATACTCCCTTAGACTTTTCCAGTCGGGCATGGTGGATCTTTATGCCCCAGTGCCTGTATATCTTCTTTCCCAATTACATGTAAGACAGTATTGATAATAGTATATATGTATATATAATTTTAAACATTTGATTTTAAAACTTTAAATTCCATATTCATTCCCTTCCTCCCTTGTGACCTACCCTTACTGGGAAGATAAGCATTTCAGTATAGATTGTACATGTGTTGCTAATGCAAAACATTAAAATAGTAGATATATTGTAAAAGACTGACTATATTGCCCTCCCTCCTATCCCACCACCCACTTGTTCTATTCTCTACTTTGATCCCTTCCCTTTTCAAAAGTGAGTGCTTCCAACTTCCCTCTCCCCAGCCTGCCCTCCCTTCCATCATGCCCCCTCTCATCCCCTCCCCCCTACTCTCCTGTAGGGTGATACCCTATTTAGTGTGTATTTCATTCCCTCCCCGAGCCAAATTCAGTGAGAATAAGGTTGACCCATTCCCTTTTGCCTTCCTATTCTTCCCCTCCATTGTAACCCTTTTCCCTTGCCTCTTCTTTATGAGATAGTTTACCCCATTCTGTCTCTCTCCGTCTCCTCTCATTATATTCCTCTCTCACCTCTTAATTCCCCCTTTTAAGTATCATCCCTTCCTATTAAATTGGTCCTGTGCCCTCTATCTATGTATCCATATATATATATGTGTATATATATATATATATTTATTTATTTATTTATTTATTTTCCCTTCAACTATTTTCATACTGAGAAAAGTTTCATCAATTACAATGATCGCTCTTTCCATGTAGGAATGTCAATAGCTCAACTTTGATCAATGGCTTATGATTTCTTTTCCCTGTTTACTTTCTCAAACTTCTCTTGCTTCTTGTAATCTGTATGCCAAATTTTCTATTCAATTCTTGTTTTTTCATTAAGAATGCTTGAAAGTCCTCTATTCCACTGAATGACCATATTTTCCCCTGAAACATGATACTCAGTTTTGCTGGGTAGGTGATTCTTGGTTTTAATCCCAGCTCCTCTGCCCTCCAGGCCCTTTGATCCCTCAGTGTAGAAGTTGCCAGATCCTGTGTTATCCTGACTGTGTTTCCACAATATTCAAATTGTTTCTTCCTGGCTGCTCGTAACATTCTCTCCTTGATCTGGGAATTCCAGAACCCGGCTATAATATTCCAAGGAGTTTTCTTTTGGGGATCTTTTTCAGGAGGTGATCAGTGGATTCTTTCAACCTCTTTTTAACCTTCTGGTTCAAAACATCAGGGAATTTTTCCTGGAGAATTTCTTAGAGGACAATATCTAGGTTCTTTCCCTGATCATGGCTTTCAGGTAGTCCAATAATTTTTAAATGATCTCTCCTAGATCTATTTTCCAGGTCAGTGGTTTTTCTCCTGAGATATTTCACATTGCCTTCTATTCTTTCATTTGTTTGGATCTGTTTAACAGCATCTTGATTTCTCTTAAAGTCACTAGCTCCCCTTTGTTCCCATCTAAATCTGAGGGAGTGATTCTCCTCACTGAGCTTTTGGGATTCTTTTTCCTTCTGGCAAATTTGGCTTTTCAAGGCATTCCTCTCCTCATTGCCTTTTTGAGCCTCTTTTGCCAATTGAGTCAGTATGTTTTTTAAGGTGTGATTTTCCTCAGTCAGGCTGCTGACTCTCAGTTTGTAATTTTCTTGCATTGTTCTCATTTCTCTTCCCACTTTTTCCTCCACTTCTCTTATCTGCTTCTTAAGGTCCTCTATGGTCTTTTACCAGCTCATATCTTCCTATGAGACTTTTGGTGTAGGAGTTCTGACTTCACTGTCTTCCTCCTGTCCATAATTTGATCCTTTTTGTCCCCAAAATAGGAGTCTAGTGTTGGAGTCTTCTGTTTGTTTTGCTTCCTTTATCTGGTCATGTTGCCACTCAATTACTTGACTTTTGGGCTTTTTGCCACAATAGGACTCTGCCACCAAACAGGGGAGCTTTTGTCCCAAACACTGGGGTTTTCTCAGCTGCTGGAGGTATTAGTTGGGTGCCCTCTCTGAGGCCTCCACATGCTCTGGCAAGCTGGTCATGCACACCAGGACCTCTACCCTAGACTGCAATCCAGATCGAAGCAGGTTAAAGCAAGAGCGATTACCCCTCAGACTGGTTGCTTGGTCCTCCTACACGCTGCAGGCCAGGAGCTGAAGCTGTAATGTGGCTGTGCCAGCAGTGTCTCAGCGGCTTCTCACCCTGGGGGAAAAAGCCAATGCACTCCCAACTACTGGTCCCAAAGTCCAAACTGCACTGACCTCTCACTTTGTCCTTTGCATCTATCTGTTGATGAATCTGGAAAGGGCCACAGCTGCTGCAGATCTGGAATCCCTCTGCTCAGGGGCTGGTCAGGCCTGCCCTGGGGCTAAAGCCTCAGGTGGGGCTGGGTTCAGCTCCTAGAGCACTGTGCTGGCAGATTTCTGCTGGCTTGCCAGGCTGTCCTCAGCGGGAGGTTGGCTTCTCTGTGTCATTTTGTGGGTTCTGCAGCTCCAAAGTTTGTTTAGAGTCCTCGTTTACATGGATTGGAGAAGGTAGAAGCTGGAGCCCATTGGAGGTCCTGCTTCCACACTGCCATCTTGATTCCACCCCCTTAAGTGAGCCAAAACTGGTTTTCTTAAAAATATTCCTGGATTATTTTTCATAATATACTTGATAAATAGTAATCCAAAATAAGTGAATATACAGTCTTCTGAAAACTTTAAAAAACAATAACACTTAAGAAGCAATTCACATTTAACTTCACTGAATGTAAACTTTCTGATGGAGATTTTTAAAAACTCTCTTGTCTATACTCTTTCACAATGGACAAGAGTTTACTAGTCATCTTAAAATAAAAGAAACAGTATTCAAAATAATGAAATATTTTAAGTAAAAGAATAAAAATGGAGAAAGGAAACTTTTCGATAAGAATTGAATTTTCAATGGTATTTAAACATTTTTGAATGAGAAAAATATTTAAAATATTTAATTCAACAGATACAGCTACAGGAAGCAGAATTCTGCATTTAAACCATGTCTCAATTTTAAATTAATTAATTTAATCCTAAAATAGTTGAAAATAAAATATTACTAGTTAAATAACATGAACTTTGCCCAGCTGCAATAATTTACAATTTAAATTAAGTATGGTGTGAGCATATAGGCTACTGCAAAATTTTGCCTTGAAACTTCTCTGAAGAGATTCTTCTCTGAAGTATATACCAACAAGAAAAATTTTCCAGATGGGGCCTGATTTCAGACAATTAATTCAAAAAATGCCAATTTATAAAAATAAGGTAGGTTATGTTATCATTCATAACTCAAAATAGTCTTTGGTTTATAAAGGGATTCAGTGTCAATATAAAATGGCAGGCTTCTTTAGTTCATTTATGGCTTTGTAAAAGATTAAAACTTACTGACAGAGAGGCTATGGAAAAAGGCAGTTGGAAGAGTGAAGAAAAAAGAAATTTGAAGCTCAAGCATAAGACAGTATCAAGAGAACATAAAGTGAAAGAGAGGATAACTCATTTTACAAAAAATATAGATTAGTATATATCCATAGCAAAAACTGAGGTGCATCAATAATTTTAAAAAACATTTTCACCAGGAAACTTTATTGAATAATTTGGAATATCGCAAGTATGTTAAATCAAATATTTTTTATAATCTCTGACAAAAAGTAACATATTCTACAGAAGCTTTTCTAATTTCCTCCCATTTGGTATATCTTAATCCCTTAATATTATGCTGGGGAATTTCTAACTCAAGAGAATACAACTAGATTTAGACAAGGATAGATAAGTTAAAAAATGACAGGTTTAGGAATGTCTTTTCCATTTCAAAAATTTCCAGTATATCCTCTTTTTGTTTTGTTTTTGCTTTTTTGAGGGGGTAAGGCAGGGCAATTGGGGTTAAGTGACTTGACCAAGGTCACGTGACTAGTAAATGTTAAGTGTCTGAGGCCGTATTTGAACTCAGGTCCATTCTGTTCTATTCAGTGTACCACCTAGCTGCCCCTTTGTATGTTCTTTTTTTTTTTTGGGGGGGGGGGAGGAGGCAGCTGGGGTTAAGTGACCTGCCCAAGGATACACAGCTAGTTTTTGTGTGTGTGTGTTAAGTATCTGAGGCTGCATTTGAACTCAGGTCCTCTGACTGCAGGGCCGGTGCTCTATTCACTGTGCCACCTAGCTGTCCCCCCTTTGTATATTTTTTAAAAACAAAAACATAAGGAACCCAAAGGAGGAAGTCTCAAGGATTTATATTTCAAAAAACCTTTTTTTTTAATATGAAGAGTATACTATTACAAATGCCTACTTTCAAAATGCCTTTTCCTATTAAGACGCATTAAAAAATGGAAATAATTTGCATTACCATCAGAACATATCTCAATGCAAAATGACCACCATGAGAATGCCTTAATTATGGAAGTGAATTCTTGAACGTTCTCCTGGAACATGACTTAAAGAACCATAGTGGGCACTCACAGTTAGGGGATAGGAAGAGAAAAGAGTATATCTCTGGAAATATGATTTCTAGGATTTTGTAGACTTCAAGATGCTAAGTCAACCAATTATTCCATTTTTCTAAAAGATATTTTAAGGGACAGAGTTGTATTCCTCATATGTAAAATGAGGTCAAAATCCATGATTTATTTCAGATAAAGATATGCAAGAATTACAGACTTTAAAAATGTGATTTATTTCATAACATTAAATTTAAGTTCTTGCAGCTACAAAAAAATCTAATTTCCCAAAGGTAGGCACTAAGATACTCATTCTACATTATTGTGTGTCTTTTCTAATCAATGTACATGGTCTGAACCTATCACTAATGGAACAAAACAAGTTCCTATAATGGACCAGATTTTATTGAATTTTATTCATTTATGCTGAAGGGTAAGTGCTTCAATGCTTCAAATTCTCTGGAAAACTAAATAGGTCTAAAATGTATCATCAAAAGTTGTTTTAAACCATCTAGAAAGTGTTCTAGTACTGGGATGTGCACATCAAAGAAAAAAAAACAGGTGAGAAACCACAGATTGATTATTTTACACAGTTAATAGAATATTAAGAAAAGAATAGTAAACAAGATCAATGTCATGATCATAAAGTAAAACTCCATACTACATTGATTCAAAAGTTTTTATTGGTGATACTAACCTAAAAATTTACCTCCAAATTCCTCCCAATAATGTACTGATATATGAGATTGTATTAGTAAAGGCAATTCCTCTTTTGGGAGAAAGGAACAATCTTCATACTAAAGAAAACCTTTAGAATATGGGAACTGAAGGAAATGGAGATGATTTACTTCAAATTCTTTTTACATAAAGGAAAGTGAGACCCAAGGCCACACAATTAGTTTATAGCCAAGCTGTGGCTACAAATGAGGTCTCCTGATTCCCACTCTTTTCACAGTATTAATCTACCTTTAGATAAGTATTTGAGCCTTGGTTTTATCACATTTGAACAATTAACAAGCATGTTCTAAAAAAACCAAACCAATTAACAGTAAATTCCAAGACAAGAATAATAAAGTCCTGGTCCTGGGCCAATTCTCAAGAACTAAACTCATGCTTACTTCAAGTTACTTCAGTTGGCTGGACACATGTTATGGATGAATATGTCAACAGGATATATTGGCCCCTACCTAGCTAAGGAAATTTTAATCCTGGGCAGAGAGAGGAAATTCTATAGAGACACAGTAAAGTATGTCTTAAAGCAATCTGGCATTTGTCGAATTCTAAGGAACATACCAAGATGCCATTCAATTATTAGAAATAACATACCTTATTCTAAGATTTCAATAGGCATGCTTTGAGGAAGAAAAAAAAAAGCCTTGATCCTCACCCCCATAAAAGCTACACCTATACAACAGGGTCTGTGTTATATAGTTTCTAACAGACATAAGTATTGTATTGGTCAGGTATTGGTCTTTTTAAACATGTTCCTAATTGATGTGTCAGTCACAGGAGCCGTTTTCACTATTCAGCTACATTTCACAATCCACGATGGTTGTTTTATTGCCATCTGCCCTGCCGGCTGTTGCAAGCCTCTAGATCAGGGCTTCTTAAACTTTTTCCCACTCACAATGGTTTTCCAGTTTGCAGTGCAAAATGTGGATGCTTTGAGTTCAGAACCAAGGTTGCAGTAAAGTACTGCCAGAAACACCTCAGATTCATTACACATTTGATTTTTAATTAGGTTTTGGCCATTGTGCTCAGAAGCCTTTTTACTGTTGCTAAATTTGGGTCTCAACCCACAGTTTAAGAAGGTGGTGAGTCTAGACCACTGAATCCTGCCATTCACCCTGTAATAGCCTGTGTCCACCTGAGCAACTTAACCCTTTCAACTAATGAATATTCAGCCTAGGGGCCCATTCTGTCCAGATTGGTAAGTGTGTCACATGGCCCACAATACCTACCTGGTCCCTACCAGGCTTTAGTTACACACCAGGCATCTAGTTGCCATCTTCCCTGATGCTGTGAACAAACTTTCCTCTCTGCTCCCCCTTCCAACTACCAAACAATCAAACAAATACTGCTATTTATTGTGACTGTAAAGCTATGTCAATCATTTTCCTCATGACTACATTAAAAAACACTTTAGTTCCCTAAACTAAAACCACTCTGTATCCTCAGTCTCCCTCTATTACAATATAAGGTCTTGAGGGCAAAGGATTCCCTTCTGAATCTAAATCCTCAACACCTGGCACATAATAAGTTCTTAATAAAAAGCCTTTTCCTTTATTCTTTCAACACAAGAGCCAGTATAAAAAAAAAAAAAAAATCAAGAAAATCCAACAGGTGATCCTGTCTATACAATCAAGAGTGAGGATACCTTATAGACAGGATCACCTGAGACATCAGCACAAAACTGAAATAGGCTTGAGAGTAACATAATTCTACCTATTTAATAGTTCACTTCTGGGCCTGAAATTGGACCCTTCCCCACTGTGGTTTTATTAGTAACTCTTCATACATCTCTCCAAATTTAATCTGAAGACCAATGGATCTATAAGCTACCACAAGTTTTTTCATTGTGTAAGAGATGAATTGAACTTTTGTTTCCATAGAAAACATGTAATATATGTAATACCAGAAAGTCTTTTATTTGCTGTTGAATGCAGGAAAATAAATTGATTAGAGGGAAAAGGGAATGTTGATTAACACTCAATAGGATGTGGGTGCCTGCTTATCAGCTTATCTAAAGGTGAACATCTCCTTCAAAGGCACTTTAAGTAAAATCTAGCAATTGTCTCTTATGTGTCCACAACTCTAAAGGCTGGAGGAGAACTTCATTCCACAATACTATCTAGAATACGGGGACTCTATGTTAACAATGAAGGAAAATTCAACATCCTGGGTTCAGCCTCTTATCAACTGAGAAAATTCCTTTAAAAGAGTTTATGGGGGCAGCTAGGTGGGGCAGTGAACAGAGCACCAGCCCTGGAGTCAGGAGGACTTGAGTTCAAACCTAGCCTCAAGCACTTAATACTTACTACCTGTATGACCTTGGGCAAGTCACTTAACCCCAATTGCCTTGCCTTCCCCCCTCCAAAGAGATAAAAAAAATAAAAGATCCTCAATCATTAAAAAAAATAATAATAATTTATGACATTTTTTCACTAAATAAAGTATAAAGAAAATGAGAGATGTAAACAGGGGTATAGACCCACATGGGAGTGGGGTTTAGGTATTTTCAGAAAGGTCGTAAACCCTGACATGCCTAACCAATGGGATGCAGGAGGGAAATTAGAATCAGGATGGGTTATATAAAGCATTGATACTGTCTGAAAGGGCATGTCTCCTTAAAAGTCACTGGGGCTCCTGCCATCTCTGGCAGGAGAACGATTAATAAAATCTTTCCTTAACTCACCCAGGGTCATATGGAGTTTTTTAGTAAAATGATTATTTCTCACAATTGGGGGAGCTCATCTTGGGTCCCATACCTGTCCTGAAGGATGTACTAAAGTTCCAAATGCTTCACTCATTCTGAGTCTGTCTAATTTATCACATCTATTTGGGCATGAAGAGTTACTTCTCACACTTGGGTTTCTAAGGACCAAAACTGGAAATGAATATTTTTAACATTAAACTTCTGAAATTTTATTATCTCCTGAAAACCTTTCTTAACTGCATGGAATAAATGATACAGTTAGGTGGTATAGTAGATTGGGCCAGAAGTTAGGAAGATCTCAGTTCATATCCAACATCAGACACTTTCTAGCTGAATGACTGGGGCAAATCATTTAATTTAACCTTAATTTGGCTCAGTTTCCTCAATTACAAGACGGGGGAAATAGTAGCACCTACAAGGAAGAGTTCTTAAAATTAAAAGAGATAATGTTTGTAGAGCACTTAGCACAATGCCTGGCATGTAATAGATAAGATATAAACGCTAGCTATTATTATTGTTGTTAATTTATTTCCCTTGAAATGCAAAATATTTACTCCCTTTTCATTCATGCTATTTAACACATTTTTACACACATTTACACTAATAAAAATACATTGACAAAGAATACTAGATGTGACTTATTCTTTGACTATATCTCCCGAATTTTATGCATCCTATTGTCTTAGGTTCTAAAGGGTAGGAAAAGGATCCTATCTAACTTAGTGCTAAATACATTGTAACAGTGTAACTTGCAAAGATAATTATATAAATTTTGCTGAGGAAATAATAACTGTATGTAAAAAAAGGAGAGAAACAATGATTCTGCTAATGAAAATACAAATCAATTTTACTTTTTAGTGAAGGAGTATAACTTTCATAGTATGGCATACATTAACAATAATTACCACCTATACACAGACAAATCAGACTTGACTTGAAACATCATTAACCATAAAATGGGGATAATATTAATGGCTACCTCCCAGGGTTGTTGTAAGGATCAAATGAGATGGTTATTTGCAATGTGCTTACTTAGCACAGTACCTGGCATGCAATGTCCCCCCCTTCTTTCCTTTCCATGACTCCCAAGTTCAGTATTCTTTATAATGTACCATGCAATGCACAGCATCTTTTCAACTTGAATTCTAGGAAATGATGTACCATAACATTACAGGCCATAGTTTTCTCAGCTATAAATCTACCCTCTTTCTATAGGGGTCACACTAGATGCCTTCTAAGGTGTCTTACAGCTCTGTATTTATGATCCTATGAGCTAATCCAATTCCCCATCTCATTTTATAAATAAGAATGTGACATACCCAAAATCAAGTCAGGAGTGGTGGTGTTAAGACACCCAATCCAATGATTTTTCCCCCCAATACACTACACTTCCTTCCCCTTACCTAAAATATTTTGTATAGATTAAAATGGGGGAGGGGGGAGCTTAAAACAGCATTTCTAGATGACTCAATATTATACAAAAAGTTAATCGATTACCGAGAGTGAAGGCAGAATAGTTCTGGCTCAAGTGTCCCTTAGATTCACTTTAAAGAACAGCACAATAAAGAAGATAAAGTCTTAGACCAGAATCAGAGGGATACAACTTATAAACTTTGACACAGAGCATTTCACAAACTCTTTATGCCTCAGTGGTCTCACAAGACAAATGGAGGCTATTCTTTCACACATCTATGATTTTCCCATAAGGTTACTGTTAAAATAAATTAAGGGAAACACAATTTCTTGCAGCAAGCAAAATTTCATCAGGAATGACTTATCTAATAATAAACATATGACTTTTGGGGGTTATCTTTACCAAAAAGCAAAGCTGATTTTTAAAGCCAAAAAGAAAGAAACTCTGAAATCTGAGTAATAAACTTTGACTCATATAACAAAGTTTCTTATGAGGATTTATTGCTTTTTCTACAGAAACAACTCAATGTTCTTTGGTTTCATTTTTATCACTGTTAGAGATGCATATAGTGTGCAGTTGGGGGTATAGAAATTATTTATCTCACTTTTGAAAAAAAAAATTACCGTACTGATAAAAATAGAGTAATTATGAAACAAGAATGCAAGATTATTAATCTGATTTAATTTTTCAAGTACACAAAATATAAAACCACATTGTTTACCAAATAATTATTAACTTATCAATTATATGATTACTTCTAGTTATTACTTTATTTTCAAAATAGCTAATTAAAAGTTGATACTATATTTGTGAAATTAGCACTTCACTATTTTATACATTATATTCATGTACATGACAAAGAAGACAAAGTTATAAATTCAATTTTGGAAAAAGAGTGATTTATTCAGAGCATGTATCCATGTACAGATTTCCTATTACTTCACCTTGCTACTTATCCTTCCAAATCCCCACACCCTGCTAGCTCTATATTACTAGTCTTCATTCCACTAAAAATTAGATAAATTTGTAGGACTAAATAAGTACAAATACTAGTCATTGTAGGAACACTGTAAAATGTTCAGTGTGGTTGATTTATTAGCAATTTATGAATCATATTGATCTTCCTATTTTTCTTCCAAATCTAATATTTTATGTTATTGTAGTACTGGGGAACGACTGCTGTATACTTTTTTATCGCAGCAAAGAACTGAAAACAATGTGGGTGCCTAACATTTGGGGAAAGGCTAAACAAATCATGATATGTGAAAGAAAAAGAATATTATTGTTGTAAGAAATGAAGAAAATAATAAATTCAGAGAAAGCTGAGAAGAGTTGCATGAACTGATGTACAGTGAAGTAAGCAGAATGAGGAGCACGATTTATACAAGGACAATGATGCAAAGCAGAACTCTGAAAGATTTAACGTGATCAATGGAATGACCAATCATGACTTCAGACGACGAATGAAATGTTTTGATTTTTTTGCAGAGGTATAGATAGACTCCATATGCAGTCAGAAACAGTTAAAGTGAAGACTTTTCAATGCTTGATACTAACTTCTTACAAATGATGACTTCTATTTTGGAGGAGGTGAGTTGTGAAAGAGAAAAATGACAATCACTTTTTTTTTTAAAGAAATGAGTGTTAATGAAACATTTAAAAAGGACAGAAAAGAGAGGAGAAAGTATTTCTAAAGAAGACAAGAAGAAATGTAAGTTTTGATTCCTAATTTACTCAGAGAAAGGTGGTATGATAGGAAGCAGAGTGACTATGGCAATTAAAAAAGATTTTATGAAAAAATGGCCAACACTTAAAAAGAAGATTATACTAAATCTTGAATGTGTTGAGCCCAAAAGAAGATCTAAGGGGATGCTGGTCACTAAGAGATGTAAGTATTTTGAAGTGGTAGAAGACAAAAAGATTAAGCTATCTAGTCCTAAGCATCATGTTTTGCTTGTATTTATAATAAAAATAATTAAAATTATGAAACTGATATTTATATTCTTTGATCACATAATTACTGATTTTAAAAGGAAAAGACTTGAATAAAACCAAGCCACATTACATAAAATGCTTGCCACATAAGGAAAGCTAATTGGTGTTTGAAGATGTGGCTAGGTATATAGCTTTGATCAGATACTCAATGAGATTTCAAAGTAGTTCAAAACAACTGTATTCTAATGCTTCCTAACACACAATCTTTTATCACTGGGTAAGTCCAAACTTGAGATTTCTGTGAAGACCTGTATGACTGTTCTACTGTTAGAATCTTTTACCTACTTGACTACTCAAATGCCTAGGAAAACTAATGGTGGGGAACAGGGAAATAAAGTAATAAAGGCAAAAATTGTTATAATCTATTCTAGTGTTAACGTACAAAGGGTTTAGTTATATCTGCATTTAGAAAATCCATAACGAATTCATCACCTTCATAGACTGTTCTTCAAAGTATTATCATTTAAAAAAATGAATTTTATTGACATAACATCGTTCTTTCTCCTCTCTTCCAAAGACTCATTCCTTATAATGAAAGGAAAAGAAAAAAATATAAGTAATACTGACCCATGGAATCCAACCTGTGGGGCATTGTGGGGAAAATGTATTCTCATCTCTTCCTTGGGATCAAGCTTGCTCTTCATAATTTCAATTATTTCTGGCTGGTGTTCATTTAATTTGCCGTAGTCATATATCATGTTTACTTGGATCAATTTACTTCACTTTGTTATCAGTTCATGTAAGTCTTTCCATGCTTCTCTTCTAATCATGTTCATTTCTTCTACCACAGTAAGATCCCATTACATTCATGTGCCACAATTTGTTTAACCATTACTGAATCAATGGGCATTTACTTTATTTCTAGTACTTTGTAAAAACAGCATTTGGTGCTTTAAATATTTTGGTGCATATGGACCATTTCTTTTTGCTAATGAATTTCTTGGGGGTATATGCTTAGCAAATCACTGGACTCTCTGGAGTCAAAGGATATAGACATTTTCAGTCACTTCATATTTGTATAATTCCAAATTGCCTTCCTGAATTGTCAGATCAATTCACAATACTACCACATAAGTATATGTGTCTTTCCACACCCTCCTACCAAACACTGGGTTTTCCCATTTTTGTAAATTTGTTAGGTCTAAGAAACCTCAGGGGTATTTTGTTTTGTATTTATCTTATTAGAAGTGACTTGGAACATTCTTTCTTCATTTAGAAAAATTCTTCTTTTCAGAAAATTTACCCATATTCTTTAACCACTTCTTCATGACAGAATGGTTTTAGATTTTACATTTCTGACAGTTGTATATAAATCTTGTTTATCAAATTCTCTGACATTGTGCTAACAGATTCTTTTTTCCATATTAATTTTGTTTGTGCAAAAGTTTTTCATCCTCACATTACCAAAATGATCCATTTCCACAAAGAAGGACCTGACCTTGTTCAAGATGCTGGAACTAGTGTCAACTGGCAGCTCTGTTACTCACTATCCAATTCCAGGGGAAAGCGACTGAGGAGAGGACTGAGGCCTAGATGTGTTCCAGAGTAAGGAGGAATCACCAGTCATGGTGTACTGAACAAAATAAAAGTTCAGAAGCAACTAGTGGCTTAGTGCCTCTAACACTGGACACAAAGCTGAGCTGAGGTCTTAGTTCCAGCCTCAAGTTTGAAGCTTCAGAGAAACAATCAGACCAGGAAACTCACACTAAAGAGCAGCCTGCAGTTTTGTGATTCTAAACCAGCAGAACTTATTAACCAGCTGATAACTTCTGAGTCTAGCCATAATCTACTGGAATCCAAATGGGGCACTCCTTAGGCCTCTTGCTCAGACCTGAATCCAAGCAAAGAACTTGCAAAACTTGGACCACAGGTACAGGAATCAGATTTTGCTCTGAACAATATCATTCTGAGAATACTGAGAGCTTGTAGGCCCTCTAGTCTGAGCTGTCCTTGGGGTCTCTGTAATAACATAATACTTAATACTCCAAGAAAATAAAAGCAGGCCCAGCCCAGACATTTCCTCCAGAAGAATGAAGTGCCTGACCCAACCATGAACTTAAAGCTAAGAAGTAGGGTGGAAGAATGAGCAAGAAACAATAGCGACAACAACCCCACAAAAGAATCCCACCATAAAAAGCTAATATGATCTAAATGAGCACAAAGTTTAACCAGAATTCCTCAAACAGATGAAGGAAGAAGGTTTGCTTTGTTTTGGTAAAGAATATTTAAAAGGAAATAATTGGAAAAGAACTTATACTGCCGGGGAAACAGAAAAGAAAGGAGGAAGAAAAAGTAGAAAAGGAATTAACAGCTTGGCAACAAGAGGTGTAAAACTTTCTCAAAGCAACAACAGACTACCAGAATACATTAGAATTGAAGCAACTAAAACAAAGAAATTTTAAAATAAAGTCAAATGACTGAAAAAATAGAAGACAATCAATATCTCATACTAGAAAAAGTGATCTGGTGAACAGATCAAGGTCAGAAAATTTTAAAATTACTGTACTACCTGAAAAACTATGGTCAAATAAAAGACATCATATTCCAAGAAATTAAAAAAAAAACATCCCCCAAAATGCCCAGATCTCCTAGAACCAGAAGGGAAAGTAGATATAGAAAGAATTGCTCAGTCTCTTACTAAAAGAAATCCCAAAATTAAACTTCCAGAAACAAAAGGGTCAAAACTCAGGACTTCCAGGTCAAATAAAAAATATCACAAGCAGTCACAAAGAATTCAGAAGCCAAAATATCATGGTCAGAACCATACACAATTTAGCAACTAACGTTACAAAGGAGCAAAGACTTTGAAATACAATATTCTGGAAAGCAAAAAATACAGGTTTATATAAGGAATAAATTATTTTAAGAGACAACAAAATTCTCCAGGAGGGAAAAAATAAACCTTTAACTAAAGGACTTTCAAGCACGCCTGAGGGGGAAAAATAAGCTGTAGCAGAAATCTTGGAATATTGACACAAAATAAAAGAGAAATATAAAAGCTTAAGCACAAACAATGATATGGGACTAAATGAAGAAAAAATGTCTACATTCTAATATGGGGAGATAACCCATGTCCCCTCAAAACCTTCTCATCATTGAAGGAGTCACCTCATCTGCACCCGCAGTTGTCTTTGTCCCTCTGACGAGAGTGCTGGAAGGCAGAACATAAAAGTCCTCCCAAGACCTTCCTTCAAAGAGGGCCCAGAAGCTCAGTCAAATCTTCATTTTACACTACCTGTTCAGCTTAGTTTCAACTGTATCATCATCATGGCCTTCATGCACCCCCTACCCAAAGAGGATCATCATCATGGAGCCTGCTTCACCTTTGGAACTCAGATATTATCAGTACACTCAGTTGCCTCTGGAGAGCAGAGAATTAAAGTCCTCCCTTTAAAAAGGGCCCAGAAGCCCAACCAACTTTTCATTTCCTACTTGTTGACTGATTGGTTGTGACTCCATCATCATTATGCTCCCTTGGGGGCACCTTCTGCCCACTCCATTCCCCAATTTCAGCTTTCTTTCGTGTGTTGTTTTCCCCATTAGACTGTAAGGTCCTTGGGGTTTAGACTCTCTTTTTCATATTTGTATCCCTAGAGACTGACACAATGCCTAACACACAGTAGGTACTTAATGTTTATTGCATAAGACACAGGATCTGGGAGTAGTTTTCTTATGTTTGGTAATCTTATAAATAGAATGGAAAGGGGGAGAGGAATATACTAGGAGGAGAAAGAAAAAGGAAGAGTGGGGGACATTTTCTCATTCAGATGAGCAAATAAAAGTCTACAGAAAAAAGAAAAGTGGGGAGAGGTGGGTGGGACAAATGAACCTCACTCAAATTGAACTGGTCAAAGGAAGAATACATATACACAGAGTTGGGTACAAAGAGTCATTTCAATCAATATGAAAACAGGAAGGAAAGGGGACAAAGGGGGAGGGGAATAACATGCTAGGTAGATTTAGGGAGGGATTAATCCTAAACAAAACAAGCTCAAAGATGAATGGATCACAAAGAGGGGCTTAAAAGAACTTCAAAAGGATAAGAACATGTGGTTGGGTTCTGAGTGAGGAAATAAGTAGAGGACAAAAATAATTTAAGAGAATAAGATGGAAGAAAATACACAACTGAAGATCTTAACTATGAATGTAAATGAGATGAACTTACTCATAAGATTAAAAGGGTAGAAGACTAGATTAACAAGCAGAATCTAATATGTTGTTTGCAAGAAAACACACTTGAGACACAAAGATTAATATTAACCAATAAGAAGCCGATGTAAAATCTATTATGTCTCAGCAGAAGTAAAGACAACTCTGATTGCTCCAATGACCAATCAAAATTCCAAAGATCCAATGATGAATCATGCTACCATTTCCTGACTCAGGATGAAGAATGAGACACACATTTTTGCACATGGATGATGTGATTTGTTTTTTTCTGACTGTGCATATTTGTCATAAGAGATTTTCCCCTTAATGGGGGAGATGAGAGGAAGAGAAAATGAATGCTTGTGTGTGTATGTTACATTTAAAAAGGTAAAAAGGAAATATGATCAAATCACATAATATGTAAAACACTTTGTAAAGAACTACAGAAGTGCTATTATTACTATCATTACATGGCTAATAAAGCTAATGCAATCATAGGCTATAATCTTAGGCCTTGGCACCTCCCCCTCCACACTTCCAACAAACACCAGGGGGCTCCCTATTGTCTCTAATATCAAATGCAAAATTGTTTGACCTTCAAACCTCTTTATAACTTAACTTCCCTTCTAATTTTTTTACAACTCACTCCCTGACATCAGTGACACCGGCCTCTTTGATGTTCCATGGAACACCAAACACTCCACCTCTCAGATTCAGGCATTTTTTCTTGCTGTTCTCATGTCTGGAATGTTTTCCATCACTAGCTTCCCCAATTTCTTTCAAGTCCCAACACCACAATCCTGTTCTCTACAAAAAGCCTTCCCCAACTTCTCTAAATTTTAGTGCCTTCCTTCTTTTCTTATTTATCCGATATAGCTTTTATTACAAATTGGTTTGCTTATTGTGTGACCCAATAGATTGAGCTCATTGAGGGCAAGGTGTCTTTTGTCTCTTTTTGCAGCAGTAGGCAATTAAAAAGTACAAATGACTACTGAGAGGCATAGCAATTACAACTAGCAAAGTACATGTACTTTGCCTTGTTTGCAAATTCTGGAATGCCGTGTTCAGTTCTGGCTGCCACATTTTAGAAAAACCAATGGCAAACCAGAGAATACTCAAAAGGGCAATCAGTCTGGAGAAGAACCTTGAGTTCAAGTAGTAGGAGGTTTGGTTAAAGGAGTAGTATGTCTGGAGATGAAAAAACTCAGGGAAAACATGCTACAGGTCTTCAGGTTTCTGAAAGATTGATAGATAGATGAGGAATCAGCCTTGTTTTGCTTGGTCCTAGGGAGCAAAATCAGGAGCAAGGAACAGGACAAAAGACAAAAATTTGGGTTTTATGTAAAGAAAAACTGCCAAAGAATAAGAACTATCTAAAAGTACAATGGGCTATCTTGGGCTGCAATCATTCCTCCTCAATGGAAATCTTCAAGAAAGGATGGATGACTGTTAGTAGAGCTGTTAACTGCTCTAGCCACTGTAGAAAGTTATTCAGAACTAAGCATAAAATATTACTAAACTGTGCATATACCTTTTGACCTAATGATACCATAAATAGGCCTAGAACCAGAGAGAAAAGAAAGAGAAAAAGAACCCCAAGAAAGAGAACTCCAAGTACAATACAGATGCCTTTATGTAGTAGCATTGTATTGGAACCTAAAGAGAATGCTCATCAATTGGGAAATGGCTAAACAAATTATGATCTATCAATAAAATAGAATACTATTATGCCATAAGAAATTATGAAGGGAACAGTTTCAGAGAAATCTAGGAAGGCTTTTATGAACTGTTGCAGAATAAAATGAGTATAACCAGGAGAACTCATAAAATGAAAAAATTATAAAGACAAAAAACTTTGAAGGACTTCAGAACTCTGATAAGTAAAATTGTTGATTTTTTTATCCTATATTTGTGTTATCAGTGTTCCTTAGCCTTCTAAAAGACTTTAAAAAAAATAGAAATAAAACACATGATAGATGGCAGAGTAGACTCAGGTCTTCCACGCGGCTCCAGCTTCCACGCGGCTCCAGCTTCCACCTTCCCCAATTAACGTAAAATGGGACTCTGAACAAACTTTGGAGCTGCAGAACCCACAAAATGACACAGAGAAGCTAACCTCCTGCTGAGGACAGCCTCATAGGCCTGCAGGAATCAGCCAGCTCAGCGCTCTGGGAGACAAGTCCAGCTCCACCCAAGGTTTTAGACTCAGGGCCGGCCTGAGGGACTCCAGATCACCAGCAGCTGTGGAGGTGCAGAATTATCAACACATAGATGCTAAGGACAAAGTGAGAGGTCAGTACACTGTGGACTTTGGGACCCAGTAGATGGGAGTACTTAGGCTTTTGCCCCTGGGGTGAGAAGCCTGCTGAGGAGCCGGCCCCACATAGCAGCTTCAGCTCCTGGCCTGCAGAGTGAAGGGGCACCAAGCAACCAGTCTGAGGGGTAATCAACCCTTGCTTTAATCTCCTTGGATCTGGATTGCAGTCTAGGGTGTGTATCCAGCTTGCCAGAGCGTGGCACAGTGGAGGCCTCAGAGAGGGCACCCAACTAATACCTCCAGCAGCTGAGAAAAATCCAGCGTATGGTACAAAGGTCTCCTGTCTGGTAGCAGAGTACTACTTTGACAAAAAGCCCAAAAGTTAAGTAACTGAGTGGTAACATGACCAGGCAAAGAGACTCCAACATTAGACATTTTGGGGACAAAAAGGATCAAAGCATGGAACAGGAAGAAGACAGTGAACTCAGAACTCCTGCACCAAAAGCTTCAAAGGAAAATATGAGCTGGTTACAGGCCATAGGGGACCTTAAGAAAGAGATAAGAGAAATGCAGGAAAAATTGGGAAGAGAAATGAAAACGATGCAAGAAAATTACAAACTGAGAGACAACAGCCTGACTGAAGAAAATCATACTTTAAAATATAGACTAACTCAAATGGCAAAAGAGGCTCAAAAAGGCAATGAGGAGAAAAATGCCTTAAAAAGCCAAATTTGCCAGATGGAAAAAGAATCTCAAAAGCTCAATGAGGAGAATCATTCCTTTAGAATTAAGACTGGAGCAAATGGAAGCTAATGACTTTATGAGAAATCAAGATGCTATTAAACAGATCCAAACAAATGAAAGAATAGAAGGCAATGTGAAATATCTCACTGGAAAAACCACTGACCTGGAAAATAGATCCAGGAGAGATAATTTAAAAATTATTGGACTACCTGAAAGCCATGATCAAGGAAAGAACCTAGAAATCATTCTTCAAGAAATCCTCAAGGAAAACTGTCCTGATGTTTTAGAACCAGAGGGCAAAATAGAGGTTGAAAGAATCGACCAATCACCTCCTGAAAAAGATCCCCAAAAGAAAACTCCTAGGAATATTATAGCCAGGTTCTGGAATTCCCAGATAAAGGAGAGAATATTATGAGCAGCAGGAAGAAACAATTTGAATATTGTGGAAACACAATCAGGATAACTCAGGATCTGGCAGCTTCTACAATGAGGGATTGAAGGGCTTGGAATGTGATATTCCAGAGGTGAAAGGAGCTGGCATTAAAACCAAGAATCACCTATCAGAATGTTTCTTCTTTTCTACTTTTCTTTAGAGAGCCAAAGCTAGAAATATTCAGAAATATGCAGATGCTGAGGGCAAACTAATAATAGGCAATGGCTTGTCCATTACATCATATGAATTGGAGAAGTGCATTGATCTTAATGTCATTCATGTTGTTATCAGTGGCAGAATCCTACTTATAACAAGTATATGAAATAGCTTCTGGCAGTGTCCTCTGTTCAACAATACTGTATAATATAATCAATTCCTAGGTATTAGGAGTTATCTTCACTTTGATCTACAAACTGAAAAGCAGCAGACTCTATCTCAAGAAAGTTTTATCTCGCATTCTCACCATGGAAACTTTTTAATGAAAATTGTCAAAAACCATTTGTTCTTATCATATATATATTTACACATAATATATACACTTATTGTATATAACTATGTAATTGTTGATAAACAATCATTGCTTTGCAAGGCAGTCTATCTATTTATTCAGTATTTATCAAACAAACCAGACAAATTTGTCCTGAAATTTTAGTTGGCAATAGATATTAAAAACAAATACTTGTTCAACAGATTCCCTCAAATGGAAAAAGACAATACTGGAAGCAATGACATTAATTTACCTACAGATGTCATGTTTAATACCATGAAACCAATATTCAACAAAAGCTGTGGAAATTATTTTATATCCCCTGATCTTTCCTTGATGCTTTCAAAGCGATGGTGAAGCACAGTTGCAACTTTTCAACATATTAATAGAATACTTCTAGAAGTGACAAAAATACATAGCCTGCTAAATTAAACTCTGTTTTTAAAATCTCCAGAGAAGCCAAATGTGACCCTAACTTCATTCTAGTCTAAGAGATCCAAGTCTATAACTATTATGAGGACCCTTACACAAATGTTCAGATTCCAAAAGAGAACAACCGGAAGCAAGAGTCGCAGAGCCCCTCCTATTTATAACAAAAATAAGATAAGAGATATTCTTAAGCAAGCTGCAAAGTACTCAGTGAAAGCAAAAAGTGAGAGATGGCCTATTCCTGTTTTCTACAATGTTCTAAATAAGGCCTTTGTCAACAACTTGATAATATATTTAAAAGTTTGTAATTCAAACATGTTTAACAGTCAATAATACAACGAAAAGGTGAGGGAGGAGCTTACTGGAGACTGTCTAAATGATAAATACAAAACTAAATCAACTATGGTTGAAGACATAGGCAAAATACCTGCACTTTAAACACTACAAATTGCCAGGAGACCCCAGGCATATACTTCATTTGCAATTAAAAAAAAAACATTTGTAGCAAATGCATGACAAAAAAAGTATAAAATGTGATTCATAAATTAGTGATAGAAAGGAAAGATATGTGATAAGCATTTTTCTCTTCTCTGTGCAAATGTGCTTTATTTCTTTTCCTAATCCTTTTCTATAAATGTCCTTTAAATACAAATAATTACAAACAGATATTATTTCAATTTGAAATAAAATTTTTCCTCCTGTCTCTATCTTCTTTGCCTCATGAACATCAATTGAACTAGATTGGTGCTTTGAGATATTCTTAAATTCCAGTGCTTCTGGTACTACAAGTTTGACAAAAGTTCTCCAGTAAATCTATCAAGACTAAGATCTCTCCCCTCCTTCCCATCCCTCCCATTGCCCCCATCTCAAATTTAAGCTTCTAAATTCTGTGTCCTTCCTGAATGCCTAAAGAACAGGCACAGTGCTCTTCACATAGCAGGTGTTTAAAAAATATTTGAATTCAAATAAAAAAATCTATCCATAGTAGAAAATCAGTCTCATGTATAATCTTTATGTTCTTTGGTTACTTAAATGTTTACTCAATTCCTAAGACAAAACAGAATTTAACAGAAGAGAATATTTAACAAAAGATTATAAGCATGATGTTAAGCAAATAGTTTAACCTCCTACGACATGTTTTCCCATTATGTTTAAAAAAAAAAAAGAGGGAGGAGGGAACTTCGACTAGATGATATCTGAAATTTCTTGAAACTCCTCATCTATGATCCTATGTCCCTTCTAGACTCTACTACAATCAAATGCTTTGGTTTGGTTGATAAACTTAATGCTTTCATGAAACTGTTTATATTCTTAAGAAATTGGACAACTGTTCAATTCCTCTAAGGAGCATAAGAAATCAATGGTTTCTGCCACCAATCTAGGAAAGTACCAAAAGTAAAAAGCTGACATGGGAGAAACCTACATTTACTTCAGTACTTCTAGTCTGGCAACTGATAACATTTTTCCCCAGAAAAAAAGATGAGCTGTATCTACATAAGTTTCTCTAGTTTAATACACATTCAGGACTTAAGGAAGTAATACTAATTATGGACAAGTTGAAAGTTACAACCAAGTGGATCAATAGAAATAAGCAGGACACTAAGATGACACATCTAAACCCAGAAAGGATAAGAGAAGCTAAGTCCAGCCTCCAATGTGACAGATGAGGAAACTGAAACTGAAGGAAATTAGTGACTTCCTCAACATCACATAGGTAGTAAATAACATCAGAGGCAAGTTTTGGATGTGGGGCCTAAGACTTTTTCCACTGTACCAGAACAAGTTATAGAAAATATTAAAACAAGGCATTAGGAGTCATGTAATACAAGAGTAACTTGCAAAGAAAGTTGTTAATTTCAGTACTCCCTTCAGTAATTTCAGAACTCCCAAATTTTCAGATTAAAGATAATAGAAGTCCTAGATCAGAGGCGCCAAAGGATTAAGTGCAGCCAAAACCAGACTATAGGAAATATTAAAAAAAACAAAATTAAACAAAACAAAACATAGATGTTAAAATGTGGTTTTGGAAGTCAATATCCATTTGGATCCTTACCTATGATTTTGTGGGCCCCATTTCTATTTCAGTTTGACACCACTGCTTTAAGATGATCAAAATATCTGGCCTTGATCAGCATGTCTGTGCCACTATACTGCATTCAGGTTATTTGAACACAAGTATTGCCACTGTTTTTAATTTAAAATCAATTTTGAATAAAAGGGCTAAAAGATTCACAGGACTTACTGAGTGTCCTTGGGCAAGTAATTTCACTTCTCAGAATTTTCTTAAAAGAATCAGATGCTACAGGCAGTCTTTATTTTTCCTATTTATATACATTTTACTTGATTTATCATTGTGCTCCTACACATTTTGTTGTTAAATGAAAACAATCCTATTTATAATAAGGTTATGTTAGAACCCTGTCATTACCAGGCAAGAAAAGGTCATGGCATTAACTCCGGAATGAGCCTGTTAGTTTTGCTCCATTTCATGGTCAAGTGCTACATCTTAATTATGGTCTTGAAAATTCATGTGGCTGGTGATAAGAAGGTTGGGGACAGGAGATGAAGGGAAGGAATGTAAATGAATCAGTTGAAGTCCATCAACATTGGAAACCCAATTAAAAACATGTCTACCTTATGGTAGGTTAGAATTCATAAGAGAAGCATGGGTTGGTTTTCAGTATGTTCTACTAAAAAGGAAAATTAGAGAGAAAAAGAATTAGATTTAGACTGTCCTGGATTTGAATACTAGATTTCCTCTTAGTACTCTATGTGGCAGATAGGTGGCACAGTAGATAAAGCACCAGGCTTGGAATCAGGAAGATCCAAGTCCAAATCTGGCCTCAGGAACTTACTAGTTGTGCAACCCTGGCTAAGTACCTTAACCTCTGTTTCAGTTTTCTCATCTGTAAAATGGGATTAACAAAATCATCTACCTCACAAGGTTTGTGATGATTAAATAAGGTAACAACTGTAATATGTTTAACATGGTGCCTGGTCTGGTACACAGGAAGTGCCATCTAAGTATTATTATTGAATTCTATTTAATTGTTGTTGTTCAGTCATTTCAGTTGTGTCTGACTCTTTGTGATCCCATTTGGCATTTTCTTGACAAAGATACTGGAGCAGTTTGCCATTTCCTTCTCTGGCTTATTTTACAGATGAGAAAACTGAGGCAAACAGGGTTAAGTGACTTGCACAGAGTCACATGGCTAGTAAGTGTCTGAAGCCAGATTTGAACTCATGAAGATGAGACTTCCTGAATCCAGGTCCAGCACTCCATTGTACCACCTAGCTGCCCCCATTATATATTATGTTAAATATATAATAATAATTATATTTTTGTTATCATTACCTATGTGATCTCATGCAGGTCACTTGAGCTCTCTGGTCATCAGTTTTCTCATCTATAAAAGGAGGCAGGGGGGTGGGGTGGTGGTGGAATAGATTACCTTTGAGGTAAATTCTAAACCTAAATCTACGGTCCTATTACATGACTGACGACATTTCAGGTCTTTCTAGATATTCAGCAAAGAGACAAATTTGGAGATGATAGTTCCAAAGCCAAATTCATTATGCCAACCTATTTTCCTCTACTCTTGAAGCCCTTGTGTTTTCCTGTTGCTGCTCACAACTTGTCAAATCCCACACATGCATCACTCCCCATCACCACTTCCACTCCAATTCAACTTTGGAGCAGAAATGAAAGAAGTCACACAACCGAGTTGACTGGGCCCACTATAAATATATGTTATGTAATCCCAACTGGTTCCAATTGGAGGAAGATAATTCTTTTAACTCCTCCTTCGTTGATTTTCTGTCTTGTTCACTATAGTGATTGTTCCAGAACTTCTTTTCACAAAAAATGTCCCACACTAACCCCTTTCCATCACTCAGTTAAGGATCACCTACATATTTTACCAAGAAAAAGAAGGAAATGAAGAAATGCTGGAGGAAAATGGATATTGATAAAGATCATTAATGTCTCCTACATTTAGACAATTCAGAGCTACTGTACCATGAGTTTCCTCTTCTCTCCTACTCTCCCCTTGACCTCAAACCTGCATTCTTTCTTTTTTGTTTTTTGAAGGGGAGAAGGTCGGGCAATTGGGGTTAAGTGACTTGCCCAAGGTCACATGGCTAGATTTGTGTGTGTGTGTGTGTGTGTGTGTGTGTGTATGTTAAGTGTCTGAGGCTGAATTTGAACTCAGATCCTCCTGACTCCAGGGCCAGTGCTCTATTCATTGCGCCACCTAGCCACCCCTATTCTTTCTTTCTTTACTTAAGTCTCAGATTATAAGGTTGCCCTTCTCCTAACCAAGGTCTGTCCCTTGATCCAATTCCCTTACATCTCCGACATCTTGCTGCCACAATTATTCTCTCTTTCTAATCACCAATCTATCCTTGTTTCCTTCCCTGCTGCCTACAAACATGTCCATCTCCCAACTTAAAAACATAACACCTAGACTCTACCATCCTTTCTAGCAATGGTCCTATATAGTTAATTGGGGGAAAGGCTTTGATCAGATTTAAATCAAACCTTTATATTTCTGATAAGGTGACCCAGTAAAGTGTTGAGATTTGGAGTGTGCAAGTCCTGACTTTGAATTCTTAATAGATAACTGTATTACTTCAGCAAGTCACTTGATCTCTATCAGGCTCAATTTCCTCATCTGTAAAATAAGGATAATAATAGCACCTATCTCACAAAACTGTTGGGCATCAAATGACATAACATATTTAATTTGCTTTGCAAACTTAAGAGACCTACACAAATACAAACTATTTTTTGTTAATAAGAAACAAATGAACATAGCTTTGGCATTTCAACTTATACCTAGCAAATTGACAGGTGGCAAAAGATGGCAATAGCCAAAACTGGAGTAATTATAGAAAGATGGGCATGCTAAAGAACTAACAGCAGAGCTGTCAATTCATGTGAACATTTGGAAAAGCTAAGAATCATAGCTGGTCACTTTACTGATAAGGTTTCTTAAGTCTTTCAAAATTGTTTTTCTTTACAATGTTGTTATTATATAAATTTTTCTTTTAGTTCTGCTCACTTCACCCTGTGCTAGTCATAAAAATCTTCCCTGGATTATCTGAAATAGTATCTTCCCCTCCCATCCCATTATTTCTTACAACACAATACCATATTTACATAGCCTAGTTTATTGAGTTATTCCTCAACTGATGGGCATCCAACTCATTTCCAATTCTTTTCTACAGTAAAAGTGCTACTACACAATTCTCACACAGGGGGTTCTTTTCCTTTTTTCTCTGATCTCTTTGGGATATAAGCCTATTAGTGATAACATCAGGTTAACAAATACACACAAATATAACACCCTAGAAATTTATAGTCCAAGTAAGCAAAGGTCTGTTTCAAATATAATACAAAATAAGCTCAATAATAAAGTTTTACTTCTCTCATTTGATTCAATACTTGTCAAATGTGTATTATATGCAGGCACAAATCCCCTGACTCTCAAGGAATTAATATTTTCTGGGTCAGGAAGAAACATGATGCATATAACTGTAAAATAAATAACTTGTATCCTTCCAAAGAAAATAAGTTCCTTGAGGTGCAAGGCTATTTTACTTATGTCTCTGAATTTGCAGTATAAAGTACCAGTTCCTAGCATATAGCAGGTGCTAATGAATGCAAGTTGATTGACTAAGAGAACTAAGAAACATTAACAAAATTATCAGGAAAGAGAAAAAGGTTATAAATAGTACCTGGTCTATACCGCAAAAATGAAAAAAGTAGGCAGTCTCAAAGTAATACAGACATAGCCTGAATGAGGTCTAAGAAACTAAGTAATTTTCACCACAATGTAACATATAACCAAGAACCATCATGAAGTCTTGCTGGAAGAGTATTTGACCACTCACTCACTGTTCCCGTTTAAATTTCCTAAATAAAAGAAGTTTACTTAATAGTGTTTTAAAGTAACTAATTAATGATATTAGGTGGCAGGAATGCCTATATAACCTGTTTGGCTGAGGAATACTCATAAAAGTTTAATAAATAACTAGTAGATTGCAGATATGTTCAAAATTTTTGCAATGTGATGTGGACAGGGAAAGGAGAATAGACAATATGCACTTATAAAGAAGAAAAAATAAATAAAACTTTGTTTAAACAGCTCCAATTACGATCCAACATATCACTTGTTAATGTTAGGAATGTTAATCTCTGCACATTTTCAACTAACCTGGAAAACCTCAAACTAATTAAAAATTCTATGGTTTGTCTGACTTCTAAATACATTGTATACATTTTACAAGAAAAGACCCAGTGGTTTGGATATGAGTAATTCAGAATGGGATAACTTAACAAAGTACATATGATTCTTAACTAAAAAAAAAAATAATAATAAAAACTTTCCTCCTTTGATACTGTTGGATTTTACATAATTTGAGAAGCATCAAAACAACAATTTCTAGCTTACTATAATGAAGGCCTAAAGAAACAAGGCATTTCTGAGACATTCTCATTAGACTGGGGACTCCTTGAGAGCAAAGATTGTTCTTTTGGCCTTTCTTTGTATCTATCTCTAAGTGTCTAGAACACAAGTGTTTGTTGACTGACTGATAATGATTTCAAATTTGGCAGCTAGCAAGTCACCTTTATATTTAACAACATTTTATAAATAGGACGTTGTTATACAATCAAGTTTTTAATAATGTTTTATCAATTTACTTCCATTCACAGAAACTCATAATCTTTTTTTGAGTTCTCCAAATGGTATAGGCAGATAAGATGGGTTCTGAGGCCCCTTCCAACTCAGAATCTGGTAAGAGGGAGGCTAAAGTGTACCTTTCCACTTTTGGAAGGGTGTGTGCTAATAACACATTTATATAGCTCCTTAAGTTTTGCCATGCAATAAGTTTTGCCCATGCAATCTGTAAACCTTATATCACATCAGTCTTTGAAATTAGGCAATGCAAGTATTATCTTCATCTTGCACAACAGTAAATAGATTACCCAGCTAGAAAGGAGGTGTCTTAGCTAGAGCACAGCTCAAGTCCCATGACTCCAAATTCGTTGCTTTTCTGTAATATCATACATCATTTATAATGGCTCACAGTTTTATACTTTACAAACCATATTCTGTAGTGGAATACTAACCTCCTTGAGGTCAGGGACTATTAAATTTTTGGTTTTGAATCCTAAGTTTTGCTACCCACAACTTTGTGACTTACATGTCATATACATACAATATAAGTTTGCTTGAATTGAAGATCTCTGGGAAATAGATAATGATACTAATATTATAATGCATTATATTGAGGATCAAGATATTTGGCTGCATTCTTATTTTTTAGGAAGTCAAAGCTGAGACTCAAATCCATTGTTTTCTCTCCATCATAGCACATATGTGAATTGTACAATGGATAGGGTGCTGTACCTGAAGTTAGAAAGACCCATGCTGAAATGCAGCTTCAGACATTAGCTGTGTGACTGAGCAAGTCATTCAATCTCTCTCTGCCACAGTTGCCTCATCCATAAAGTGGGATCATAATTGCACCTATAATTCCAAGGTTGTTGAAATATAATGTAGATACTTTAAAGTGCTATATTATGTGTGTGTATATATATATAATATGTTCTATTATTTTTATTACATAATTGTAATGTAATTTGGGATTAGTAAACAGAATTAGTGTTTTGATGTAGTAATTAAATTTTAATCATATTTTTAAAAATCATTAAACCAGTACCTCAGTGGACAGTTAGGTGACACAGTGGATAGAGTAAGGGGCCTGGAGTCGGGAATATTCTTCCTGAGTTCAAATGTGACATCAGACAGTAGCTAGGTGACCCTGGACAAGTCACTTAACCTTGTTTGCCTCACTTTCCTCATATATAAAGTGAGCTAGAGAAGGAAATGGCAGACTACTCCAGAGTCTTTGCCAGGAAAATCCCAAATGGGGTCACAAAGAGTTAGACATGACTGAAACAACTGAACAACAAATTCACTTCGCTTTTAGATAAGCTAGTATTGATACCTGAATAATACCGGCTAATAGTAGACGACATGATACTAGAAACTGATTGTAAATGTAGGACTCTTTTCAGTTTATCATGCTCAAAGTAAAAATACTGCATTTTTCTAAAACTATCTTGTATTTCATGTTTTTACTAAATCAGATTGGTCAGTTTTTTTCACCTCCCTCTCTTTTATTAATTCAAATTTTTGAAGACTTAGTTTTTAGCAGATAATTCAGTGTACTATATAACACAAAAGATTTGTTTTCCATTCTAAAAAGGTAGCAAGTCACCTCACATAGCTTTTCTTTTTTTGTAAACTGAAATTTAAATTTTAGCTGAAATTTGTTTAAACTGTAATTTAGAAGATAAAGTAAACCAACAAGTGAACTAGAGCTAGACACAATATAAGTCATTAGGATCCTTAGCCTCATCTTCCTCCTCCATAAAATATAGACTAGACTAGATTACAAATGTTGAACACACAGCTGGTAGGTCACATGTGGCTCACAACATTCCCCAGGGTGGGGGGAACCAGATTAAAATGTTATTAAGAGAAGATGGCAGAGTAGAAGCAGGTCCTCCCGTGGCTATGGCTTCCACCTTCCCCAATTCATGTAAAAGGGAACTCTGAACAAACTTTGGAGCTGCAGAACCCATAAAATGACAGAGAGAAGCTAATCTCCCGCTGAGGACAGCCCTGCAGGCTGAAAGGAATCAGCCAGCATAGCACTCTGGGAGCTGAGCCCAGCTCCACTAAGAGGTTTTAGCCCCAGGGCGGGGCTGGAGGAACTCCAGATCACCAGCAGCTATGGCCATCACCAGAATTACCAACACACAGATGCGAAGGACAAAGTGAGAGGTCAATGCAGTGAGGACTTTGGGAACCAAGTAGTTGGGAGTGCATAGGCTTTGAGAAGCTGCTGCCTCGGCTGCATGCCACCCCCATGTGGCAGCTTCAGCCCCTGGCCGGGAGACTGTAGGGGGACCAAGCGACCAGTCTGAGGGGTAATCAACTCTTGCTTTGATCTCCTTGGATCTGGATTGCAGTCTAGGGTGGAGGTCTTGGGGTATGTGTCCAGCTTGCCAGAGCTTGTGGAGGCCTCCAAGAGGGCACCCATCTAATACCTCCGGTAACTGAGAAAACCCCAGCGACTGGAATGAAAGCTCCCCTTTCTGGTGACAGAGTCCTACTGTGGCAAAAAACCCAGGGGTCAAGTGACTGAGGGGCGACATGACCAGGCAAAGGAAACAAAGCAGACAGAAGATTCCAACATTAGACTTCTATTTTGGGGACAAAAAAGGAGCAAAGCATGGAACAAGAGGAAGACAGTGAAGTCAGAACTCCTGCACCAAAAGCTTCAAAGGAAAATACGAGCTGGTTATAGGCCATAGAGGACCTTAAGAAGCAGATAAGAGAAGTGGAGAAAAATTGGGAAGAGAAATGAGAACAATGCAAGAAAATTACAAAATGAGAATCAACAGGAGGAAAATACTACCTTAACAAATAGACTAACTCAAATGGCAAAAGAGGCTCAAAAAGGCAATGAGGAGAAGAATGCTTTAAAAAGCCAAATTTGCCAGATGGAAAAAGAATCTCAAAAACTCAATGAGGAGAATCATTCCTTCAGAATTAGACTGGAACAAATGGAAGCTAATGACTTTATGAGAAATCAAGATGCTGTTAAACAGATCCAAACAAATGAAAGAATGGAAGGCAATGTGAAATATCTCACTGGAAAAACCACTGACCTGGAAAATAGATCCAGGAGAGATAATTTAAAAATTATTGGACTACCTGAAAGCCATGATCAAGGAAAGAACCTAGAAATCATTCTCCAAGAAATTCTCAAGGAAAACTGCCCTGATGTTTTAGAACTAGAGGGCAAAACAGAGGTTGAAAGAATCCACCAATCACCTCCTGAAAAAGAAAACCAAAAAGAAAACTCCTAGGAATGTTATAGCCAGGTTCCAAAATTCCCAGATCAAGGAGAGAATATTACAAGCAGCCAGGAAGAAACAATTTGAATATTGTATAAACACAATCAGGATAACTCAGGATCTGGCAGCTTCTACACTGAGGGATCGAAGGGCTTGGAATATGATATTCTGGAGGTCAAAGGAGCTGGGATAAAAACCAAGAATCACCTACCTAGCAAAACTGAGTATCATGTTTCAGGGGAAAATGTGGTCATTCAGTGGAACAGAGGACTTTCGAGCATTCTTGATGAAAAAACCAGAGTTGAATAGAAAATTTGACATTCAGATACAAGAAGAAAGAGAAGCATGAGAAGGTAAACAGAGAAAAGAAATCATAAGGAACTTACCAAAGTTGAACTATTAACATTCCTACATGGAAAAACAATAATTTTAAGTGACGAGCTCCAGCAATTTTCTCTGGATGTACCTCATTCCTGGAATGCTCTCCCTTCTCAAATCAACTTAGTGATTTCCCTTGGCTTCCTTTTAAAAGTCCCAACTAAAAATCTCATCTTTTAGAGGAAGGCTTTCCCAATCCCTCTTAATCCTAGTGCCTTCCCTTAGTAAATTATTTCTTATTTACCCTTACATAGATTGCTTTGGATAGATCTTGTTTGAATGTTATTTCTTCTGTTAGAGTACAGTTCCTTTTTTAAAAAAAGATTTATTTTTAATTTACAGCATTCAGTTCCACAAACTTGAGTTCAAAATTTTCTCCCTCTCCTTTCCCTCCCTCCTCTAAGATGGCATGCAAACTGATATAGGCTCTACATATATTTTCACATTAGTCATATTAAAGTATAGACTCCTTGAGAGAAATATAAGCTCCTCTTTTTGTATCCACAGTGCTCCTGGTACATAGTAAGTTGATGCTATTTATTGTTTGACTGAATTCACTAACCCAATCTTTGATAAACTTGAAAATGCTAATTACCTTGGGGAAAATTCCCTATTTGACCAAAAATCCTGGGAAAATTGAAAAGCAATCTCAAAGAAATTAAGTTGAGATCAATACCTTATACCAAAACTACAATAAAATTAGAAAGTATGTGATCTGAATTTTAATGGTCTTCCAATAGGAAAATTACAAAAGCACTTTTCATAATAAGTCTCCAAATAAGGTGGATCAGCAAAGAGAAAATAATTTAGATTACATGAAACTGAAAAGTTTTTGTATGAATGAAATAAACACTACTAGCAAAAGAAAGAGCTAATCACAAAACAAATTTTTGTATCTAGTGTCTCTAAGCATCTGATATCCAAGAAACAGGCAATTATCTGAAATATGTAAGGCTATGAGTTCCTTGAGAGCAGTGGGCTGTCTTGTATCTTTCTTCGTGATTAACCCAGTGCCAAGCATGTTTTAGATACTTAAATACATGTTGTCCTACTGTTGAATAACCATTCATCTTGATTACCATCCAACCCTGATTACTTAATAGATAAATCCTCAAAAGGTATATTCTCAAAAGAATTACAAACTAATAACCATTCGAGAGAATGCTCTAAATCACTAAAAAAAAAAAAAAAGAGAAATGCAAATCAAAACAACTTTGAGTTTCCACTTTACAACTAGGCAAATTGGAAAAGTAAACAAAAGATGGAACTAGTCACCAGTGGAGGGATTATGGAAAGCAAGGCAAATTAATGTATTGTAGAGTTATACATTACTCTAATCTTTCTGGAATGCAGTTGGAATTATTCTAAGTAAGTGATTGAAATGTAAACTACCCTTTGAATTAAAAATCCTATTGCTAGATAAAAACCTCAAGGAAGTCAACACAAAGAAGTGTTCTAGACACACCAACATATTTACAGTAGCACCTTTTATTACAGCAAAAAAGTAGAAACAAAGTAAATATCATCTATTGGGGAATGGTTAGACAAACTGTGGTGCATGAATGTAATGTAATATCAATTTTAGAACAAACAATGATCATAAATAAATACAAAGGGGAATGAAAATATTTGTATGAACTGATAAAAAGTGAGAATCAGCAAATTAATACATATAACTACAACATATATACATGAACTACAATAATATACATGAAAAGGGCTTAAAGAGAGGTATGAGAAACACTTCCCTTTACTATGCTGAGGTGAGGGGCTATGTGTGTAATACTGTATAAAACATCTGACTCTTTTGAAGTATTGATTATTAGTATTACTTAACCTTTTTCTTCCTCTTTTATTCTTCATTATGAGATACTCTCTGGGAGGGAAAGAAGTATAGTAGGAAATACAGATAACATAAAAATAAATTATCAATTTAAATTTACTTTTAAAAATACATGTCAGAAAAATCAAAATTAAGCTCACTATGGTGAGCTTAGTTAATCCCCCCCCTTTTTTTTTGCTTTTTGAAGGGGGGAAGGTAGGGCAATTGAGGTTAAGTGACTTGCCTAAGGTCACACGGCCAGTTTTTGTGTTAAGTGTCTGAGGCCAGATTTGAATTCAGGTCCTCTTGATTTCAAGGCTTTTGCTCTCTATTTACTGCACCACCTAGCCACCCCAAGCTTGGTTAACTTTTGGTTAACTTTCAGGTTATCATCTTCTAGCCTCATGCTGTCCTTATAGTCTAACAGAATCCCAAGATCTTTTCCGAATGGAATCATTTGCTATTAATGAATGTCTTACTATCTGAGATTTATTTCTTAATTACACTAAAAACATCCCTTAAGAAGCTGGATATATCTGGTAAATCCAGGTTTTAGAGATATACTCTACTATAGCTTTATATATTTAATTTTATATAACACTTGATGCTACATTAACATCACACTAAACATATCTACAAAGGTCTTAATTGCCTTCTTGATTCAAATTGAAATGGAAAATAAAAGGGATTTTTTTTATTATCTTTAACATCACTAAGATTAAAGATAACCACAAAAAAGTTGGTTTCCATGAATATTTCTATCCTTCATCTAGAAACTAATATTAATTTTTATTTCATTTAAGGATAATTTTCAGACAACAGCAACCAACCTGCTAAAGTTTTTGAGTAATCATCACTGTCTATATATGAAACTAGTATAAAATTGTACTTTCAGCTTCTATCTATTCCTGTTCCTAAATTCTAGATACTATATGGATTTTTATTACCTCACTATTAATCATTGTATAGATATAGTTAAATATTAATAATTTAATGTAATTGAAAGAGAAAGCAAACTTATTTTTCTTGTTAAAAATTAATTCCCCTCTCCACCCCCCTCCCCCAGAGTACTGGATGGACTTTGAAAAGACTTCCCCCTAAAATAATTCAGTTACATTTAGTGAAATATATTTTAATTTTATGCATTTTAAGTTTGTTACTACAATAAGATTCTTAGAGGTCAAAGGATCATAAATTTAGAGCTAAAACCTACTCTGATCCTTTCATTTCCAAATCAGGAAATTGAAGCCCAGGAGTTGTGACACATCTAAATTGATAAAAGGTATTAACTGGAAGAACCAGGATTCAAACTCAAATACTTGGGGGCTCCAAAGCTGACACTCTTTCTACCTGACTGACTCTTATATACAAGTTGTTTTCATGCTCACTATCAAAACAGAAAAAAAGAAATCTAAGTATCATCTTCTTGATTATAGTTTTATCTTATACTTTTTAGGTCAATTCTTAGAATTCAAAGCTTTTCACAAATATTTATTCCTCTTAGCCTCCTGTAAAGAAGGGATATAATAACCCCTATATTAAAGATGAAAAATAAAATTATTGTGATATATTTTATTTCTCTATATGAAATAAGCAGATAGGACACACAGAGAGAATCCTGGTATCATAATTCAAGTTCTTTGGTTCTCAAGGAGGAGGATTCTTTTTGAGACTAGGAGGGTAGACATGCTAGACTTTTTACATTTTCCCTCAAACAATACAGTGTTTCAGTGTATTTTCTTCTAAGTTCCATCTACAAAATTTTTCTACTCTAAATTTCCATTTTTGACACATTTCTACAGACAATGTTATCAGTCCAAATTATTCTGCATTTTTCAACATTTAGAGAACCTAGCAATGACTTATGTATTACAAAAACATCTCTCCTGACAGAGCAGGAATCTCTATTCTTTTTCATTACCTCTTATTGAAAAAAATTTTGAGCATGCGTAAGAAATAAATATATATTAGCTTATTATTAAGTGATATACAAGGAGCTAGGCAGTGCAGTGTAGAGTCCTGAACTCTGAAGTCAGAAGATCTGAGTAGTGATCCTGCCTCAAACACCAGCTATGTGACCCTCAACAAGTCATCTGACCTCTCAGACTCAGGTTTTTCATCTGTAACATGAGAAAACAGCACCTACCTTCAAGGGTTGTGTGATGGGAATGGGAATTTGAAGATCTTCCCTTACCCTTAATAAACTCAGGGGGGAATTTGAAGACCTTCCCTTCTTTGAAAGTAAACTCTTGAGGCTGCTAGGTGGCGCAGTGAGTAAGAGCACTGCCCCTGGAGTCGGGAGGACCCGGGATCAGTTTCCGGCCTCAGATACTTAACACCCACACACAAAAAAACTGGCCATGTAACCTTGGGCAAGTTAGTCAACCCCAATTGATTTAAAAAAAAAAAAAGAAAGTAAACTCTGCCCCTGAATAGCTGAATGTAATCACATGAAGCCTGTGAAGGGAATAGTTTTGCTGAAGGGTAGAGCAGAGTCAGAGGAAGCTGGGAGTCAGAACTAGCGAGATGGTAGGAGAAAGAGAAGCTCAGGCAAGGAGATAGAGAGGTTTGGGAGTAAATATTGATTTTGTATAGGTTTGTGAGAAGGCTGAAGGATGGCTACTCTCTGTGCTGCTATGGCTTGTTAATTTCTTTATTATTATGATGGAATTGGCTTACTGGTTTTGGGATTTGGTTTTCTGGTCTCTAAATAAATGCTTCAGTTCTGTCCTCTATATGGAGTTTGTTATATTTTGTGATTGAACGTCCTGTGATACTTCTAGTCACGGTCTTTATTGTGATCGTGGGCACTGTAAGTACTGCACTGGCACTACAGGTTGTCAAGAGGATCAAATGATATGTATAAAATTACATATATGTAAATATATCACTACTTTGTAAACCTTAAAATGCTATATAAATGCTATTATTAATATTGTACTAAGAATTATGTAAATTGTGAGACACAAAAACTAGAAAAAGAATTTAAAATATACAAATATAAATTTTTAAAGTATGAGATAAAAGCGGGGGTTTGGGGGAGGAAATAAGCATTTATTAAGCATTTAGCATATGCCAGGTACTATGTTAAGCACTTTTGAGTATCTCATTCGATTCTCACAACAACCTTGAGAGATAGCTGCAATTATTATCTGCATTTTAAGCGGAGGAAAGTGAGGCAGTCACATAAATGTCCCAGGACAAATTTGAACTCTGGTATTTCTTATTCCAGGTCAAGTATTCTATCCACTACATCACCTAGCTGCCTGTGTAACAAACAGTATTTGGTTCAGAATAACAGAAAGTCACTGGAGTTTATTGAGCAGGGGAGTAATGCCATCAGACCTGGAGCTCTGAGAAAATTTCCTAGAGCACTGGTGTGGAAGATGACTTGGAGAAGGAAAAAACAGAGGCATGATGGCAGTATATGGAGGGGATTTTCCCAACAGGACTTGTACTTATCGCCTTGGGTTATATCCACCTTAAGGGGTTAATAGAAAGAGGAAGGCTAGGAGTTTTATATAGTCACTGGTGGGGGTATAGTGGGCATGTTAGGCAATAATGAATGATACTGGTGGTGTGACTGCGCTGGAGACAAGTCCCTTCATTAGCTTATCACAGAAATAATGGGATGCAACCCATCTTCTTACCCTCTGATTTATCACGAACTTCTTGGAACTAAGCCACTGTCCCACTAGGGATGCAGAGATTCTACTTTGGAGACTACTGATTTAGAAAACAGTTTCATTAGTAATAGAATACCTATAAAGATATAATACCTATTCAATATCATTTTTTAAAATGTCATATATACAAAGGGTCAACTGTTATTATATAATGAAATAATAACAGCTAACATTTGCATAGCGCTTTCCCTATATGATCTCATTTGATCCTCACAGAAACCTGTGAGAAACATGCTATTATCAATTTACAGATGAAAAACCTAGGACATAAAGAGTTTAAGAGACTTGCCTAGTATCGCATTGTTAGTAAGTACCTCATGCTGGATTTGAACTCAGGTCTTCCTGACTCCAGACTCAGCATTCTATCTACCTAGCTGCTTCTACCTCATACTAGCTATCCACAATTATCACCTAGCTCAGTTATCACAGAGCACAAATTTAGGGTTAAGGTTAGCTCTATTAAAACTTTTCTGAGAAAGGAATGATGGCATATTTGGCCTGGAAGATAAACTAGGTTCATTCATATTAAGATGTTCCTAACCTTGAAAAACAAGGTAAGAAAATATCTGCTTAAGAAGATAAAAGAAAAAAGACTACTCCCTCAAAACATCTGGTATTGGGGAACAGTAGAATGAAAAGCTGTGTCAGCAACCTGAAAGAGACTATATATTCTTTTTTCATTAAATTTTTCTACCTTTATATTCAACAAATATGAGTGCAAAATTCAAACTGTACAATAAAAATGCAAGAACTATTACTTCAAGGGCAACACTGTATGAAATGCTCCTGACTATGCTATTTTCAAGATGATGACTAGAACATGTCTGCATATATCAAATTATTCAGTTTTCCAATACAGTTATAAAATTAATCTGCGGGAAAACCTACTGCTTTCAAAATATATGATTTGTTCTTTTAAAAATGAAAAATACACCTCCCTCTTAATTGTGAATTATATGCACTAAACTTAACCAAAAAAATTAAGAAAAATAAAATTATATGTATAATTTTCTGATTTCATTTTTTGCTTTTGATAACTTTTCTTCATGCTTTAGTGAGACCAATTCTGCTTCACTGCAGTTTCAAAAATCCTTGAAACAAATGCTTGACTTTTCCATACCGATAGCTGTGGAAATAACTCTAATAGCTATTAAAGTGTGCTCTTTAGGAAGTATAATCTTTAAAAAGTACACCAAAGTAGCACAATAATTTCTAAAAAGAAATGACAGAATTCACTATTATTAAAGATCACAGAATAAAAATATATCAAAAGAGAGCAATGAAACATGAAATTATGTATTACTGCATGGCACAGAATTCATAACTCAACTAACAGAAAACTTTTTAAATGTGGGGAAACCAGCACAATCCAGTTTCATCTAATCAAGGTTAGATACTCTGGGCTAGCACAGTATCAGAAACACATTGACATGGAACCATATCAAAATTATCACTTGCCCCAACTAATTCTCACAGTGCTACACTATATGTAAGACAGACAGTCAATGTAGCATAAGAGATACAAAGTCAGCCTCAGAGCCAAGAAGGTTCAAGTTCCATTCTATCACTGACAGATAACTAGCTTGGTAAATCACAACCTTTCCTCACCAAGGAGTTTCTCTGTGTTAAGAAAGTCACAGGAGCAGTCTCTATCTTAAGTGTCCTATGTATTCAAAGACAAGCTTACATTTTCTAAAACATGGCAATAGTCGACAAACATTCCTCTTTCCATTCTTCTTGTTGAAAACCCACCTGTAGCTTGGAAATGTCCCTTCCTCAACTCATTTTGCCACACCATTTATTGATGTTGAGCTGGAAAAAAGGATGGTGACAAGGGAAGGAAATGAAAGAAAGGGGGAATGGGTTCTGCAGTGACTTTAAGTGAAAAAGGTAACTGAAAAAATACTGATAAAGAGGTCAGAGTGACATTTTACATTTCAGACTCACAATCTACTTAGTAAGTCTTCTTCTAGCCTCAAAGGAAGAACAAAAGAAAATACAAAATAGGAGAAAGTGCACAGGGAGAGTACTGGAGAGAGGGAATCAGTGAGAATCTCCTCTTCTGTCTGGTGAATTCATTGCTGAACCTCCATTTGAGGATGCAAATATACTAACTATGCTTATTCCAAATTTTTCCTGTCCATGAGTAGTCTTCTTCTAGACTTCCACCCTACTGGTCATCTTCATGACACAGCTGTCTTTTTCAGTTCCCAGTTAAAGTGCTAGCTTCTTTTGAGGCATGAGGAGGGACAGTCAGTGAAAAATCCTTGATTTACACTATGGAATATTGGAGTATCTGGGAACAGTAAGGAGGCCAGTGTGACTGTATTAAAGAATAATGGGAGTGAAGGTAGAATGGGTAAGGGAGGAAGGTGCAAGCAAACTAGAAAGATAAGAGTGGGCCAGGTTATGAAGGTCTTTAAATAAAGAAGAGGATTTTATATTTGATCCTGGAGGTGAAAGACACTGAAGTTATTAAATAGAGGGGATAGATATGGCAAGACCTGTCCTACAGGAAAATCAGTATGACAGTTAAAGGGAAGATGGAGTTAAATGGATTAAGACTTGAAGCAGAGAGACCAATCAGAGGCCTATTGCAATAGTGTAAGGCATCTACATGAGAGGCTGGAATCAGTGTCAAAGAAGTTTTATACTCTCGGCACTTAGCACAGTGCTTGACACAGAGTACTTAATAAATGCTCTATCTACCTAAAGACAAAAGAACACCTAAATAACTGAGTGACTGAACAGGAAAAGAATGTGACTGAGTGTAGCAGCAAGCACCCCAGTGTCCCCAGGGTGCCTGCTCACACAGGTTCTTGGATCTGCTTTGTTAAAGGAAAGCAACTTCAAAATGGGTTAACAAGCTTACTTTAATCAGTCAGACATATATCGTTTACCTTGTTCAGGAGAAAAGGTCAGCACCCTGAACCTCAAAGTATACAGGCATAATTATCAAGACAGAAACATCAAGTAGACAGATTTCCAAACTGTCCAACCATTACATCCATACCCAGTCAACATCTGGGTTTCCACATTCTGGGTTTTTCAAAGCCGGGGGACTCTCAACAACGGCTTCCCAGAATTCAAATCAAATCACAGAACACTTCTCAAAGTGAGTCCCAAAACAAAGCTACACATCAGGGCTTATATAGCCTTCTCCTGGCTCAGAGAATGTAACAACCTTATTGACTCACTGGCCAATCAAGAAGTATCTACTGAAAAACAAGCCTCCCTCCCCAGGCTTCAGGTGCACTTTAGCCTAGGGGCAGGGAAGATCTTTAAATCTGCATTTCCATTACACTGAGGCCTACAGGAAAGATTAGAAATTAGTTCTCTGCCCATTTCAATATATAACAGGGATAAGTTTTGCTGTGAAAGCCTCTTGTCTTTTTTTTTTTTAACCAACCAAATAGTTCTCTATTGCTTCTAGTCATGAAAACCTTTAGAAAACCTCAAAAAGGCTGCATGCTTGCTTCAGATACTGGAACAGTGAGAGACATCCAGTTCCACAGTAGGCTAGAAAAACAAAGAGACCCTAGGGTCTAGGCTAATGCTAATAGGAAAAGGGAAGAAAATAAGCCTTTTGACCTGAAAAAGGGGGGAAAAGTAGGGGGGAAGGAAATAAGATGGGGGATAATGGAAGGTAAGGAGGGGAAAGGGAGAGGAATAAAGGTGTAATCAGTGAGTCAGAGAAAAGTTCCCTAGAAGGTTATATAAGCCAAAGGCTCTGGGATCTCACAAGGGAAACAGGAAGGAAAGGGTGTGAAGACTTTTTTTTTTACTCCTACCCCTTTTCTGTGTCCTTCAGCACAGAAAATAACCAATCCCAGCTAACCTCAAGGTTCATACTAATCCCTTTGCCCTGAAAACAGAGGTTCAGGTTGGAGAGATCCTGTTTTTAGGACCCATAAATGGAGAGGAAGGAGAAGGAAATACCTGTTCCTTTAGAAGAATGAGAGGGAGTCCTAAAGATGAAACTATTTTTAACAAATGATACTATCATTTGATAGATTATCATTCATGCTTTAAATGTTCTATAACTTTCAACTATGAAAGTTGAAACAGAAAGATACTAAAAGGCATCCAAAACCACACCCTAGATTTTCAAATGAGCTGATACTTAACTTCCAGAATGTAAGGAGTTGGAAAGACTAAGAATATTTGTTCAAGCATCTCCTACTAGCAGCCAAATAAAAAGAAATAACAGAAACTCCTTAAGAATGCTAGTTGGCAGTGATAGCTGGAGGGGGAACTGGAAAAAAAAATCACTACTTTCAAAATGAATTGGTGAGTGGGATTAATTCTCTAATGATGAGAGGGAAAGGTCAGAAAGTAACTATGAAATAAATTTTAGGTGTTTTACATGTAGCATTTGTTAACCAAAAAAAAACTTGAATTGTATATAACAACAGTGAAAAACAAAGTAATAGATAATTCATGCTTTGTTTACACCTCAGCATTGCTTAAATTTATGCCACCACCAAGAACTTTTCTGTAACTCAGTGAAAACATTTAGAAAACTATTCAATAGTGAAATAAAAAATTTCCAACTCACAGCAGTTGCTACTAAGCTGAAAACACCTGAGCATCACATGACTTGATTAGCATGGCACTTTATTAGCATGGCACTTGGTGCCACACTTCTCAAGATGTGTTAATATCTTTTAGCAGGACTAATTAAAAAAACCACATAAATCACTGCTGCAGTCCAAAGTGTTTATTAAACTCTGAAAGCTAAAACCACAGCCTGTCATTTAATCCTGAACATTCCATCAAGACAACATCTTATATAAATGTGAAGACCAAAAATTTATTAACTAACATGAAAAAACAAAACTCATTTTTCTGAAAGCTTGTGGGATTTTATACTCCAGTCTAAGCAACCCTAAGATGATCTGGCTTTACATTTCTGCATAAAACTAAAGATCTTCATTCATGCACCAGACCTGCCACTGACATATTAATTATTTAATATTAACTTCTTTCAAAAGTATAAAGAATTATTATCCTATATTATATATATATATATCCTGTATTATAGCTCTTAACCTATGAAAAACTTTTTCTTAAACAGCAAAAATATACTTACCTTTAACTAGAGTCTTTCTGGAATATAAAGTCAGAGGGAATGAATGGGACATATTTTGTTTTTATAGTACTATGCTCAATAACTTATGAACTACCCATCCCAGAAACCATTATCCACAGCCCATCTAGGCATATGGTTATGACAAATTTGTTCAATTGGTATATTTGTACTAAGAAACTGAGCTTCTAAATTTCTTTTTTTTTTTTTTGCCTTTTGGAGGGTAGTTGGGGTTAAGTAACTCGCCCAAGGTTACACGGCTAGTTGTTTTTTTTTTTTTTTGATGAGCTTCTAAATTTCTAATCAGTCAAAGTGGCATCTAGACAACTTTGTCACAAAGTATGTCCCATTACTCCTTCCAGAAGAATCCCTGGTTACTGAACCCTGAACAAATCCTAATGAAACTTCTTTGCACTCAATACCCTTTTGTAAAAAAAAAAATGCTAGTTAGAACCTTGCCTGATGCTTGTAGCAAACACACATCACTCCTCTAGGTTAGTACAATTCATTAAACTTCCAAATGACAATTTAGAACTATGCCCTCAAAATCTTCAAGACCCCAAAGTAACCAGAAGGAAAAAAAAGCTCTATTTACAAAAATATTTATAGCAGCTCTTTTTGTGGTGGAAAACGATTGAAAAATGAAGGAGTGGGTGTCCATTATTTGAAAAGAACTGAACACATTATGGTATATAATTTAATGGAATACTATAGCCATAAAAATGAATAAAGGGATGGTTTCTGAGAAAACTGAAATTGGTATGAACTGATTGAGTGAAGTACGCAGAATCAAGGGGGACAGTTTAAACAATTAACAATCAAACAAAACTTTAAAGACTTAAGAACTCAGATCAAAGACCAAACATAATTCAAGGGGATAGATGAAGCATGCTACCATCTCCTAATAGAGAAGTTAAGGAGTGAAGATGCTGTATGAGGTTTACATTTTAGGATATGATCAAGGTGGGAATTTGTTTTTCTAGACTATGCATATCTGTTAGGTTCCCGCCCCCCCCCCCCCACTTTTCCCCAGTCGGGTGTGGGAAGATGTGGAAGGGAAAGAAAATAAATGCTTATTAATTGAAAAAAAAATTTCCAGCTGGTGTGGCTGAAGAGAAACCCTGTTGCTGGGAACATGATTCCTCACTAAAGATTTGTCAGTTAAACAACTGGATTAATCCCACAGCCTTATCCCCTGAATAAGTTTCTTGTGGTCCAACACCAGCTGGACTAATTATCCACTGATGTCAGTTTTAGTTGATTGTAAATATGTGGAAAATTTATAAAATACATTTAACCCTGGACTCAGCAGCTATGTGTTCAGTACTTAGGATCCCTGTTAGAAACAGAAACTCGAAGTGGTTGAGATGTCTGATACGATCAGTAGACTAATGTTAGCATATTAGTTATTATTTTAATAGATAATTAATATTAATCCATTCAAAAGTCAAACTGACAGTTGAGCAAATTCAGATAGTTGTGTAGGTAGAAAATCTACAAATATCAAATAATCTCTTTCATTTTACCAAATGGTTTCACAGACTGAACCATATGAATGAATATAGGCATTATGGGGGGGGGGGGAAGGGAGAAGAGAACTACTTCAAGAGAAAACATTTTGAAAATATATAACTAAGTTAAGATCAGAATGTCTTGCCAAGGTTCTAACAACATGACTGTCACCAGATTCTAGCATACCTACTAAAATAATGACAAATACTTTGAATTTCTTCACGTCTTTATCTGGCCTATGCCTATGTTTCCTCCTAGATCAATTTCAGTACAGTTTCAGAGTTGGAATGGAAGTTAGAGGTTATCCAATAAAATTCCTTTATTTTACTTTTTGTGGACACTGCAGCCCACAGAAGTCATGACTTCCTTAATATAACATAGCTAGAAAGTGGCAAAGCCAGAATTCAAGTCCATGTTCTTTGACTTCAATCAAATTATCTAACAAGTAGGCTGTGCCCTGAGTTTGGCATAACAATAATCCTTTTGGCTCAGGATGATATCACCCTCTGGCAAAGTGTATTGCTTGAACCAGTATCAGGCATTCACTGAGGGATTTAGTTCCCTCTATTTCCAGGGTTACCTATCATCTGTTCACAATCAGGGTTCCTTGTCACTGACAGGTACTGTATTCCTATTCCTGTCACAGAGCTCTGATTCTATACCTGGTCATGACCCCTAAGACTTGATGTGATGATGACTGTTCCTACCAGACCTAAGAATGCCTGTATTGTCACAGGAAATGCCAAGCATGAGAACGATCTCAAAAATCTAAGAATGATAAGTGTTGTGGGTTAACCCTTTTCATGGATATAAGTGGCCCCAGCCTTAGCAGCCTTAAGTCCTCCTTCCTAGGAGGGGCTTCATTTGCATACATCATTTTCCTCACTTTGAAATTAATTAAATTTCTATTTGTGTCCTGACTTTTCTGTCTCTAACCTGGTCTGTTTGGCTCTGTTCACCCATGGTTCTAATACAGTTGACATTTCAAATCCAATACTTTTTCTATCGTTGGCATTAATTAAAATTGTGTTAATTCTCAGAGTATAAATATAAGAAAATACTTGAAGTAATAATGCTCAGGGCAATGCATTCATAAAAACAAAATCTTCATTCAAACCATAAGTGTCAAAGGACAAAATGTCTACTTAGTCTTTTTCAGAAATCTACTAATATCAATCCGCCTAGACCAAGGAAATCTCCTACGCTGGCAAGAAGATCCATACTAGAGGCTATAACAGCATTCCACTAACTTATTAGTATACTGATAAATGACCTCATGCCATGCAAAGAACATCATATAAACATCCAAAACATATTTTTTAAATCAAATCAACAAGAATGAAATTAGACTTCAGACCAAGGCCAAGGTCTATAGGAAAAAGTGATCATATACAGATTACTAAATGGATTCAATAGTGAAATTTATTTTTAAGTTGAAATGAGGACATATTGTAAAGAATGATGCAAAACACCAATGAGAGCATGTCTTATATCGAAATTAATTTTAGTTGCAAGAATTCTCCTTTTTCTTTTTTTTTCATTGAGTTGGAGGAGAAAATTCATGCTTATTAAGTAAAATGTAAAACAAAAGTACATTAAAAAAAAACTATCATAGCTACATGCAGTAAATTCCATAGACTTCTTATTACTACTGGAAACTAAAATTGAATGACAAAATAGTGGATTTTGAGAAGTCCCAAGTTCAAGCCCCAGTTTCATTAATTATTAACTGCAACTATGGGAAAGCCATTTTGCCTTACATGTGGGTCTCAGTTTCCTCAACTGCAGAACTAGGGCCTTAGCTTAGTTAGCACAGCCAAATGGTTCACTTCAGCTATATACGTATATATATTTATGAATGTAAATAATCAATCGTATTTATTATTATATATATCCTATTGAGCTCCTAAAAATGAAGAAAAGTAACTTTGTAAAAGCAAAAGGAAGAAATGCTATAAAGGAGAGGAAAGACTTTAAATGGCATAATACAGAACTTAAAACTTGGGAGAAGAGGTAGAATGAACTAAAAAGGGAATTCATTACTAGTAAAGAAATTATGTAATCCATGAATCAAAGACAGTTCCAACAAAAGATGGCTAGATAACAGGCAAAATACATATGTAATCACTGTGGAAAGAGTTATGAATCAAGCTTATTAACAGACAAAACCACAACCACTTTAGGACTCAGTTTCCTCATCTATAAAATGAATGGGAGGGGGTAGAGCCAAGATGGCAGAGTAAAAGCAGGAGTTTGCTTGATCTCCTGCCCCAACTGCCTCAAATACCTGTTTAAAAAAAAATGACTCTAAACAAATTTTAGAGCTACAGAACCCACAAAATGACAGAGAGAAACAAATCTTCCACTGAAGGCAACCTGACAGGCCAAGAGGAAGGGTCTATCGGACCTGGCTGGGAGCAGAGCATAGGCTTGTGTGACTTGCTCTGGCCCAGACTCACAATCCAGACCGGCCAGAGCAGACTTCAGGAGAGTGAATCACCGGCAACTGTGGTGGTTTCCAGACTTGTCAACCCATATACACTAAAGAGAAAGTAAAAGTTCGGTAGGGAACTCTGCTGGAACTGGGTGAAAGAAGAATACAGTCTGGCCCCTGCCCCAGGGGGCAGCAGAAGTGACCACAGCACTGGGTGCCTCTGGAGCTCCTAGACTGCATGTTGTAGTGGGACCAAGCTACCATTCAGAAGGTAATCGCTCTTTCCTTAATCTGCTTGGATCTGAGTCCCAGTCTTGGGTGGTGGTCCTGGGGTGAGGAATGTTAGTGTGCCAGAGCTTGTGGTGGCTGTAGAGAGGGCACTGTCCTCATAGCTCTGACAACAGCTGTGAAAACCCCAGCAATTTGGGACATGGCTCTCTCCACTCTAGAAGCAGAGTTCTACTGTGGCGAAGAGCTTAAAGTCAAGTAATTGGCAGGCAAGATGAGGAAACAGAGGATGTGCAATCAGACCACAGAATCTTTTTTTGGGGGACAAAGGATCAAAACATAGAACCAGAAAAAGACAACAAACTCAAAACTCCTACATCAAAAGCTTCCAAGAAAAATCTTAATTGATTGCAGGTCATGGAGGAGCTCAAGAACGATTTTGAAAATAAAATAATGAGAAGTGGAGGAAAAATTGGGAAGAGAAATGAGAATGATGCAAGAAAATCATAAACAGACTAACTCAAATGGCAAAAGAGGTCCAAAAAGCCAATGAGAAGAATGCCTTAAAAAGCAAAATTAGGCAGATGGAAAAGGAATTTCAAAAGCTCAAAAGAGAATAATTCCTTCAAAACTAGATTGGAGCAAATGGAAACTAATAACTTTTTGGGAAATCAAAATACTGTAAAACAAATCCAAATGAATGAAAAAATAGAAAGCAATGTGAAATATCTCACTAGAAAACCACTAACTTGGAAAATAGATCCAAGAGAGATAATTTAAAAATTATTGGACTACCTGAAAGACATGATCAAAAAAAGAGCCTAGACATCATCTTTCAAGAAATTATTAAGCAAAACTGCCCTGAAATTCTAGAATCAGAGGGCAAAATAGAAGTTTAAAGAATTCACCAATAACCTCTTGAAAAAGATCCCAAAAAGAAAACTCCTAGGAATATTATAGCCAAACTCCAAAGTTCCCAGGTCAAGGAGAAAATATCACAAGCAGTCAGGAAGAAATGATTTGAATACTGTGGAAACACAATCAGGATAACACAAGATCTAGCAGCTTCTACATTAAGAGATTGAAGGGCTTGGAATATAATATTCCGGAGGTCAAAAGATCTAGGATTAAAACCAAGAATCACTTACCCAGTAAAACTGAGTATAATGTTTCTGGGGGAAAATATGGTCATTCTAAGAAATAAAGGATTTTCAAGCATTCCTGATGAAAAGTCAGAGCTGAACAGAAAACCTGACTTTCAAATACAAGAAGCAAGAGAAGCATGAGAGGGTAAACAGGAAAAAGAAATCATAAGGAATTTATTAAAGTTGTACTATTTACATTCCTACACGGAAAAATGACAATTGTAACTCATGAGACTTTTCTCAGTATGAGGATAGTTGAAGGGGATATATATATATATATATATATATATATATATATATATACATACATACATATGTATATATACATATATTATATACATACATAAATTTTTTTTGTCATATAAAAGAGGAAAGAAAAAACTTATAATGGAGGGGAAGAGCACTAAATTTGGCTTAAGGAAGGATGTATGTTATTATACACACTCAATTGAGCATCTTACCCTACAGAAAAGTAGGGGGGAAGGAAATAAGATGGGGGATAATGGAAGGTAGGGCAGATTGAGGGAGAGGGTAGTTAGAAGCAAACACTTTTGAAAAGGGACATGGTCAAAGGAGAAAATAGAATACATGGGGGGTGGGATAGGATGGAGGGAGATATAATTAATCTTTAACAATATAACTACTGTGGAGATGTTTTGCATAATTACATGTGTGGCCTATATTGAATTGCTTGTCTTCACAGTGGGGGTGGGTGAGAAGGGAAGAAGAGAAAGAATCTGGAAATCAAAGTTTTAAAAACAAAGGTTAAAAACAAATTTTTTTTACATGCAACTGGGAAATAAGATATATAGGCACTGGGGCATAGAAATCCATCTTTCCCTACTAGAAAGTTGGAGGGGGGATGTGGGAGGATATAGGAGAGAACATTTTGGGGGGAAGGGTATTCAGTAGGCTTGCTATCTTGGGGTGGGGGTAGGGGAAAGTCAGGGAAAAAAATTGTAACTCACAATCTTGCGGAAATGAATGTTGAAAACTAAAAATAAATAATAAGTTTATAAAGAAAAAAAAGAAAAATGAATGGACTGTACTAGATAATCTCTTAACAACATCTTCCCTAAGTGCTATAATGCCTAGTGATATAAGTGCTATAATGTATAATATAAATGCTATAATTCCCTAAGTGCTATAATGACTAGTGATAATTATTTTTAAACATCTAAGATAATAACAGTTATAGAAAAATTAACTTTAATGTGAATTAAATTAATTAGAGCTCAAAGTTTAAAAGACAAATGTGAATGTTGGTGGTTACCAAGTTAAGAAAAATTAAAATTCTAAAAATGTTTTAAAAATTAAAATAATATTTATAAATGTCACTGTAAATAGTTATAAATGACATTTATGATATAATTTAAAATAACTGTATATCTACTATTATTTTCAAATACAGGATGTTACAAAAATCTTACAGTAAACAGTAAAATTACATCAAGACTTTTGGAACATTTCATAAAATAAGATGGGCTCAAAAAAATGAAAAAACAGTATGATGTATCACCATGGTAGTGTTTGTACATGATGGGAATTATATCTCAGTGAACACAGGATCTTATCTTCAAATACAGACAATATCATTACTCAGGGAGTGACTGAAGTAAAAGTTTGTGCCCTCCCATTCTACCTGTCCCATAACTTCTACCCCTATACTGATAAAAGGCCTAAAATGTGGTGGGGGGAATAACTAAAATGCAATTTTTCAAGAAATTATTTTTGGCGCTTTAATTTATCCTGATTATTTATGCCTCCCATCACATATTTACTGTAAATTTAGAAATCTAAATTTGGTAGACTCCCATATCTTTTGTAAACCTAGTACTTGTGGGAGGGGGGGGTAGAGGAGGGAAGGAAGACAATAGATTAGATGAAAAAAGAGACACACATTTTAAATTCAAAATCTCAGGAAATAAAAAAAATCCAGAAAAAGTCATCTCTCTCATCAATTAACTGACATCACCTATCAATGTCTCATGACAGTCTATTCCTTGATAACCTTTAATCAAATATTTTCTTGCTTTTTCGTCCTTCCTTGTAAAACTAGATCCTTGATTTAATTGGTTTAGAAAACTCTTAACTCTGCAGGTGCATAACTTTTGCAATGTACAATCTTCCCTTCTTCCTAAATTCCCTATTATTGTCCAGGATACCATCATCTTCACTGGCATTCAGGCTCTCTAACTTGGCAAAATCTTCCACTCATGTTCTCTCACGTCCCATATCCAATCTGTTGCCAGAATTTGTCAATTTTACTTTCATAGCAACTCTCAATTATACCCCTTTCTCTCCTCCAACATTGCCACCCCACCCAGCTATAGCCTCTTACCATTTCATACCTAGATGATTGCAACAGAAAAATTGGTCTGCCTGCCTGAAGTTTCTCTCCATTATGCCCTGAGCAGTCAAAGAAATCTTTAAGCACAAGTCAGACCATGTCATATACCGTGTTTCCCTGATAATAAGACACTGTCTTATTAATTTTTTTGGACAGAAAAACACCAGAGGGCTTATTTTAATGAACATTGACAGCAATTTTAATAAACAGGTAAATGTGAACAAAAAAATGTACCTTTATTCAATAATGAATTCAATAAAGAACAGGATGATGTGCTCACTGCTGCAGCTCTGATTGGATGCAGCTCGGAGCGCGGCATGAGTTTCACAGGGGGGGGGGACGGTGCATACAGAGGGTACCGTAATGTAGTGTGTAGCGCAGGGGATCACCTTCGCTACAGTAGCAATCTCAATAGGGCTTATTTTCAGGGGAGGGCTTATTTTAGAGGAACCTTACACAGTAAGGGGAGGGCTTATTTTTGGGATAGGTCTTATTATCGGGAAAACACGGGTACTACTCAGTGAACTCCATTTGCCCCTAATTAATTCCTAGTTTGAATATAAAATCCTATTTCAAAGCCCTTCACAACCTGGCCCTTTCCAGTATAAAATTTTACTCCTCTCCACATACTATATGATCTGGTCACACTGGTTGGTCTCTTTGTTGTTGCCCAAATAAGACGCTATCTCCCCACTTCCTGAGTTTTCACTGGCCATCCCCCATTCCTGGAATGTTCTCTCTATTCATCCGTACCCTCCTGTGCCCTTCAAGTCTCAGCTTAAACCCTACTTTTGTAAGAAGCCTTTACAATCCCCCTTCATGCTTTTCCTCATGACCTCCAAGTTCTGTGTTTATCTTGTTAGTACATAGCTGTCTGCATGTTATCTCCCTGCATCATCAGACTGTGAGTTCCTCAAGAATAGGTGCCATTTTGACCTTTCTTTGTATCCCTATTGCTCAGCACAGGGCTTGGCATCTAGGAAGCCCTTAATAAATGCTTACTGACTTAAGAAAATTGTGTGGGGCAAGGAAGTTAACTGATTTACCTGATGAACGTTATGAACAAACAATATATGCCAGTGGCAGGACAAGAACCCAGTCTTTATAACTCTGAAGCCAAATCATTTCCACAAAGCAAGATTGCCTCAAACAGATAAATTTTAACAAAAATGTTAAAAGTTAAAAAAATCTAATTCCTTTCTCTCTCTATAGTCCTTTTTAAGCACTGCTCATATATACACATAAGAAATATTCTTTGAGAATATTTTTATGACTTTGCGAACTGTCCTTAAGACATCACAAGATGGTAACTTACTCTTCAGCATTTTTAAAGGCAAAAAGAAATCCTTAAGAACATTTACTTGCTAATTCCGAATATAGATCCTAATTTCTCTCGGCACCAATCTTATCCCTAGTATGAATCAATGTTGCTGTTTTGATAAGTAACTTAAAATTCAAGAGAAAAAAAGATTTCAGAATTGAATACCGTATCAAATTTAATTTTTTACAGAAATCAACAGAAATGTCTGCTGTTATTTTTTGGATTACAATACAATATTCACATGGAAAAGCTCAGCATTTCACTCATTGTTAGAAAAGTTCTTAGCAAGAGATGAGTTTTGTGCTTTTCATAGTACATATTTGTCAATGCAGTTAACAGAAGCACATTAAGAATATGAAAGATGGACTAACAGTTTGTCTCTTCCTCCAAATGATTTGAACAAATCAAATACATGTAATCTAAAGAGCAACAAATCTACGTTTTATATAATTTTTCTTCAAAATCACCCATGGTTAAAGAGGTTACTCCATTTTTAGATGCAATTAGCTCATTTTAGTTATTGTTCTGATCACCACTTGAAAGGGGAAAAAACCTAATATGACATTTCAAAATAAGAAAACTTAAAAGTTTTATAATATCAAACTTGAGAGCAATTTTTTTTTAAAAGGAATCAAAACTAGGTAATAGGGAATAAATTCTTAGGTAAGCAGGAAGATAGTTAAGTATGCTTATCTGTCCTTGATGTTCTAGGCCCAGATGAAGTAGATAGCCTAGGTAAAAGAAATGGAAATGTAATTTCTGAGCTTTCCTCAGTAGTCTTTGAAAGACTGGAGTAGTTTCATGGATTAGGGCAAATATTATCTAATTTTTCTAAAAAAAAATATGAGAATGGCATCTGAAAACTCACAGCCAGTCACATTTATTTTGATTCTGAAAAAATTCTACAATATATTATATAAGGAGTGGATACTGAAAACCCCCAAAAGATAACACTAATCACAAAGAGCCAGCATACTTTCATCAAAGACAGGTCATGGTAGCCTAATTTTTTTTTGGGGGGGAGGCAAATTAATATACTGGCAAATCAGGTGAATTCTGTAGATATAGTTTACCTAGATTCTACAAGGTCATTTGCTAAAGTCTCTCATATTATTATTGAGGAATAGATGGACAATTGCAAGCTAGACATTGGTAGTATAAAATTAGATAGGTTCAGAATTGGTTAAATGGTTAATCTATTAGTCATTAATGGCTTCATTAGTCATTGATGGTTTAATGTCAGCTTAAAAGGAGGTCTCTAATGAACTGCTCCAAAGATTTGTGTCTGGTCCTGTGAGGCCCCATTTTTATCAATGATTTGGAAAATGGCAGATGGAATATATTTATCAGATATACAAATAACACAAAGCTCAGAAGGGTAACTAACACACTGTATGGAGAGTCAGGATCTAAAAAGATCTTGAGAGATTAAAATGAGAGAACAAACCTACTAAGTTGATATTTAATAGTAATTAAAGTACATGAGTACAAAATGACAAAAAAAAAAAAAAGAACCCTTCATAAATACAAAGTAAGAGTTACTAGAAGGGAGCTGAATTTGAGTTGAACCTCAAAGGTAGCTTGGAGATCCAAGGGGAAGATCATTCTATAAAAAAAAAACAGAGATGTCATTGTAATGTAATGCCAAAAGAAAGGCAACTTCCCAAGGTTCAGAATACCAGCATAGGTGCTCTCCATTTTATTCAGTGACAAACCAAGAACAGAGAAGATCAAAACATGACATCATTCCAAATACTGCATCTACTAAGCAAGATTAAATAATCTCCAAGGACTACCCCACCCCAGGACCTTCCAATCATTCAATCAATTACAAAGTCTCTGTTCTAAATACTTCTCCACCCCTAGGCTATACCTTAATTAAGTCCACCACAAAGCCCCTCTTCTCAAATGGAGATTAGTTTCCAAACATAAGGTCAACAGTTCCCCACCCCTGGGTCACAATTGAATCTACCCCAGAGTTACATCAAGTTTAAACACAGCACTTAATACCCAAATGGAGGTCTTTTCTTCATCTTGACAGGAGGCAAGTTCTCAGCAATCTTAGTTCCTGGGGAGACAAGGCTTAGCAAGGCCATAAGATACATTGCCAATCCCTTCATGAATTTATCCTCTGTCTGTAGAACAGTCCTAGAACCCCTGAACACATTAGCAAAGCCCTCTCCCAGGATTTCTGTAAACATACAACAAGAAAATCCTTCTTCAGGGCTTCTGAACCAACAGAAAGGCTCCCAGACCCCTGCAACAACAGCACTGTTCTTCACCAATGGACAGTATTCATTCTGTCTGCAGGACAGTCTCCAGACCCCTGCAACAACAGCACCGTCCTTCACCAGTGGACAGTATTCACTCTGTCTGCAGGACAGTCTCAGGGCTTCTTAGTGAACAGCCAGGTTCCAGGACTTCTTCAACAACAGGACTGTCTTTCACCAGTGGACAAATCTGGCAAAAGAACATCAAAACAGACAGACAAAGTACCAGCAAAGCAGCCATGTCTCCTCAGTCCTTGGCAGCTCAGGGGGCAGGTCTCAAAAGTCCAGGGCAATTCAAAGCGTCCACCAGCAATTCTCTTAGTCTCTCTCTCTCCACGAGGTGCTGCTTCCAAAAAGATCTTCCGCCTCTCTCTTGTCTCTCCCAATCTACGTCACCAGCTCCTCCCAGTTCAGGACTTTCTTCTCCCAGTTCAGGACTTTCTTTTCACATCAAAAAGTCCATCCCACAGGTGGGATTAACAAGCTCTGGGTTTTAACACAATCAATTTGAAAACCAAGCCAATACAGGGGAATCTTTAATTGCCATTACTATAACAGTCATTCACAGGGTACACAGAAACTAGGCAAATTTGGTTGGAATATAAATAACATGAGGGTAACGCAAAATCATTAAGCAGTGAGGAAAACTGAGGAAAGAAAATGGATGAATATAGGGACAGAGCCACAGGACCTAGGAGAGAGGGAACCAGGTTTCTGTGACTGCAAGAAGATGGAAGGAATGGGAAAGAAAGAACTCTTGTCAACAGCAAGCACCTTAGCATACCCAGGATGGCTACTAAGCAGAAGTTCTTTAATCTGTTTTTCCAAGGGAAAGCAACTCAAAAAGGGTTAACAATCTTACTTTAATCAAACATATATATCATTTATTTAGTTCAGGGGAAAAGTCAGCACCCTGAACTTCAGAGAAAATACAAACAGAAATCACAAGCAGACAAAAAAAATATAGACAGAGAAAATAACACAATTCAACAGACGGGGGCTTCTAGCTGTCTGACCATTACATACTTACATAGTTACCATTGAGAGAAGCACCAACATCTTGGTTTTCAAAGCCAGGGGGCTCAATGGCTACCCAGAGTCTCATCTGGGCAAATCATACAACTCTTCCCATAAGTGAGCCCCAAAGCAAAACCTCACCTCAAGAGTCTACACACACACACACACATACACACACCCTTCTTCAGGGTCAGAGGTTATCACAACATTCGTGACCCACTGCTCAATTAAAAGTAACAAAAGGTGTGGGCCTTTCTGAAAATATAAGTCTCTCCTAAGCAAGCTTCTCTTCTTGGTCTCCAAGTGAGGCCCGCCCATTAAGGGGCAGGGAAGATCTTCAAATTCCTTTACCATTACAACTCTACAGGGCATAATGATATGAGAAGATAGAGTGGGATGGGAATACATGGGAGAGATTAAGATTTTTATGAAGATCAAATGAGATAACATACATAAAGCATTCTGCAAACCTTAAACAATCTATAAATACTAGTGATTATCAGAGAATTGACATGAATGGGTTTGAGAAAGCACTGACAGGTAGCCTCAGAAGGAAGCTTTCATCTAATAATCTATGACAAGCATCATGGGGATTCTAAATGAAGCAATAGGACACTTTGACTGTCACACAGGTAGACTGCAGAAAGGCGACAGCTAAGGTAATTTGTACTTCACCCTTCCATAATTACTTGCCAAATGAATGGAACAGAAGAAAGAGGATTCTAGGTTCCAAAAAAGTTAATATTCAAGGATTTTAAGGTTTGAGTAAGTAGCAAGGTAAAGATATTTATAGCCAAGCAGAAAACTTTAAGGTCTCTTCAGGTGATGGTGAGTAGTTCACTTTGGCTATAATTGCCATAGCTGAATGTTGCATCCTGAACACTAAACTTCAACTCATAGTTTGGTGTTTTGTTTTAGAAAGTAAGAGAACCATCTAAAGGTTTTTAAAGAAAAAAAAAGCAACAAAATAGCATTTAAAAATATTTTTATTGATAAAACTTTAACATTGAGTAAATTCCCCTTTATCCCTACCTCTAATCCTCCCAAGGGACCATCCCCTTAAAAACAACTTTTAAAGCCATTCTCCAAAGATAAGTGATCAAAAGATACGAATGAATAGTTCTCAAAAAGAATTATAAACTATTAACATGAAAGAATGTTCCAATAATAAGAGTACTAATAATAAGAGAAATGCAAGTCAAAATAATGTCTATACCCTTTGAACTTCTTTAAGGAAAGGGCCAAAGGAATCCCTCTTCCTTTCTGCTTAGGTATTAGATATTTTACTCCTTTGACATATCATCTTCTACATCTTGCCACCTTATTAAGGTTATGTCACAAGATTATGTCCTGGGCTGCTATCTCTTCTTTCACATTATCTATAACTTTATCAGCTCCCTTAGGTTTAATCATCATCTCTATGAAGATAATTTCCAAATCCATATATCAAATCCTATTTCTTCCCTGAACTACAATCTCACACCACCAAGCACAATTTGGAGATTTCCAAGTGGTATGCAGCTCAAATTCTTCATATTCAAAAAAGAATTGATTTTTTTTTTTGCCTAAAACATACTCTATTTCCAGCCCCTTATTTCTGGAGAATATTATGAGTCTTAGAGTCACCCACATTTGCAACTTCAGAGCCATCCCCAAATCTTTCTTCCCTCATGACACATATTCAGTCTTTTGCCAAGTCTTGTCCATTCTACCTCCCTATCTCTCACATCTCCCTCCTTTGCTTTACTTAACATCCCAAGTTCAAGCCTGCATTATCTCTCACGTGAACTATCACAAACTCCTAATCATTCTTCCTTCTTCAATCTTCTACCCTCTCCAATTTGTCATTCACAAAGCTGCCAAAGAAAAATTCTTAAAGTACAGGTCTGATCATGTCACTTCCCTATTCAAAAAGCTTCAGTGGCTGGCTCCCTCTTGATTATAGAATGGAAACTCCTCTGTTAGACACTCAAAGCCCTTCACAATATGTCTCCAGCATTCCTTTTGGAAGCTCATCACATACTGTTTCCTCTTCATACATTCTACTACTCCAGCCAAAATGGCCTACTTACTATTCCCTGTACACTATATTCCAATATCTTATCACCATGCCTTTGTGCATGCTTTCCCCCATGCTCATAATACATTCTTCCTCAACTTTGCTTCCTAGAATTTCTGGGTTTTTCTGAAGTTCAGCCCAAAAGTCATCTTCTCCATGAGGCCTTTCCTGATCCACCATATACTATCACCCTGTCCTCCTTTCTACTCACATGGCAAATTTACCTCAAATATAATTTCTATTTACTTGTGTATATGTTGCTTCCTTGTGTATTGGTTTATATATCTCCAATGCTTAAGATGCCATTTAGTACATACTAGGTGTTTCACAAATGCTTGTTGAACAATTAGGCATTGATTGATAAAAAACGTCCCAAACTCTGATCCTTTATAAAATCTGTAATAAGTTATTTATCTCATTCAATATATATATATATATATATGCGCAAAATCAAGCACTTGAAAAACCCACCATTAATAATTATTTATTATTTTAATTTTTAATTATTTTTCCAAAGGTCATCAAATGGCTACACGAACTTAATAAAATAGAAGAAAAAAACAAATACCTGATGGGAGTTTTCATCATAACAAATAGAATAAACCTGAACTGCAAGAATTAATTTAAAATGATTAGGCTTTGGGGAAAAATAAAGTGAGTTAAAATTAAAATGCTAATAGCAGATGGCAAGGTCAAATCATTTTGGCCCATTAGCACAATGCTAATCATCACGAATGCCAATTTTTGGAAAGTTCTACTATTTAAAACTCATCAAAATCCTATTTGATTGTCTTTACATGTTTTTAAAAAGAAAATGCATTTTTAAAGAACAATTTTTTTGGGGGCAGCCAGATGGCACAGTGAGTAAGAGTGCCGGCCCCGGAGTCAGGAGACCCAGGATCAGTTCTGGCCTCAGATACTTGGCACCCACACAAAATAACTGACCTTGTAACCTTGAGCAAGTTACTTAACCCCAATTGCTAATTAAAAAAACAAACAATTTTTTTTAAATTTTATCATACTGGTCATTTCAAAAATAAAAGACAATCAAAATGACTTACAATTTATGAGTGCTACGTACAAATACAAGTTTTGAAATTTAACATTTACTAAGTGTGATTTTTTTTAGTATTAATATATTCTAAATTTACATAGCTAAACACACTTAAAATGTACCTACTCTTCATCTTTATCACTTAAGGGTATAAAAAATTTTACAGCAGCAAAGGAGGCATTAGGCAACAGATTTACAAAGTATAATAAGAAAAAGTTATAAATATTATAATTAAATAATAATATATTATATTATGTATTATAACGTAATAATAATACAAAAATAATGATAAAATAGTTTTAATAAAATCAAGATTTTAGGGGGGTCTGGACCTGCTGAATTCACAGATGCAGGGCACTCCTGATGTAGAAAATCGGTCTATCAACATAGATCAGAATCCTTTCCTTAAAAAACATCTTAAGAGTGCTCCCTGGAACATGTAAAGTTTCAATAACTTACCCAGGGGTACAGAGGCAGTACATATCTGAGAAAATGGAACCCACGTCTTCCTCCAAAGTTCTTGCTTATTCTCAATAGCCTCTCTTTTTTACAAAAACTAATAGCCCTCAAAGTTTTATTGATAACTTGGATGAATTTGTAAAAGACACTTAAAAAATCCACAGATGACACAAAACTAGAAAGAATAACTATCATGTTAAATGGTAAAATCTGGATTGTAACAGTTGGAACAATGGGCCCAAAGTATAAAAACAACATTTTAAATGAAAAAATACAAATCCTGAATTTGGTTTCAAAAAAAAAAAGTTAGGAGAAGGGAAATTCCTGGCTCAAAAGCCATTCATTTGAAAAAAGTTAAAGATTTCAGTTGGGCCGTCAAAAGACTAACATAATATTAATGCAAGCTCATGCACAGTGTCCAAAAATAATAATAACTCTATTATACTTTTTGCATTAAACTTCATATAGAATACTATGTTCACTTCTGAGTGTCATATTTTTAAGTGTAAAACATTCAGAAAGACTTCAACAGGATAAGGGAACTCTTTAAATTACCTCAAGAGAAATGGTGAAGGAAAAGACAAGTTGTAAGTAAGTGTAGTGGCAAGCAAAGAAGTGCTTAGCATCTTGTTTCAGCTACTTAAGTATTTAGCACCTTAACTATTAACATTCCTACGTGGAAAAACAATAATTGTAACTTATGAAACTTTTCTCAGTAGTTGAAGGGAATAGAAATATATATATATATATGGAGGTATGGCCATATGAATACATATGTGAATGTGTGTATATATGTTTACAGGTATACATAGATAGAGGGCACAGGACCAATTTAACAGGAAGGGAAGATACTTAAAAAGTGAAATTAAGAGGTGAGAGGAATATAATGAGAGGAGATGGGGAGAGAAAGATTGGGGTAAACTATCTCATACAGAAGAGGCAAGGGAAAACGGTTACAATAGGAAGAATAGGAAGGCAAAAGGGAATGGGTCAACCTTATTCCCATTGAATTCGCCTTGAGGAGGGAGTGAAATACACACTAAATAGGGTTTCTCACCCTCCAGGAGAGTAGGGGGGATGAGGGAAGGGAGGGCAGGCTGGGGGGGAGGGAAGTTGGAAGCACCCACTTTTGAAAAGGGACAGGATCAAAGTAGAGAATAGAACAAGTGGGAAGTGGGATAGGAGGGAGGGAAATATGGTCAGTCTTTTACAATGAATCTACTATGTTATTGTTTTGCATTAGCCACACATGTACAACCTATACTGAACTGCTTATCTTCCCAGTAAGGGTGGGTGACAAGGAAGGAAGGGAATGAATCTGGAATTGAAAGTTTTAAAATCAAATATTCAAATATATATGTGTGTGTGTGTGTGTGTGTGTGTGTGTGTGTGTGTGTGTGTGTGTATACTATTATTAATACCATCTTACATGTAATTGGGAAATAAGATATACAGGCACTGAGGCATAGACATCCACTGGAAAAGTCGAAAGGGGTATGGGAGAAAATATGGGAGAGAGCAGATTGGAGGAGGGGTTATCTTGCAGGACTGCTATTTTGAGGCGGTGGGTGGGGGAAAAGCGGGGAGAAAATGTGTAACTCAAAATCTGGTGGAAACGAATGATGTAAATCACAAGTTGATAAAACATTAAAAAAAAAAGTATTTAGCACCTTGTCTGAGTTCAAGTGTCTGAGCCTCCTTGTGATTATATCAAGTCTTTGTTAAGAAACAAAACTTGTGAACCCCACAGTGGGAGGAACTTGCTGATGCAACAGGAAGGGGATGAACAGGGAGGAGCTAATGACCATATATAAGGAGAAGCCCAAGTTAGGAAAGAGCAGAACTGAGAAGAGAGCACTTGTGGTGGCAGAATTGCGAAGGGGAACTTTGTAGTGGCTAGGCACCCTGTTCTGTTTGTGTTGATTTTTGTTAGTGATACTATGTACAGAAGCCCTGGGACCTTACTGGAAGCCCTGAAAGAGGATTTTCTTGTTGTCTGTTTACAGAAGTCCTGGAGGAGGGTTTTGGAGGCCCCTGGACTGTAGCGACAATTTGTGTTGAGTTCTCAGACCTTGTATGTGGGTCTATGTTGATTTCACAGGAAGATAGTGAATTGATGATGATGCTTGGCAATGTGTTTGAATATTGTTTTGGCTCTGTTAAGTTTTGCCTTCCCAGAAACAGAAATTGTGAAGAACTTGAGGTGGACTGGACACCATGAGCTTCAATATGGAATGGGAACCAGAAGAAGAATTGGACAAGAAGCTGAGAGCTGCCTACCTTTGAATCCAAGTGACAGTTGGGTAGATTCAAATCGGTAGGAGCTGGAACCATGGAATCTGAGAGCGAACCTTGAGTCAAGATGAAAAGATCTCTCCTTGGGTACCTAGTGTTGACTGAGATCATGATTTACTGTGGCCTAGGGGTGGGAGAACTTTGTACTCTTGTAACTCTTGACGATGACAGAGTTAAGGATGATTGGAAACTAATCTCCAATCAAGAAGAAAGAAGACTTTTTGACTGAGAGATCAAGAATGTGACCTAGGGGGTAGGGAACTTTGACCTTTGTACTTTGTGTCCCTTAAGAAGGCTTGCTCAAGAATGACTGAGTTAAGGACCTACTAAATGATATCTTTTTTTTTTTGAGAGGTGATGGTAGGGCAGTTGGGGTTAAGTGACTTGCCCAAGATCACATGGCTAGTATGTGTTAAGTGTCTGAGGTCACATTTGAACTCAGGTCCTCCTGACTCCAGGTTTGGTGCTCTATTCACTGCGCCACCTAGCCACCCCTGGATGATATTTTTTAAACTTGAAAACTATATGGCCCCTTTAGTGATAAGTTATTACATTATAATATCGTGAAAGCTGTACTTTGGTTTATGTGCTTGTTCTACTTTAATTTACTACTGAATAAATAGAGAGTTCACTATATTATGTGATCAGAACCTTAAAGCTGTTCACAGCAGCAGTCCTCTGGAAGGCTGCTCATGCTTGGCTTTACAGTAAGTTTTACATGAAAGCAGCCTTAAAAATTATTTGAAAGACAATCACGTGGAAGAGGTTTTAGATTCTTACTAGGACTAAGGGACAGAACTAGGAACAATGGGGCTTATCTTACAGGAAGTCTGGTTTCAGCAACTTCAAAAGGAAGATCTAAATTTCAGGAGTACAAAAATGGAATAAGACTACTTTATAAAGTGGTAATTTATCCACTGTTTGCCATATACATATAACATCTGACCATCAGAGGTGATCCCTGCATGAGGAAGGAAGTGGAATTAAATTCTATGTTCCTCTGAACTCATACACTGAGATACTGAGGAAACAAAAGTTCTAAATTTAAATGAAATAATGTTTAAAATATTGTACAATTAAGTCAAGTTTTATAGAACCAGTTGGAGAATCTGAGGGCTGAAAGAGACCTTGGAAATCATCTGGTCTAATACCTTAATTGTACATATAAGGCCCAGAGTAATTACCAAAGGGCTGATGGAAGTCAGAGTCAAGATGGCAGATCAGAGGAAACCCAGTTGAACTCTCTCAACATTTTCCTCCAAACAACTTTAAAATACTACCTCAAAACAAGTTTTGGAGTGATAGAACCAAGAAAAGGTCAGGGTAAGACATTTTTCTTGCCTGCAAACATTTATGAGGTCTGGATGAGAAGTTTGTGATACCAGGATGGAGTTCTGTCTGGAGCCCATGAAGAAAAAGGAACAACAGAAGCAGTACCTTTGGGAGGTCTTAGCTCAGAGAGGGTAAGGGGGTCAGACAATTGGTCAAAAAGAGATTATACTGGACCTTTTGTGGGCACTGGGTATAGCTGGCACAGATAGGTAACTGTATTGATCATAGGCAGTTCTGGGTCACAATTCCAGGGCCAAGAGGAGTGCAAGTGCTCATGACTGCAGGGGACCAGAGGCCTTTCCTGGGCAAAGACCAGAGCACAGATCAGGACAACAGTGATCACACCTCTCTCCACATCACGTAACCTTGGGAAGAACTGAAAACTTGCACACCCCCCAAAATAGTTCTGAAAATAGGAACAAGAAAAAGCCTAAAGCTTGGAACGGTGGTTCCCCAACCCCAGATGAGCAGAACCAACTTTAACATAAAGTTCTAAGTCAAGAATTAGGCTGGAAAAATGAGAAAACAACAAAAATAAAACTGATCACAAAAAGCTATTATGGTGGCAGGGAAGACCAAGATAAAAACTCAAAAGAAGACATCGATGTGAAATCAATGTGAAAAGTGCTACAAAACCTCAAAAAAAAAGTTAAATTTGACCAGAGCCCACAAGAATTCCTTCCAAGAGCTGAAGGTAGAGCCAAAATGGCAGAGTAAAGGCAGGGACTCAACTGAGCTCTATCTCAAACTCCTCCAAATACCTTTAAATAATGACTCTAAAGAGTTGTAGAACCCACAAAGAGATGGAGTGAAATAATTTTCTCACCCAAGACAACTTAGAAGGTTAACAGGAAAGATCAGCTGCACCAGGGTGAGAGGAGTGTAGTCCACCGCAGGTGCAGATCAGGCCCCAGAAAACCAGGAGTAAACCTCAGGATAACTGAATCAGTGGCAAGAGTGGTGGTTTGCAGAACTCTCAGTCCGCAGATGGTAAGGGGATCAGACAATGAGTCAAAAGGAGATTTACAGGAACCCTTTGCTGGCACCAGGGTGGGGCAAGACTCTGTTCCACTGTCCATACTTTGATCTGGGTAACAATCCTGGGTCTTAGTCCCAGGGTGAAGAGGAGCACTACCACAGTAGAGCTTGAGGCCGCAAGGGAGCAGGATCCCTTGAAAACAGTTCCAGGGCAGAAAAGAGTGCTTGTGATAGCTCACATACCAATGCACAGTCCAGGAGAGTAGTAAACACACCTCTCCTTAGATTATGCCACCTTGGAAGAGCCAAAAACTTAACAGGTCCCCAGAATTACCTCTGAAAACAGCTGCACAAAAAGCCTGAAGTTTGAGATAGTATCTCCTCCATTCTAGAAGCAAAGCCCCACTTTGGCATAGAGTTAAAAGTCAAGAAATAGGCTGGAAAATGAGCAAACAATAGAAAAAGATCCTGAGTGTAGAAAATTACTATGGTCACAAGGAAAATCAAAACATAAACTCAGAAAAAATAAAAACTGCCATATTCAAAGCCTCAAAAAAAATGTCTAATTGGTCTCAGGCCATGAAGAGTTCAAAAAGGATTTCAAAAATGAAGAAAGAGAGGTAGAGGAAAAACTGGGAAGAGAAATGAGATTGATCCAAAACCAAATAAGAATCCATGAAAAAAGACTCTGCAACTTGGTAAAGGAGGCACAAAAAAAAAATGCTGAAGAAAGTAACACCTTAAAAAACAGAAGAGGTACAATGGTAAAAGAGACACAAAAATCCAATGAAGAGAAGGATGCCTTGAAAAACAGAACTGGTCAAATGGAAAAAGAAGTACAAAAATTCACTGAAGAGAACGCCTTAAAAATTAGAATCAGCCAAATGGAAGACGAGGTACAAAAGCTCACTGGAGGAAATAATTACTTAGAAGTTAGAATTGGGCAAATGGAAGCTAATGACTTTATGATAGATCAAATGAAATCAAAAGAATAAAAAAAAAGAAAATATGAAATACATCTCACTGGAAAAACAATTGACCTGGGAAATAGAGCCAATGGAGATAATTTAAGAATTACTAGACTACCTGAAAGTCATCATAAAAAAGAGTCTACACATCATCTTTTAAGAAATTATCAAGGAAAACTGCCCTAATATTCTAGAACCAGAGGGTAAAATAAAACTGAAAGAATTCACCAATCACTTCACAGAAGAGATCCCCAAACGAAAACTCCCAGGAATATTACAGCCAAAGTCCAGACCTCTCAGATCAAGGGAAAAAATACTGCAAGCAGACCAAAAAACAAAACAAAAAACAAAAACAACCCCAATTCAAATATTGTGAAGTCACAGTCAGGGTAACACAAGATTTAACAGTTTCTACCTTAAAAGGATCAGCACATTTGGAATATGGTATTCTGGAGAGCAAAGGAGATAGGATTACATTCAAGAATCACCTTCCCAGCAAAACTGAATGTGAGCCTTTGGAGTAAAAATGAATATTCAATGAAATAGATGAATTTCAAGCATTCCTGATGAAAAAACCAATTCAAACACAAGACTAAAGAAAAGCACAAAAAGATAAACATAAAGGGTAACCATAATGGTCTCCATAAAGTTATATTTTATATTCCTATATGGGAAGATGATACATGTAACTCTTGAGAACTTTATCATTATTAGAGCAATTAAAAGGAGTGTATAATAAGGGGGGGGGGGGCCCTAGGTGGCGCAGTGAATAGAACACCAGTACTGGAATCAGGAGGACCTGAGTTCAAATCTGGCCTCACACACAACACAAAAAAAACTAGCCATGTGACCTTGGGCAAATCACTTAACCCCAACTGCCCTACCTTCCCCCCCCAAAAAAAGTTTATATACAAGGAAGGTATGGATGTGAGTCAATTATGTTGGAATGATCTGAAAAAGAAAATTAAAGGGGTGAGAAAGAGGGATACACTGGGGAAAAGGGGGAAGGGAGAGGAAGAATTAGGAAAATTTTCTCACATAGAAGAGGTATACAGGAAGTTTTTACAGTGGAATAGAAAAAAGGGGTGTGTGGGTAGCAGGCAATGCTTGAATCTCACTGTCACTGGAATTGTTTCAAAGAAGGAAGAATATATACATACACTTAGATGTGTATAGAAATGTAACTTACCCAATAGGAAAACAGGAGAGGAAGGGGATAACAGAAGGGAGTAAGGGGGAGAATGATAAAAGGGAGGATAGGTTAAGGGAGGCAATGATTAGAAGCAAAATAGTCTTTTTTTTTTCTTTCAAAATAGACTTCTAGGGAGGGGACAGAATAGAGAGAGGATGAAACAGAAGATTTCATTGGATGGAGGGAAAGACATAGATAATAATTGTGAATGTGAATGGGATGAGTTTACCCACAAAACAGAAGTGGATGGCAAAATGGATTAGAAACCAACAGAGAGACACTCATAGTTAAAATAAAGGACTAGAACAGAATCTAATATGCTTAGCTAAATTTAAAAAGAAAAAGGGCAGGCATAGCAGTCATGACCTCAAACAAAGTGAAAGTAAAAACAGACCTAATTAAAAGGGACAACTGGGGAAATTATATTTTGCTAAAATGTAACAAAGACAATGAAGTAATAAAAATCTTTACAGCAAGTTTCTCTGACAAAGGCGTCATTTCTCAAATATAGAGTAGAGAACTGAGTCAAATTTATAAAAATAAGAGTGATTCCCCAAATGATAAATGGTCAAAGGTAGTTTTCAGGAGAAAAAAAATCAAAGTTATCTATAGTTATATGGCAAAGTGCTCTAAATCACTATTAATTCGATAAAAGCAAATTAAAGCAACTCTGAGTTACCCTGTCACACCTATCAGAAATGACAAATTCAAGAGGGAATGAGGGAAAAATAGATACACTAATGAATAACTCTGTTGGCAGAGTTGTGAACTGGCCCAACCATTCTGGAGAACAATTTGGAACTAGGACAAAAGGCTACAAAACTGTGCATTCCCTTTGACCCAGCAATATCACTACTAGGATTGTATCCAAAAGAGATCAAAGGAAAAGGACTTATACGTACAAATATATTTGTAACAACTCTTTTTTTGGTGTGTGTGTTGGCAAAGAACTAGAAATCAAGGGGATGCTCATCAACTGGGAAATGGCTGAACAAGTTGTGGCATAAGATTGTGATGGAGTACTATTTGCTATGAGAAACGATGAGGGGGGCAGTTTCAGTAAAACGCAGGAAGACCTATTAAAGTGAAGTGAGAAGTGGGAGATCATTGTCGACAATAACAGCAATGTCATAATGATGATCAACTGTGAGAGTCTTGGCTACTCTGATCAATACAATGATCCAAAACAATTTTAAAGTAGTCATGATGAAAAAAATGCTACCCACCTTCAGAGAGTGAACTGATAAACTAAATGCAAACTAAAGTATAATTTTCTCTTTTTTTTCTTGCTTTAAAAAAAATAATGGCTAATATGGAACTGCTTTGAATGATTTTACATGTATAATTGATATCATATTGCTTGCCTTCTCAGTGGGAGGGAGAAGGCATGGGAGGAAGTAAGAGAATTTGGGACTTAAAATTTTTTTTAAAACAATAGACAAAAAAAAAAGTCTCCTAAGAAACTCCCTCAAATCATCTGGTAAAGGACAGCCTCAGACACTTTTAGGGACTCCCTATTTTCTGGACATTAAAAGACAAACTCTAACCTAGTACTTGAGGACCTCCACAATCTGGCTTTCACATACCTTTCTTGCCTAATTTTATACTAATTCCTCTCACAACTGATTACTACCTTCTGTTCCTCTAACTGGAGAGTGGAGCCATAAACTCCATTTAAGAAGAGAAACAGAACTGACATCTGCTAAGATACTTCATTTCTCACTTAGCTGCATTCATTCTTACTCACTTTGGACTTCTATGGCTTCTCCAACTTCCCCTCAGGTACCCTTCCCTCCCCCCATCTTTCTTTTCCAGTGTCTTTTTCTATCTGATTATAAACTGCTTGAGTTCTTTGTTTTTTGTATTTGTATCCTCAGTTATTGCACAATGCTGGGCACACAGAAGGTACTTAAATGTTTATTGACTGTTGACTATGAAATCTACATCCAAACTAAAGGGACTACTTGCTGTTCCCTGACCCTGATACCCCATATCCCACCTCTGTACATTTGTTCACAACCTCAGAGGTTCTCGACTTTTCATTCTCCTTTAGCCCTCATCTCCAAATCATCTGCCAAGTTTTGTCCATTCCACTACAAAACATCTCCTATAGTCACTCTTAACTCTACCACGACCACCCTAGTTCAGCCCCCATAATCTTTCACCTAGATTAATGCAATAGAACCCTAATTGGTACCCCTACCTCATTCCTTAATATTCTCCAATCTATCCTCCCCACAGTAACTATGCAGTTATCTTCCTAAAATCCAAGTACAGTTCCCTACACAAAAAAGCTCCAATGGCTCCTTCTTGGTTCTATAACAAAATACAAAATCCTCTGATGGTTATTTAAAGCCCTTCACAATATGGCTCTAATACACCTCCCTAGGCTTATTACACAATTCTCCCCTTCATGTCCTCTATACTCAAACCAAAATGGTCTGCTTAACGTTTCTCACATTTTATTTTCCAAATCTCTGTCTTTGTACATGTTGTCACCCTTGCCTATAATGCATTTTTCTTCACCTTGCTTTCCCTTCCCTCAAAGCTCAGCTCAACTGATAAATGTGGCATAATCAGATCTTTCCTGATCTCCACCCAGGTTCTAGTACCCCAAGTCCATTCCCAAGAATTACCTTTTATTTCCTTTTCATATATTGTATACTTATCTATGTATATGTTTCCCCTAGAATATAAACATTGAGATACACAGTCAAAAATGAAACCTCTCAAGGAAATTACATTCACAGTACCTGATACATAGTAGGCAATTAATGATCACTAATTGTATGAGCCATCCTCTAATTACTCTTTTGTCATCCTCCTTCTCAGAATGCTATTCTGACATATCTCAGTTCAACTGCCACTTTCTCCATGAAGCCTTTCCTTACCCCTTCTGTCAAACGTTAGCACTTTCTCCCTTCTCAATTTACTTTGTTGTTATATCTGCACACTTTGTATTCCCCCAGTAAAATGTAAACTTCTTGGGGTCAGAGTAATTTTTTTAAATCTCAGTGCAGTCTTTTTAAAAAAAAAAATAAGTTTTTATTGGCTTTTTATTCACATTACCATAGTTTTCCCCAGTATCCCTCCTCATCTACCTCCCAGAGAACCAACATAAACACAAATAGTACTTTTTAAAGACTAAAAATAAAAATGAGAGATCAGTATCAGAAATACTTTTTGATGTATTTCATCAAAACATCAAAAAGGTCAAATTTATGTTCAATGTATAATACTTGTTGACCTCCTCCTACCTCAGCTAAGAGATGTCTTCTTACATATCTTCTGTTGAGACAGGCTTATTCTTTATAATTTTGTGACCTTCTCTTTTAGCTTTTATTGCTGCTATTCTTTCCACTTAGTCATCCCTTCCACATCATGACCTTCCTCATGGCAGTTCTGACATCACAAGTCACCATAAGAAATTACTGTAAATGTGAATGAGGAGAGTTTTACAGAAGACACAGATGACAAGGAAGGGCTAGCAGACAACACAGAAAAATTTTAGAAACCCAGAAACATTTAACCCAAATTTTACAATAAGGTTCTGTAAATATCACATAAAAGAAAAAGAAAAAAAATTCAGACTTCTTCTCTGGTATGGTCAAAAAATGTTACACAGATTAGATTTTCCAGAGCACAGGGGTGCCGAGCCCCTAACCCTCACAATGTATAAGCCATAACTGAATATTGCTATAGTCACTGTACATATTGTCTTCTTGGCTTTCTGCTTACTTTATTCTACATCATCATGTCATGTAGATCTTTCCATGTTCCTCAGTATTCATCATCTTTGCTCTTTCTTACAGCATAGTAATTCTCCATTACATTTATGTACCATAATTTGTTTAGCCATTCCCCAATTGATTACCATCTACTTTACTTCCAAATTTTTGCTATGACAAAAAATGATGCTATAAATACGTTGTTGTATATGGGGACTTTTCTTCTTATCAATGGCCTCCTGGGGAATATGCTTAATAATGGAATCTCTAGTCAAAGGATGTAGATATGTTAGTCGTTTTACTTTTGTAATTCCACACGCTTTCCAAAATAGTTTTAAGAATTCATAGTTCCAGCAACAACAATGTAAATTCTTCTGTTTGGCTGAATTTAAAGTCAAGACACTGCCATCACTCAAGACACACCCAAAAATTTCTAATCTAAACTCCTCAGCTTGATCATCAACAACATAGCTTGCACCTGTCTACTCACCCTTAACCTTTTCCCTCATAATTCCCAAATACTAACTTAATGCTTTGGACAGACGGCTCTCTTTACTGTTCCACAAGCATGACGTATGCTTTCCCAGTTACATGCCTTCAGTCATGTTGCTTTCTTAAAATGGAAAGTCACTTCTTCCACACAATGCTTTTCCATTCTCAAGGTCCAGCTTATGTATCACTTTCATCATAACCCAACTAACTGCTGATTTCCAATTCTCTCTCTTCTACATATCTATAGCAGTCCATTAGACAGAAATAGGTCATTTTATTCTTACTTTTTCATATCAATATACCTTATCTCCCTAAAGTAAGTTTTAAACTTCTAAAGTCAGAGGCCAGTTCCTAAAGGCTTCTGGATTAAATATATATATTTTATTTTTAAGTCACAAAAGTGTTATTTGCAACATAGATCTGGGTTTGTGCATTATTGAAGAGAAGATGGAAGACTTGCTTGTATGTAAGCCTGCACTAGTTAGTTACAGAACCCAAAAGGGGTCTCCAATTTACATATAAAAATTTTTTTTATTTTAATTACTTTTGAGGGGAAATAGATATCCTCTTTATTATGCAAAGGAGTTGTGATTTTGCCATTATGGAACCCTCCTTCCCCAGGATCTAAGTGGCCACACCACTCTGACTCAGTGAGAAAAGTTAAAAGTTATTTGCCCCGAGTCAGATGGTTAGTTAGTATCAGAGGTACAATTCCAACCAGAGGGGTAGGCAGCTACGTAGCTCAGTGGGTAGAATAGTGGAACTGGAGTCAGGAAGGACTGAGTTCAAATACTGCCTAAAACGATTACTAGCTATGTGACCCTGAACAAGTCACTTCACCTGTATGCTTCTTATTTGTAAAATAAGGATTATCCTCTATATGCTATTATTACAATAGCAACTACCTCCCAGGATTGTTGTGAGGACAAAATGAGATAACTTATAAAGAACTTTGCAAACCATAAAGCACTATAAAAATTTTAGCTATTAATAGTATTACTACTAACATCAAAATCAGCATTTTAGCCACTCTCCCACCTTGACTCTATATTTTCTCAACAGAAAGCTGCTGAACAGAAACAGACAGTATGACTCTCATCCTTATACTAAAAGTGAACTGCATCATAGTTAAACCTCAAGACACATATAATGGAACTGGAAATGGTCCAAAGAAAGGAAACTAAAATGATCAAGAAGGGAAAACTTAGAAAAGAGAAGACTCAGATGGATAGGGACACATGACATTATTTTAAAGCATTGGGCAGAAAGGGGACTTAATTTATTCTGCTTGGGCCCGGAAGACAGAAAATAGGAATAAAGAATAGAAGCTACAGAGAACTAGATTAGGCTAAGGAAAAATGTCTTAACAAATTAGGGCTGTACAAAACTGGAATGGGCTACCCTAGGCAAGTACATTTTCCTTCCTGGATGTTGAAGAGTAATTCTTTAATTCAGGAACATACTGAATTAGGTAGCCTCTGAGGTCCCTTTCAATGTACAACAAAGGAGCAGCAGATAAAAAACTACTGTAAATCCACCACTATTACTAGAAACACAATTCATAGTGCATATTCTACTTGTGGTAAGTTAGTAGATTCATCTTCATATACTAAGGTTAAGACAGAACTGAAAAAATTTTACATTAGGATTCTTCAGTCTGGAAATATAAAGACTAAAATGGATATGAGTAACATGTATAAAATCATCATGTGTACATAAGTATGTACACATTACTTTTGAGGGCAAAGAGATATCCTCTTTATTATGCCATTATGGAGCCCTCCTTCCCCAGGATCTGGCTGGCCACCACTTTGACTCTGTGAGAGAAGTTAAAAGTTATTTGCCCAGAGTCACATGGTTAGTATCAGAGGCACAATTCCAACCAGAAGGGTAGGCAGCTAAGTGGGTAGAACTGAGAACATAATTTTTACTGGCAAAAACTATGCAAGCCTATCTACGATAGTGTGTAGTTTTATTTAGGAAATCTAAGAATCCAGAGATATCCCTTGCTTGACTTTGAAAATTCTCATACTTCTTTACTGAAATTCCTTACTAATCAGAACATAAAATACAGAATCAGAAGTGGTATTAAGGGGTTAAATATTAAATAAATTCTAAAAAGATTTAGATAAAAATTTCAAGTTACTAAAGTTCAGGGTATATGCATAATGCTTCAGAACAACAGCACACACAAAAAAAAGACTACAATTAAGGATGCCTAGCAAAAATCTACAAATGCCTAAAGGAATCGATTTGCAGACCTATCAATTGATCCACAAAACCACCTTTCCCTAAACTGACAGCCAACCATATTTTACAAAGGCATTATGCAAAATTTTAATGCAAAAGATTGGACCCATAATATAAAATATAAACATGTCTTTTATTTTTTTTTTTAAAGCAATTGGGGTCAAGTAACTTGCTCAAGGTTACAGGGCCAGTTATTTCTGGGTGTGGTGCTAAGTATCTGAGCCTGGATTTGATCCCCAGGTCATCCCAAAACTGGAGCTGGTGCTCTTTACTTGCTGAGACACCTGGCTGCCCCTAAACATGTCTTTTAACAATTTCAATATCCACTTCTTTGAGCTGGAAATATAATTTTCTATCCTTTAAAGTTATCAAATTTATTAAGATATGTATACTGATACCTTCTGCTCTTTCTGGAATTGAACAAGTATTCTTGCAAGTAGTTTTAAAGACTTCAAGTGCTACATACCTCAAGGATCTCCATAAACACATTCCTTTATGTGTTATTAGCTGATTTTATTCTTTAATGATAACCGCTTAAAGAAACTAATAAGCTCTTAGTATATTGGAATTTTGGTTACTTTCTTTCTCAAAATACTCTGACCCCACCCATGAGATTTCACATTTTGATTCTATCCCTAGAAAGCAAGTTAACATTTTCACAACTAATTATGCTCTAATTGCCTGCAGTGTTGGGTTATTGCCCTGAACACCCCAAAGTAATTGCTTTTTATCACCCTTATAGCAGTCTAGATGTGGAACTTCCCCTAGTTGCTCTTCTAACTGTGCTGAGCTTAAAGGGTCATTCACAACTGGGGGGGGGGGGGGGGGGGGCGCAGCAGCGGTGCCCGCATATCACAGAGTATAGAATTAAATTTGGAGAGCTTCAAATGTAATACTTCTTTACAAGTGAAAGTTAAAATTAACATAAAGGGAAGCCTTAAAGTGCAAAAGAAGTCACAAAAGTATTATTTGCAACATAGATCTGGGTTTGCACATTATAGTAGAGAAGATGGAAGACAATTGCTTGTATGTAAGCCTCCACTGGTTAGTTACACACCCCAGACTGGGTCTCCAATTTACATATAGTTGTGTACCTTCTTCTATACACCACCTAGCAATCAGTCTCCCTTAGAAATGCTGACTGCTGAGGCAGGTAGGTGGTGAAGTGAACAGATCACCAGCCTTGGGATCAGGAGGACCTGACTTCAAAACCCGCCTCAGACACTTAATCACACTTTCTGTGTGACTTTGGGCAAGTCATTTAACCCCAACTGCCCTGCTTTCCCCCCTCCAAAAAAAAAAAAAAAAGAAATCCTGTGTCCTTTCTCACTGACTTCAGAACAGCATGCACCTCTCTGTGCCCCAACACATTTGGAGACTCCTAGACAATCTCCTCCTCCACCAGTGCTAAAACCTAATGACAATTCTGCTTATATTTACTAATGTATGCTCCCCTCCATAAAACGGGTATATATACCCCTGTATACTATGCAAAAATACTTTTATGTTGAAATTTTACCAACTAATCCTATCCAGTTCCCAACTGCTTGATGCTGTACCTGGTACACAGCAGGTGCTTAATAAATGTTTGTTGACTAAGTGAAGACTAACAAAATTACCATTGATGTATAGGATCAAATTCCATCAAAAGTAAACAAATCAATTTCAAAGATTCAAGGGAAATGTGTTGCAATAGTTCTGGGTTTAATTGATTTGGGAGTATAAAAGTAAGCATGATTCTACTTTTCTGTTACTGAAATTTATTATAACCTCATTGTTGCTAAGCCAATATATTTCAAGTGAACATTGTTTTGCTGCATTCTTTCATGGCATCTTAGGAAATAATGTGAATATTATACTAACCTAATGCACTTCTTACACAGAAATATATACCTAGAAATCATCAAAACAATAACCTGTTCCTTTTCTCCTTTTCCCTTTTTTTAGAGGGAAAATCCCATTTCTCTCCTTGACTCAGTACCCTACTGAGGGAGGTAGAAAGAAGCTGATAGTACCCAGCACACATCTTCAATATTTACTCTAAGGATCTTCATAACCTGCTCAGTTACTAAGATAAAATAACTGAATATTCATAGTGCAGAGTTCTTTTTCTTCTCTCTAAAACACAGAGGAAATAGTAGGTCTTGTTGACCAAATATAAGGTTTCTAATATGACAGTCTGTGATTCTGCTGCCCCTTTATCTCAATGGTGGGGAGGAAATAAGTGGAGCTTTTACACTTAGTTTCCCCAAATTAGTAGTAGCAAAACTTTTTTTAAAGCCTTAAAAGAATGTTATGCTTGTTTGAGAAAACAAGGGAACTCATGAGACTGCATTCTGTTCCAAAAGGAGCCAGAAGGAGAAAAACCCAAGTCAGAAGGAACACGTGAAAAACTGTCTATTGTTGCTGTTGCTTGCCAGCAATGAAGATCATACCATATCTTAAAAAGCTGTAATTCAGCTTTTCCTCAAAGTTTTGTTTCTGCTCTCCTCCTTTGCTGTAACCTCATTTTAGCCCTAAAACAGATGTTTAAATATCATGCCATTATTAATTTTCTACAAATATCTTGCCCACCAGAATTGTGTTTCAATGAGTAGCAGTTCAGTGCTGGCAGAAAGGCCACTAGGGTACCATTTAGTACACTGAAGTAGTAACTATACCCTAGTAGCCCGAACGAATTAAAGCAACTTCCAAAAGTGCCTAACAATTCCCAGGAGTAGTTTATGCCCTGGAAGAACCTTGGAATAAACCTTTCATTCATCTTTAAGGAGAAGGATACAAGTATTAATGATATAACAGAAATAAGCAAGCTGAGTAACAGGGATATTATTTGCAGATTTTAACAAATACCCTAGATTTTACAAAATTCCCAAAATATATTATTTTAACAACTGATTGGCATATTCCAGATGAAATGCAAATGCTAATACTATATTTATGATCATATGATTGTTTAAATTTTCTCTTAAAATCCAAATGTATCACTAACATCTTTGCTACCTTTTTAAAAGAAAATACGAATGTACTGAGATTATAGGGCAGTTTCTGCAGTTTGGATTTTTGTAGCATAACCTACAAAACCAAAACATATACCCTCTATCTTAGAATATAGTGAAAAAGCATTCTGCATTTTGAATTAAATCACAAGTTACATTATTTTCTATCGTCTTAGGTCATAAAGGTCATAGCACCTTCCCCAGTACTACAGAATCCAATACTGCAGGACAAGAGCACGCCATGGACAGATTTCAGGGGTCCCAGAACTTGAATGGGAAAGCAAAATGACATCATTATAGCAATATGATTGGTTTCCTATGTAATCCTATGTATGTTTACTCTATGCCTTTAAAAACATTATTCTGAGACTAGGCTTTCACCACATTGCTACAGGAGTCCATGACACTCACCAAAAAAGGTTGAAGAACCTCTGTTCTTGTGAATCAAACAAAATGGAGCAATTTCTATAAACAGAATCAAAACTTCAGAATGCATGATTGATAACTGAAAGGTTTCTCAAGTGGTTAAAACTATCTACCTAAAACATGTATACAATCCATATATAATTATTTCAATTTGCAGGACAGAATGTAGCAAACAACCTTTTTTCTACCTTCTAGAATGAATTTCAAATCAAATAAGAATATACTTTAACTTGTACTGCCGTTGGTTTTAACAATGTTACATATTAAGTTTGCAGCTACAACTACAAAAACTTATGTCCTTTACAATGTTAGATATCAAGTAGATCCTTAATTTAGAATGTTCATCGACTGTAAACATAGGTATTAAGAAAGCTTTAAGGATCAGGCGTAATTTCCTCTAAGTTTTTGCTTTCTATTTTGCCTTGTCCAGTTTTCATACAAAGGCTCTCATGCTATATACTCTTCATGGCTCAATCCAAGCCAAGTGATCATAGGAAAATATCTTTTAGCAAATAAATTTAACATTTTTCTGAATCTGGGCCAAAATCTTCAGAGGAGCTTATAGAAAACATTTTCAAAAGCAAAATATATCCCATATAAAGCACACACAGTAGGTTTCAACGCAGCATACAGAATCACTCTTACTTCTGGTTATTTTCCCCCAGACAATAATTTTGCTTGCTTCCATTAAGGTGTCTCTACAACACCTGAAAGGAAGGCTTCTAACAAATTTTGTTTAACATACTTGAACAAAATCATCTGTGACCTTGTAACTAAAGCGTCAACAAAATACGAATCACACAGTCAACTGGAAGAGAATGTAAAATATTGCAAACAAAAAATGTTCCTTTCTAATATGTGTGTATGTGGCATTCTTCAACTTGCTTCTTTCATGTTAAGAAAAAATTCAACTTTTAATAAAAAATGCATACCAATAATTTTTCATTTTATTCAATTGAGCCACCATGCTTAAAAGTTATTCTCTTTTACTCTTCCCCTCCCTCCTAAAAGGACTAGGATAATTACAAAACCAGAAACACGACCTTTCTTAATAAATGTAAATCTTGGAATAGAAAAGCTTGTGATTGTTGTGTCTCATTGTATTTCTCTGCTAATTCAAAAGGTAATTGACAAGCCCCTAATTTAACTGTACCAGACAGTTCTATCTGTCCCATCTCTGGTCAAACACTGCCTCTCTGTTTCTATTCATTATGCATTATATGGGATTCTAAAGCAGCACAGCAGGATCAAAAATTACAAATCTTATGACATCTGAGGTCCACAAATCTCTCTCAGATTACGTCTCCCTTCACAAGCACTAACAGATATTGCTAAAAAAAAATAACAAAAAAAAGGCTAAACGTGTTGGTTGCAACACCATCATTCTAAAAACATCCACCTTCTGGTCCCTGTTTCTGCAGGTTCTCTGAGAACCCAGTGGCACACGAAAAATCAGACACTCATGAAACATTGCAAGTAAAACTTGAGAAGAGAGAAGATAAAACGATCGATGACCTTGTTAAGTGGGAGTCTCTCTCTCCCTCCCCCAAATTCATCTTCCTAGAGGAAATGCAGCAAAACCGAGTCTAAGCACGAATACTGCCTGCCAGGCTGACGGCAGGCAGATCTGCTTGTCACACTTCCCCAATGCCCGCTCTGCCGCAAGAAGAGAGGGAAGGAGGTGGAGAGAAAGTAAGAGCCTCACCAGCTCCAGAGAAGATGCTCCAGTGACCTCTGGCTAATGGAGAGAGCTGAGCAGGGAGCGGCGGCCGCGGCGGCGGCAGGGTGTGCGTACTCTGCCCCCAAAGCATTCCTCACATTCCTCCACAATCTACCGCCCGAGGAACAAACAGCGCGCGTCTCCTCCAGGCACACACACCTGCCTATTCATTAGCCCCCAGCGGCCACAACCTTAGCTAGGGAGCCGCACTAGGCAGCTTGTCGCACTCCGCCAACACGCAGCTAAATCCGAGCCAAATCCCCCTCCCTGCCCGGGCAAAGACGGCTAGTGGCAAAAAGCTTTGCCGAGACAGCCGCCCAACGGCCAGGGAAACGTTATTTCAACTCCTGTGTGTAACACGTTGTGGGGCTGGGGGAGAAAAGAGGTGCAGGAGGCAGAGGCGACTGGTAGGGGAGCGAACCGAGGAGTGCATGCAGGGGTGCGGACCAAGAGGGAAAGAGGTTAATTAATGCAACACACACGGAAAGAAGAAGGGTGTGAGAAAGATGACCAAGAAGGGGTGAAGGGTGCTGGACAGACTTCCAAGCTGGAACTGGGGTGGGGGCGGAGAAGAGGTGTCCAAAGAGAGGGAAAGCGCAAAGCAAAGTGGAAGATCTACCAGTTCTACAGAATTCAGTTAAGACTGGTGGGAGAGATAGGAGCGAGGAAAAGTATATGGGCTTAAAGGCTTGTAGGAGATGGAGAATTTAGGGCAAATCAGATGAGCAGGAGATTTTACTAGAAAAGAAGGAATGGGGGAAGGGGGAAGAGAAACGAAGGTGAGGGCAGAATGCAAGAGGGAATGGGAAATGGGGAGAAGCCAAAGGACGGGCCAGAAAGCCAGAAGGGATGGGAGAGGGAAAAGAGAAAGGGCAGATTTGTAGGGAAGGATTGGGGGGGTGGGGGAAGAAGGGGGAGCGGAGGTTGGTAGGGCAGAGCTGGAGCTGAAAGCCACAGACCAGGGAAAGACTGGAGAGTATATATTTATCGTGGAAGGTAGATAGGTAAGCAAAAGGGAAAGGGAAAATTCCTGGGAAATGCAAATGGAGGTTGAAACTTCAGTGCCTTGGGGGGGAGGGGAGAAGGCGAGTGCAGGCAGGAACACGAGGCGGGGCAGGAAAAGAGAGGAGTAGGTGGGTGGGGGTGGTAGTAACGGGAGGCTCTCCTTCCCACACCCTCCCCCACCCTCTCCCCGATCTGGAGGTTTGCGGGGTGAGCCGAGGGAACAGCACGAGGAGCCGGGAAGTGAAGGGCCAGGGGAGTGGAGGATGGGGGAATATGGTTCGGCGCCCACCCTGAATGCAGCACACTTACTTTGCAGGTTAGGAAGCGGCCACCGTCGCTCCAGGAATCGAGGACATCCGCGCGGAGGGGTCGCGGCTGCGGCACCCAAAAAAAAAGTGCCAGGGCCAAGAGAGCTTCCCTCCCCTTCCCCTGAACCCCCCCCCCCCGCCTAACCCCCTCCCACCCGCCCGCCCCCTCCCCTGCAACACTTCTCCCACCCCACCCCCGGGAGGCGGCGGCGGCGGCCAACTTCCCCTTCTACCCGGTGCCCATGGTGCCACCTTCCTCGGCGACAGCACGGAGTCAGCCCGAGTGCCTGGGTGCTGCCGAGCTCCGCCGAGCAGCCCCCACCGCCCAGTCAGTCAGCCAGCCAGCCAGCCAGCCCAGGGCTCCCGGGAACGTCAGCACGCCGCCGTCCCCCGACCTGCTCCGCGCCAGCTTCCATTGGACGACAGGAAAAGGCTGTCCCACCTTATTGGCCCGGCCCTCTTATTGAACGGACCAATGGAATTCGGGGTTTCAGGTCGCCATAGAGACCGATGCTGTTAAGAGCAAGAGCGGCTAGAGAAGGTGGGGAGGGTGGGGAGAACGAAGGTGTCCAGCTTCGGGGGTTGGGGACAGTGGGGACGAGTTACGAGGAACCAGAGGATCCTAGATCTAGATCCAAAACGGACCTCAGGGGCCACCTAGTCCAGCACCTTCATTTTACAGTTGAGAAAACCGAGACCCAGGAAGGTCTCAGTGATTTGCCTAAGATCACCCGGGTAGGAAGAGGGGTGGGAGAATTTGAGCCTGGGGGGTGGGGGGGATTCCCTCTTTCCGAATCTTAGACGTGGGTGGGCCTTCCCTTCTTTTCCTTCCCCTGATTTCTTTCCTCTCCCTTGACAGGCCTTATCAGTGGTACGGAAGACACCCCACCCCACCCCCAGCCCCATGTAATTTACCTGTCCCTGAAGGTGACCTCAGAAACAGGTATTACATGCACTTCTCCTTGGTTTGGGGAGCGGGCCCCTGAAACTACGCCTTTTGACCTTATATGCAGCATCAGCTTCTGCCGGTGAGTCTGTTTTCCCATGCTTCCCTCTCCCCCATATGCAAAATCCCCTGAATCCTGTGGTACTCAGGAATTCCTTTTCTGCATATTTATCTCAACCCCCTGAAGATCTCACTTCAAAGTCTATGTTTAAAATTCAGGCCCCTATCGGAAGGTATTTTTCCGAGAGTATATTTCCTTTAAAGGAAAACAAAAAACGGTAAGGAAAAAGTCAGTGTGATGCGTTACATTTTACAATGAGTACAATAAAGGGCTGGAATTGAAACATTTTAAAGTCCACAACTTCTCACCTCTCCTTTAGTATCAAATGGTATTTATTAAGCTTCTATCTATATATAGCAACAAAGCAATACAAGTTTGACAGACATTCTCCATAGACTGTTGGCTTCTGGGAAAAGATACAGTGTGCAATGCTAATGCCCCATGCTCTTTTTTTTTTTTTTTAATATTTGTATCAGAACCAAGGGGAGAGAGAATGCAATCAAATTCTGGTCAGCAATTGTTAGCGAGTTTGGTATTCCATAAACTTAAGTATGAACCTGATTTCAGTAACTAGAGTGAGCATGTGCATCTTGGATTTTAATCCTGGCTTCCCCACTGCTTTGCTTTATGACATTCACTCTGTTCCTGTTTCCCAATCTGTAAATGGAAATAAATAATCTTTTTCTAAGTCTAAATTAGGGAAATGGACCCAGTTGAAGCAAGCACAACTAATAGATTTGACAGAAAATAATTATTTTATTAAGTATATTATTGCAATGAAATATAACCATTATTTTTCTAATGATATTTCTTTAAAGATAGGTTTTTTAAGCTATTAATATCCAGGTTATGTTTTTTGTATATTTTTATTAAAGAACCTGCTCTTTTAAAGACAATTTTGTGATAAAATAACTGTGCTTTTGGAATATTTAGAAATTTGGAGTATTTAGAAATATTCCATTGCAGGGAGGTTTCTTGCTTTTGTTACGAATTTTAAATTAAATAATGTGCTTTGCTATTAGATTAAAAAATTTTTTTGTCTTCTGTGGAAGCATTATACAGTAATATCTCTAGGTCTAATCACAAATATTTTGCATTAGCTCATTAATAGGGTGACCAAATTTTCAATCTCCATAATTTGTGTGATGAAATCCAAACCTAGTTGACATCTTTGTTCAGGGTCAGACAATCCCAGATAGCTTCTGAGTATTTGTACAGTTGTCTGTGGAGTAACTTGTACTTTTCCAGTGCTAGATAGGGAGCAACAAGTCAGTAGGCTCAATGTTTTCTTGCCTTGACATCATGGGAATTTGGTCTGCCTGCTTTGGAAAGGGATAACTAGCCATGCTTCTGTTGAAGGATAGAATAAGTAAAATTCAAACTTTATAAATAAAACCCAAATGAAAAGTAATACATTGATGAGCATATTACATGCCAGTGCTATATAAGATTTGACTGTAACAGCTTATGAATGAAGGTGTTTTTCATTAATGTAGATAGAACAGTAACAATTTCATTTTCTCCAGTTCTGGAGCTCAATGGGAAACAGAAAAAAGAAAAACAAATTATTTTCATTTTAGAATTATATACTTTTCTCAAGTGACAAATTTCACTAGGATGTTATATTGCATATGCTATGTTTATAATAATTAAAATTGAATAAAATATAACTAATTCAATTCTGTAATATACTGTAGCTTAATATACATTTATTTTACTGTAAACTATGGTAAAAATGGTTCTCTTCGATAAACTCACAGGACACTAGCTACACCCCCACTTAAAGAAAAACTAATATTGTTTGTTTAAATTAGACTTATTTAATAGATAAATTAGTAATAGTTTGGATTACAACATAATTCTTTGCTATGCTGAAGACTTCACTACAGGGATCCTTTCAGATTATACTGGGCTGATATAATTTAAAGTAATATTAGCTTTACAAAAGTTCAGCTCAACTTCAAGAGCACAGCTCTTTTATAAAATAGAGGTTTGTTGTCAGTCAATTCAAATAAGTCTGACTCTTCATGACCCTATCTGGGGTCTTCTTGGCAAAGATACTGGATCAGTTTGCCATTTCCCTTCTCCAAAAGTAAGGGTACATTTGTATTAGATCATTATTCTTTGGTATACCACTTTTACCAAAACAAGAGACTGCAATTGCATTGGTTTTAACTTTACAAAATCAAATAATCTATCAATGCCAAAAAAAAATGGAAAAACAAAAAGGCAAAGAATCTTGACTATCACCATTTCCTGCAAAAGTATAACCCATTTGTTGTTCTCCTGTAGATTTACTTTAGTACTCGTTGCCTTTTCCTTTTCCCACTTTCACCTATAGTACAAGTGGAACCACCACATTTAGTCCCCAATACCTTTGTCCCAGATCATTATCCAAGGAAGTAGAAATGGCCCTCAATGATTGCCAGAGAAGCTAAAATATACAGTGATGATATACATACTGGAGGTAACACAGTGTTGGAAGCATTGAGTTCATTTTAAAAGTCCGTCTTTAGAAAAGGAGAATACCAAAATAATGGTGGGGGGGGGGAACAATATCAATACCACTAAAAAAGACAATAGAGAAGACAAACTCATTTGCTTACATTTCTCATAAAACTTGCATGAAAATGACATATATATGTAATACAGATATATGTGCATATCAAGAGCATAGTTCAAGAAAATACATAAAAGGAACACTCAGAATTCTCCACAGTCTGTAAGGTGTTCCAGATAATCTTTTTTGTGGATGATATTGCACTGATTGCATCTAACATGAGAATATTACAAGGCCTTCTCAGTTAGATCCATGATTATACAAAAGAGATCAACCTAACAATTCCTAGAGGAAAAAAGTAAATGGATGAAAAATGCTGACTGATGTCCAGACTATGATATTCTGTTGGAACAACAAACAGCTCACTGAATCAGTATATCATGTCTGAGACTAGCACTGCAGCTGGAAACTGAGTTTGGCCCAGAGTTGAATGATAGGAATAAAGCAAGCTGCATTGCTTTAAGAAAATGTAACATTTTAGTAATGTCAAGTTTTTAGTCCCTAATATTTTCTATAAATATTTCCCCTACAAAATATTTTATTTTAATGTGATCAAGTGCATCCAGTTTGTCCTTGAGAATTTATTCTATTTGTTAAGTAGAAACAAAGCCATTTTTACCATCACAATTGAAAAAATACATTAATCAGTTTTCTTACGTTTTATATCTCCTCTTTATGTCTAAGTCTATCATAGTACTCCCCACAGTTGTTGTTCCAAATCTTCTCCTCTTAAAAAACCCCCCAAAACATTATATCACCCTTTTCCCTGTCCCTCTCAGTGGACTCCTCATATTTTACTGAAAAAATTTAACTGAAAAAATTGAGGTCATTCATTGTGATCTGCCTTTCCTGCTTGTTGTCACACTTCAAATCAACTCAGTCTCATTCCCCATTCTCAGAAAATATGGTGACCCTTCTCCTTACCCAGGTCAACTCTTCTATTTGGACCTTTGATTTTGCAGCTCCTCATATTTTCTTGGAGTTTGTCCCCTTAATCTCTTTCTCCTACCCCCAATTTTCAACCTTTCTTTGTTCACTGATTATTCAGCTCCCTGATATCTCTCATCCTTTAAAAAAAAAAAGCCTTCATTTGACCCTACCATATCCCCTTACAACATAGGGATTATATTTTCTTGGTCATTTTCAGAAAATTTTTCTGATAAAATTATACAAAAAAACATATTGTTGTTTTTTGAAATGTTGATTTGTCATTTCTTCTTTGAAATTGTTCTGTTTTAATGATTGCTTTTTTATTGAGTCAGTATAGGTAATTTATATTTATTATAGAGACAATATTACATAGTGGATAAAGTGATAACCTTAGTGTCTGGAAGACCAGGGTTCAAAGCCTGCCTTTTACAGATTATATGACTGAGCAAATCACTTAACATTTTAATGCCCCAAACAAGACAATTGCCAATCTGCAGTGATTAAGGGAGTTTCCTCTGAAAGTTCTCTAAACCAATGAAATTACAGGTCAGTCAGATTATGTTATGAATGCATTGCCATTTTATGTTGAGGTTCCATGTTAAAAGTAGGTGATGTGACTTAAGTTATAGGTACACACACACACAAATGTTTACAAATGTAAAACACTTTAAATCTTAATTGTAAGTAGTAAAAGGCTTAAAGGTACATTTTCTTTTATGTTGTTTAGAAATTATTAGATAATCATTTTTAAGTTCCACCTCTACTGCTTATAGGAATCTCTGAAGTTATAGTTTTTGCTGATTGATTATCCCAGATTTTATTTATCTTTTAAGTATATTCTTTTGTTTTCAAAAGATATTCATTAAGTTTCTAAAAATTCTGGATTTTACAAACATCATATAAAATGAACATTTCCATATACAAAGTAAACAAAAAAAGAGGATTGCACATAAACCTGTAAATCTCTATTATGTACAATAAGTTTTTCTTTAACAAATATTTGATAGGGGTGGCTAGGTGGCACAGTGAATAGAGCACAGACCCTGGAGTCAGGAGGACCTGAGTTCAAATATGGCCTCAGCCACTTAACACAAAAACTAGCCCTGTGACCTTGGGCAAGTCGCTTAACTCCAATTACCCTCCAAAAAGCAAATATATATGTATGTATGTGTGTGTGTGTGTGTGTGTGTGTATTATATATATATTTGATAAATTCAAAATGTTACTTGGATATATTTCTAAGACATGTGATTTGTAGGTCTAAGCATATATTTTGAACATTCTCTTTGTATATTTTTGCCTAGATTTGTTGCATTTCTTTTTTCAAAAAGCTGCTGTTTTTGAAAACTGATGATTTTTCAATTGATATTTTTAATAATGATTTCTTTTGGGGTGGCTAGGTGGTACAGTGAATAGAGCACCAGCCCTGGAGTCAGGAGGACCTGAGTTCAAATCTGGCCTCAGACACTTGACACACTTACTAGCTGTGTGACTTTGGGCAAATCACTTAACCCCAATTGCCCTCCAAAAAGCAAAAAAAAAAAAAAAGATAAAAAAGATAATAATTTCTTTTCTTCTTTTTTATGACTTTGTTGGATTTTTTCTTGATTTTATAATTCTATAACATTTACATGCTTTCTAGACTTATACTTAATATTCTTCCATTCTGTGATCCATATATGTTTACTTTCAGAGTGTTACCTGATTTTGTCCATTCTGGAAAGTTTTTTTTTTCTTTCTTCTTATTAGATCTTTGAATAAAGTATCCAGATTTGGAGGTTGAGGGTCAAAGTTGCCCTTTAGAATGCCAATTAGCCTTTGTACTTTCTTTGTCTTAGCAATTATTTTGTTATTTTGTCCTGCCTATCTATTAGTTCCTTTTTAGGTTCTTTTATTTCCTGAGTTTATTCTTCAGTTTCTTTTTTTTTTTGATGTGTATTGATCATTTCTGGACCTCAGTTATTCTGTTATTTGTGAGTTTCTTTGTACTTTTTGGTCCTTAAGTGTCATTTTCAGTTTCCCATTTTGAGACTTTATCTTTTCCTCTGTGAGTGTATGTGTATGTGTGTGTGTGCATGTGTATGTGTGTGTCTGTGTGTCTTATTGAATTTAGAATTTACCTTTTTATACTCCATTAATATATTTGTTATCCAGTTTACTTTAGTTTTTGGTGTTTCACCTTGTCCATCAATATTTTAACTTGTGTTTCTGAGGAAATTTTATCTCTTCAATATTTTGCTTATGGAACTTTATCTCTTCAATATTTTGCTTATGGAATATGTATCATCAAAAACTATTAATAGTAAGTGTTTTGTACTTGGATGGTAATAGTAGAGGAAGCTCATGTGGTAAAAGTGAAGTTCTTCAAGGCATTAGGTAAAGGTGGGGCAAAAGACATTGACTACTTGAGGCTACTGTAATGGTAATGGTAATTTGAAGATCTTCCCTGACCCTTAATAAGCCTAAGGGAATTTGAAGACCTTCCCTGCTTTAAAAATATGCTCTGTTCCCTAATAGGCTGAATGTAATCACATGAAGCCTGTGGTGAGAGCAGTTTGCTGAAGGGTGGAGCAGAGCCCACAGGAAACTGGGAGTCAGAGCCAGACTAGACAGTTGGGAGGAGAGCATGCTTCCCAGGGAGACAGATAGGTTTATGAATAAATATTGGTTTTCTGTTGGTTTGTGGGAAGGCTAAAGAATGCTGTGGATCTCTGTGCTATTGTGGCTTGTTAACTTTTGTTCTTATGAAATCAGATTACTGGTTTTGGGATTTGGTTTTCTGGTCTCTGAATAAATGTTTTGCTTCTGTCTTTTATATGGAGAGTCTGTTATAGTTTTCAATTGAGCACCATGCAGATATATTTGTAGTGATCATGGGTACTGTGAATATTTCATTGATGCTACAGTCCCTCAACTAACATAATCAGGGAAATGGGAAGTATCCCATAGACTGTGGAGGAGAATAATTTACTATGACTTGAAGTATTAGGATTAGTGGAAGCTGTAGGACTACATGGCAACCAGATAGTATAGCTCTATCAGAAGCAGTTGAATTAATCTCCAGTTAAAATTCTTTTTTCTGTTTCTCCTTTTTTTTGTTTGTGAAGATGGATGAAAAATAATTGATTTGTATTTTATTGAGGTGACACAGCTAACCTCTAATGTCTTTCTACTCTGCCACATTATAGAAGTCAACATCCATGTTTTTAAGATCAGTATTCTCTCCATCATGCTTGGTGCTTGCAAATCTTGGAATTCCACCATTTCTGAAAAACTCTAACTGTATATGACTCAAAGGCAAGAGAGAAACACAGTTGATGCAAGTAGACTTTTGTGTATATACAAGATGACCTACTTATAAGAAGTGGTAAGTATAAAGGGAATCATTCAGAAAAATGTATGATTGGAAAAAGGAGTTGGAATGGTCACTTAACGAAAGCAAGATATGTATAGTCCTAGTATTAAACTGGTACAAAGACAAACCCTAGAGGAAGGCCTCCAGCACAGTGGATTGATATATTGGAAAACATGGACAAGAATTACACAGAATAAGAGTTAGAATCAACCCTGATGGAAAGGAATGCCCCCATTGTCAAGATAACATCTCCCATGAAGCTAAAATAGGTCCTGTCTCTTTCTTGTGCTTCCTCCAGGCATTAAGAAATGGTCTTTGAGAGAATGTTCTAAATCAACCTAGAGAAGTCTTAGAAGTCATCTAGATCAGCTAATTATGATATCTTACATTTCTACTCTATAGTATCACCAAATAAACAGATAAAAATTTAAAACTAAATGAATGCCTTTGTTGAGTGGTTTTGCTAAATTTTCTTTAAAAAATTCTTTGTTATAAAGGATGGCTCCTATGTTTTATTATATTTTTATTTATTTTGTTAAATATTTCCCACTGGGGCGGCCAGGTAGCACAATGAGTAAGAGCACCGACTCCAGTGTTGAGAAGACCTGGAGATAGAATCCCGGGCTCAGACACTTAGCACCCACCCAGAAACACCTGGCCATGTAACCTTGAGCAAGTTACTTAACCCCAATTGCTTAGGGGTGGCCAGGTGGCTCAGCAAGTAAGAGCACCGGCTCCAGTGTTGGGACGACCTGGAGATTGAATCCCGGGCTCGGACACTCAGCACCACATCCAGAAATAACTGGCCGTGTAACCTTGAGCAAGTTACTTAACCCTGATTGCTTTAAATAAATAAATAAATATTTCCCATTTACATTTTAATGTGGTTTAGGCCCACTCATCAGAGGGCCCTATATTTGACCTCTAGTCTGGATGACCTCTAAGGTATCTTGCAGCACTAAAACCATTATGTTATGACCTAAAAAAAACGAGGGAGTTGGACTTGTTCATTTCTAAGGTCTCTTCCAAGTTAAACAACATATGAATCAATAATGAATCAACCGAATATATGAATCATCTTACTAAAAATCCTTCTTTTCCTCTTTGAAGTTAGCAGGAACTTTATATATACACATAAATAGGCTTAAATTTCAGCATGTTTTAAAGTCTTATTGGGAAAATACGTTCCTTAAGGGAGTGATAACTTTACATTACAAATATTTATAATTTAATACATTGGCTCTGTGTTTTCATTAATATGAGTACTGTCTCCACTACTGCAGAACAAACCTCCCTCTACAACTTCCCATCTGAGGTGACTTTTGGTCACTTGTGTGTCCTATCATTATTTGGGATGTTCTAGAAATCTGAGTAACCATACAACTTTGAGCAACAGTGTTTTGTTTTAAAAACTGACAAATTATGTTTGGAATTTCAGCATTGTTTTCATTAGAATGTAAGAAGCAGAACTGAACAAAAATCCAAACAATCAGTCTTAGTTTCATCCTGTTCTCTTTGTTTCTCGCTTCGTGCAGCCACCTCTGACCACCCTTTTCTCGTGGTTATTCCTCTCTTCTGGTTTATTTTGCTTCGAATTCTTTAGTCTCCCCACCCTCATAATATTGTGCTGTTAGCTCTGGAAGCTTTGTCTCCATGAGAGGAAATTGTCAGGTCAATAAGTGTCGTCTAATATGTGCCAGGCACTAGGATAAAAAGAGAGGCAAACGTCATCCCCTCTTCTCAAGAAGACCACAGTCTAGTGGGAGACAGTATGCAAATGATATGCAAACTAATATTTTTTTAAAAATAGGTAAACTGGGGGCAGCTAGGTGGCACAGTGAATAGAGCACCACCCCTGGAGTCAGGAGGACCTGAGTTCAAATCTGGTCTCAGACACTTGACACACTTACTAGCTCTATGACCTTGGACAAGTCACTTAACCCCTATTGCCTTGCTTTTCTCCCTCCAAAATTGAAAAAAAAGGACAAACTGGAGATAACTTCAGAGGGAAGGTACTAAGATAAAAAAAAACAACTGAGAAAGACTTCTTGTAAAGTCTTGTAAAAAGTGGGATTATAGCTGGTAGAAGAAAGAGGTAGAGATAAAGAGAGAGAAAGCATTTCAGGGATAGGGGACAGCCTATGAAAATTCCTGGAGTTGGAAGATGGAGTGTCATATGCAAGGAACAGCAAGGAGGCTAGTGTCACTGAATCACAGAGTATATAATGGGGAGTAAGGTGTAAGAAGACTGAAAAGGTAGGGAAGGACCAGGTTATGAAGGACTTTAAAGACCAAACAGAGGGTTTTATATTTGATTCTGGAGTTAATAGGGAGCTATTGGAATTCATTGAACAGAGATCAGACTTTAGGAAGATCAGTTTGATAAATGAGTGGAATGGAGAGAGACAAGGCAGAGAGACCAACCAGCAGGCTATTGCAATAGTCCAGGTATGAGGAGATGAGGACCTAGGTGCACAGGGATAATGGTAGTGGCAGAAGAAGGAAGGGAACATATTCAAGAGACTTTAAAAATGTAGAAAAAATTAGATTTAGCAAATGACTGGATACAGAGTGGTGAGAGAGGGAAGAATAGAGGATGTCACCTAGTTTGTGAGCCTGAGTGATAGGGGGTAACTTTGATGGTAATAGGGAAGTTAGGAAGGGGGGGAGGGTTTAGAAAAATTAATTCAGTTTTTGACATTTGTCTTTTAAAATGTTTATGAGACATCTTGTTAAATATAATTGGCTTTTGGAGATGAGACCAGAGGTCAGGAGGAAGGTAATAAATAGATCTAAGAATCATCAGCATAGAGATAATAATTAGAAACATGGGAGCTGATGGGAGCAAGTGAAAGATGAGAGATTGAAATAATATAGAGAAGAGAAGAGATCTACATCCATGGTTAGTAGGTAGAACCTGGATGAAGATCCAGCCAGGAGCTTTAGGTGTAGTCAGGTGGGTTAATCTCTTGCTATTTATCAAGAATTATAATATCATAATATAAATATGTTATTATTAAAAATACTATAATATCAAGCTATTATATCAGAAGCCACTGCTTCTGATTCACCCGTTCTTATTATTGTGCCTCAAAGTATAGTCCTAGATCTTCAGTGGTGGATAATTTTGTCAGTGTCAGTATTCCCTCGGATATTGTAACCACTCTTCCCCTCACATTAGTACAGAGGTGCCTAACATTTTTTGTTGCATAGACTCCTTTGGCAGTCCAGTGAAACCTATGGATCCTTTCCCAGAACATTGTTTTTTAAATGTATAAAATACATAGGATTACAAAGGGAACCAACTACATTGAAATAAAGTTATGAAAATTAAAAAAAATTTTCATGAACTCCAAGATATGAACCCCTGCTTTAAGGGTTCATGAGTGACTATGACTGAAAAAAATTCCACACCTCATGACCCACCTTCTTTCTCATGATTGTCCTACCTGAACTTAGGTAGGCTGGTACCAAAAGACAGTCATTTATTTCATTGTTGGCCTGTAATTAAAGCCTTTACATTTTGGTAGGACCTTCCAGAGCATAAAACCCATTGGTATAGCCTGTAAGAATCTGAGGTAATCTCAATACCACCATGAAGCATCAAAATAATACTTCACTGGAAAATTGAACAGCAGTAGAAGAATGTAGCAACTAGGCCTCAGTGGAACCAGGTGTAATCCAGAATCACATCTTCCTACTTTTCTAACATTCACATCCAACAGAAATGTGGTTCAGTAGGTTGATTTGTAGCATAAAGTTGGTATTTGTAGTTGTTATTGTTTTTCCTATTTGAGAGGGATTGGTTGGCTACCTACAAAAAAACTTTTTCTCTACAGATTTTTTTTAAAGTTAACATCTTTTTTTGTACTTTTTTTTTTGGAGGGGGGAAGGCAGGGCAACTGGTATTAAGTCACTTGCCCAGGATCACACGGCTAGTTTTATGTTAAGTGTCTGAGGCCATATTTGAACTCAGGTCCTCCTGACTCCAGGGCCAGTGCTCTATTCACTGCACCACCTAGCCACCCCCTTTTTTTGTACTTTCTATCACAATTTGTCAATGGCAGAAGAATGGCAGGCCTTAATAATTTTATCATAATACATTAAAGAAGAACACATATGATTTTTCTCTTATATAGGTCTATTTATGTAATATTCATTTGAGCTTATGAAAAAATGTTCCCAGCAAAGAATGTTAATTGACTAAAATATTTCTCTGCTAACAGTCTGAGAGAAGCTATCTGTCCCTAGGTCTTTCAAACTGCAAAATAGATTTTACCCATTAATAAAACAAGGTTTATTATTTTCTATATTATCTTAAATAACAAACCTTTGTTTCAGACACATTTGTTTTTCTTCTGTTTTGTTCCCTTATGTCTAGCAGAGCAAATCCTTTTAAAAAACAATTATTCTCTATATAAGGATAAATGATCTTTATATGGTTATTGCTGATAATACAATTCTAGTCTTACAATTAAAGGCCAATTTGAGTGCAAAGTATGTCCTCTATAGATTTAAACCTTTGATTTTCAAGTGGGGAAAAAGTTCCTTATTGTGATTAAAAATTCCATTCTACCTGGTGTTCTCTAAAGCAAACACATATTAAGACTTTAAAAATATACTTGAATGGGAATTCGTTTGGAAATATGCAAAATTTTAGCAGCAAGTCAATAGATAACATCTGTAATAATTATGAATAGAATAATTGATGTCTGATTTCTTCTTCACTAAGCTGAAATAGAAAGAAGGAAAATATAAAACAATATTGCTGAAAAATACTATATTTATATTTTCTCATTCATTTCTTGTGTAATTGTACAAGTAAATCCCATTATGAATCAACCCACTTCTATATAAGTTATCATTGTACATATAATTTTATCTACCTACTACCATAACGTTAGCATGAAATATTTTTAATTGCAAGTGTCAAGCTTTGAAAAATAATTATTACATATTTTTTCATATAGCATCTCATAATTTATAATACAATGATATATCTTATTTAGCAAGATTTATCAAATATTTAAATTTTGGATTTTGGGGCATATTATAATTTTATTTGGAAAGGTAATAAATATTAATGGAATAAATGTTCAGTATCTTTTAATGATAATTATTTCAAGAAATATCAGTGCTCTACTAAGTTGCTGAACTCATCATACTGGAAGCAAACTTCTACAGATCTTGCATGGAAGTGTTACAGAGACATTGTAAACCCTCTTCTGCTCTTCTAATGTTGTTACTTTTATACTGACCTCCAAGGGGATAAAACCTCTGACTCTTTTTTTCTTCAATCTTGTTTCTTTTTTGATTTTTGTTTCCATTCAACCATTGAGCTGCCTATTGAGACTGGTAACAAAAGAGCCAAATCTTATTGTCTGTAGCATATGTGTACTTTATTTTTAATAGACCACAGAACAGTTATTGGTTGAATATGACTCTGCCAATTATCAACCTAGAATAGATTCAAAGCAGTAATGTTGAGGTGAAAGTCTGAGAATCACATTGCCAAATCTTGACTCATCCAGTTTCTGAAAAAATGGAGCCAATCTTTTTTTTCCCCTCCCATTTTTGGTAATGTGTGTCCCTTTCTAGTAGTGTTATTACTTTAAAAGGCTTAGTTTTTTTTTTTTTGTTTTTCTCAAGCAGTTTGATAACATTCAGTTATTACTTTGTTATTTTGGTTCTGCTGTACCCATGGTAGGTAATCAATAAGTTATCGAAATCAGTGAAAGAACAATGCTCTGCATCTCAAATTATACCAGCATTCTTGCCATCATTTTACTCTTTCTAGATCTTTTATGATATGGAATCTATTGTTTTAAAGAAGTTTATATTTCTTTAAGATACTACCATATGAAACTTTCCTTTAGTTTCATGAAACAGCCAGTTACCAGAAATTTCCTAATTTATTTTGTTTTAGAAATCTTGAGATGGTATTGAAAGACCTAGCTTTTGCAGGTTTTTCTCTATGTCTCTATGGCTACTTGGTGATAGAAGCATAGTTTGATTTCAAGACATTTCAGTCAACTTACTTGACATGGACTATCAACAGTATTTGGCATTATTCTTGGCCACTGGACAGGAACAACTGGGAGGTATGCCTTCTTTTTCAAAGAAATATCCAGAATGTGACATAGAACCTCATGAGATGTGTCAAGTATAATGACCACTACCTATTCCCGATAATTCAAATGATACTACCAGAAGGAACCCAGAAAGAATCTCTAGAAAGTACAAGGTACCAGCCAACAAATTAAAAACCTTTGAGAGAATAAGTAGTGTTTTCATAACTGAAGGTAGGGACTTTAGTAAAGAAAGGAAAATGTAATAATGATAAATTGTGTTTATATGGCCCTTAAAGGTTTACAAAGTACTTTGTATAACCTATCTTATTTGTTCAGAATAGTAAACACAAGGAAAGTAGTACAGGTGTCACTTATCCTAAGGTCACAGTTAGCAGGTAGCAGAGCCAGGATCTGAATCCAGATCTTTAGCTCTGGTCAGTGTTCTTTCTGTTATACTATATCTCTATGGTTAAAGATTGGAGAATGAGTTCTAGATTTCTAGATCATAGTTTAAATCAAGAATGATAGCTAGTGAGGGTCAGGAAGATTACATTTGTATGGAAAGTTGGATATTACATCAAGAAAGTTTTAAGCTGAAAATGTAGGAGTAGGGAGAAAACTATTCCCAATACAATACCTAAAGGATATTACAAAGAAGAGTGAAAAAGACATAGGAACAAAATAGCTCTAGAATTGCATAGGGATTCACAGGTGACAATAGCAAGGGAGAGAATCAATAGTATTTGTAGCCTCAAATCTGTTTATATGTAAGTGCACAGAATCCAGGCAAAAAAAGTGATCTTAACTCAAGAATGAAAAACTGACCTTATAAATATTGCTCAACATTTCATTGTTGGGATGTGACTTGTGAATGGAATATGGCAATGGAAATATCTCTGTTTCAAAAGGAACAAATTAGATAAAAGAGGAAGTAGAGTGTCATATATATTTTTATATCTATATCTATCATCTATATATACACATATATTCCTGTGTGGAACTCTATAAGCCAAGAGAAGAAGTAGAAAGATGTTATAGACCCATTGTTTCCTTATGCTTTTTTAATCATTGGAATCCCAGCTTTATTGGCTTCTGGGACTTGGTTAATAGTCTTCTCCCTTTTCCCTCAATTCAATCCCAGGACCTATATCAAGGAAAAATGATGCAATGCAGATTCTTTCTGGATGATGTAGAATGGAAAAGATTAAGATAGAAGAGAAGGATTCCTCAGCCCTAACTCTTAAACAGAACTTTTCCTTATAATTAAAAAAAAAATCTTTTTAATCCATAGTCTCTCTTCATCTTGCCTCACCATTATCACCTAAGTCTCAGAAGCTCTGAATTTACCTTGACATTTTTTCCCACCTAAAGGAGAAAAACACTGATGGAAACTGGTATCCTGGGCTTGTTGGGTGAGCAATAAAGAGAAATTTGTGTATGACTTAGAAATTAAGAGAATCTTTAGAAGAACTGATAATTCATGGAAGATAAGGTAGAAAGACATTGCATGTTATATATCCTAGACTTTGAGAAAGCAGAAATTTTAAAAAATTAAATAGTTTAACTTCCACCAGCAAGGAACATTCAATTATATAAATAAGGAACAAAATAAAATAAAAAATAAATCACGGTGGAAGCAAAATCACTGTATGTATTTGTATCTCATAATTTTTTGTCTTTATTAGAATTTTGTTGCTGTTATCTTTATTTACATAGGTGTAGTCAGTGTGTTTATTCTTTTGATTCTTTTTTCACTCAGAATTACTTAATATTAATTTTCTTGTATATTCTTTTGTTTCATATCATCACAAAAGTACAATGTTCTATTGCATTCATGCAATATATTGCATGAACGCAACTATAATTTGTTTAGCCATTCCTCAACCAGGGGAACCATGTAGCTTGTTTCCAAGTTTTTGCTACTGTAACAATTGGTTCTTATAATTTTTGCTTGTTTGTATTTTGAGTCTGCATCTCCCTGGGTCTTTTTTGAGTTTCAGTTTCACCTACACTGAAAGTATGTTGGCTTCTCACAGGCCCTATCCTGCTACTGATCAACAGAGGAGCTTTAACCTTCCCTGTTTTAACCACCTGCGCCAGATATTTCCTTCTTCTTAGGCAGCCTAGTGATCCTCAAACTCCTGGGCCCTCACTATATTGTTGCTAGACTTAATACAGACACCTTATTCCATAGCCCACTGAAGTTCAGAACCCTTTAGTTCAAGTGATCCATCAGTGTGAGCCTCTTCCTTGGCAGGTATTACAAACATGTACCCCTGTACTCAGATTTTTTTACAGAGCTATTTTCCCCCCATCATTATTACCTCCTTCAGCAATTATCTTAGGAGTAACATCAAAGGGTATGAACATTTTTGTAGGTCCTATTACATGAGTCTATATTGCTTTCCAAAAGGTTCACAATTCTACCAGTAGTGTAACAATATAACTGTTTATACTCAGTCATGAATGGAAGGTTTGTCAATTTTATCAGTGTTAGTAACTCAAAATTGTTTTATTCTGCATTTCTGTTTGGTTATTAATCATTTTATTTTTTTTCTCAAAGCTGTCTACTTCCTTTGACAGAGGATTTCATAAAATTACACATCCCAGGGAAATTTTAAAAATACTTGTATATCCTGTATAACCTATATCAAATTGCTTATCATCTCAGGGAGAGAGAAAGAGAGAGAGAGAAAGAGAGAAAGAGAGAGAGAGAGAGAGAGAGAGAGAGAGAGAGAGAGAGAGAGAGAGAGAGAGAGAGAGAGAGAGAGAGAGAGAGAGAATTGGGAAATCAAAAATAAAAAAAATTAAATTGTTTTACATATAATTGGGAAAAATAAATACTACTAAAAATATATATGTGTATATACTTGAACATGCTGAAACAACAATTTCTAGAGTTTTCCTTATCTTAAAAACCAAATAATGGTTGTATGATTTTATCTTGCAGTTTTCTCTTTCATTTCCTCTGGATGTCAGATTTTTGTCAGAAATGTTTATTACAAAGATTTTTTTCTCCAGTCTTTTTCTTTCATCTTATTTTAGGTGATTTGCTTTTTTATTGTGCCAAAAGCTTTTATATTACAGAATCAAATTCATATATTTTGTCTCTCCTTAGTAGGAAAGCTTCTAAAGTTTCTTTGTTTCATATAATACTAGCTCTTATATTAATATCATTGCTTTTTTAAAAAGCATGTTTAAGATATACTCATTCATTTCAGGCTTTATAATATTTTAAGATAAATATGGGTTATATTTTATCAAAGGTTTTCTCTATGTATAGTGGAATGATGATGTGGTTTTTATTATTAGTTACTATGCTAATCATCATATGGATTTGTTATTCCAATTACTTTCATAATATTAAATCATTCCTGGCTTAATTTTGACTTAATTTTGAAGTATATTAAAATATAAATTGCAGTTTTCAAGTGTTTTATTACATGGTTTATATTGATATTAATCAATTATAAAAGGTAGCATTATGTAATGGCATTTTCCTGGAATAAACTTAAGAAGATATGAGTTCAAATCCTACCTCAAACACTTACTATCTGTTTGGCCGTGAGCAAATCAATAAATTCTGTGTGTCTCTATGTGCCTAATTAACTTCTCTGTGAAGTCATAAATGGTTTGTGTTCTCTGTTGCTAGAGGGAGTTCCCTATACCAACAAAATCACAGATGTCATATATTTGCATATTCATTAATTATGTTGTCATATAATTTTTTTTCCAACTTATCCTTGTCTGATTTGGAAATCGGGAACACACACATTTATGTATACATATACACATGCATATATTTTTGTGTGTATAGATATAGTTGAATAAAGTAAATTTTTTTCTTTACTTTTGAAAATCACTTATATGGTATATAGATTACTTATTATTTGAATATTTCCTAGAATTCACTTACAAATCTGACTGTTTTCAGTGCCTTTTTACATGGCAGGTCATTAGTGGACTGCTCAGTTTCTTCTGATACTGCTTTATCTGGGTTATCTAGTTGCTATTTTGTAATTTCATATTTTCATAAACATTCATCCATTTTTATTTCTTGTTTTTGTTAGCAAATAGTTGCATTATTATAACAGTCTTTGATTTAAAAATCTTTTATTCATTATATTCTGTCTTTCTACATTTCTTGTTTCAGCATTTTGAGTTTTCCTCTCTCTACCTCTTAAAATTAAATTTAAAAAACTTTAAAAACTAAGCCTTTTTATTTAATAATTCAATTGTTTTCAATTTTCATATTACATCTATGAAGTATCCAAATTCCTATCCTGACCTTTCAATTTTATCATTTTTTCTTTAATTTTGAGGACATTGATATATTTTTTCTAATTTTTTAAAGCTGCAAAAAATTCATCAATCTCTTTTCCCCTCTAATTTGGGAGACTAATTTGCTTCTGAAACTCCTTTACTTTGTATATGTCAATACTTCATATTTATGCTAATATATTTAATATAACTTATTATTGTTTCCATAATTTTATCTTTATCACAAGAATTATTTTTAACATTTCATGTTTACTCTCTATCTAGGCCTAGATAGTTTATAGATAGTATTTTTTTTTCTTTTTGGAGGGCAATTGGGTTAAATGACTTGACACACTTGTAAGTGTGTCAAGTGTCTGAGGCCAGATTTGAACTCAAGTCCTCCTGACTCCAGGGCCAGTGCTCTATTCATGGAGCCACCTAGCAGCCCCCTTTGTTTTCTTTTTAATGTTATTTTAAAACTTAATGACTGCATTCTTATTGATTAGGATACTCCCTTAATGTCATGAATACAACTTGTTCACACCTCTTTCTGTGCAGTTCTTGTCCATATGTGCCATCACTTTACTGTCCTAGACAGGATTCTCTGAGATTACCTCTCCTCTCTATTTGCCCTGCTTCCAATGGGTCCTATCTATCACATCAACAAGGGGACCAGTCCTCGTGGATAAGGGGACTAACATCCTCACTACCAACAATACCATGACCAGTTGCTAACCAACTGCCAAACAGAAAAGCAAGCCAAAGAGCCCTGAAAGTAGTTGTATAAACCTTTCCTCTGCTCCCCCCCTCCCCATGCTATTTCTAGTCTAGTCATAATAGTTATTATCCAGGTAGTATCCCTTGTGAAGATTTGACCTGGCCATTGCCTCTGTTGATGCTACAGTCCTTGGTTCCTTGGTAGTCACCCCTCCTGTAGACTCTAAAAAGAAAATTCTTAACCAGCAAAGCCCTTAGCACTATAAAATATTCAACATCAGAAATGGATACACACACACACACTCACAATGGAAATAGCACTTAAAAACATTATCAACACTTTGCTATTGTATCTTGAAGACCACTGCCTTACCTTCTTAGTTATGGTTGGAAGTTCCTGTTTGTTGTCTCAATTAGAATGCACACTTCTTGAAAACAGGGAAATGCCATTCTTTTCTAGTAACTTAATAATTACTTTTCACTAATTCATACATATATTAATACATAAACATGAAAATATTTTGTCCTACCAAAACAATGTAACTACAATAAGGAAGAAAAGAAACTGATTGGCAAAGATGTTTTAATGAAAACTATATATAAGAACAGTCTCCCATCCAAAATGAATAAGGAAATTAAGTAGATTTATAAAAGCAATATGAATTTTCCAGTGTCAAAGGATATGAACAATGCCTATCATGTCTTGTGCTTGTGAAGTTGATTTTTCAACTCGAGTGTAAAATTTATATTTATCCATTTTGAATTTTCTTAAATTCAGCCCAGTGCTCTAGTTTGTCAAGGCCTTTTTTGGAGTCTGACTGTCTTCTAGTCCTTTGTCTATCCCTCTCAGTTTTCTGTCAACTGCATACTCAATAAGGGTAATAATCTTTCCCCCTGGGAACCCCACTGTACATTTATTACTAGGTTGACATCAGACAATTAATGGCTACTCTTTAAGTTTGGCCATTTAACCAGTTCTGAATCCATATAACTGTGCTGTGTAATTGCACTTACCCCATGAGGTAATCCTGGATTCCAGTTTTCTATCTCCCCTTTATTTGTTATCTCCATTTATTACAATACAAGTTCCTCAGTAATTGGGATCTTTTTTTTTTAATTTCCAGTGCTTAGTGTAGTGGCTGGCACATTGTAAGCACTTAATAAATGTTTTATCTAATAGGTCTAATCTAATATTGTCTAGTCTACCACAAGATTAGTATGAAATCCTTTGTCAAGTGCTTTGCTAAAACCTAAGCAAACTATCTACATCATTCACTTCATCTAACATTGTCCAAAAAAAGGCGAATGAGGCTAATCTGGCATGATCTTGATGAGACCATACTTGTTCTTATCAATCACCTCTTCCATTTCTAGTTGTTTAACTCTCTAATCAAATTTGCAAATGGTTTATTATGGGTTTCTTCAGTGATTAAATCTCTTTAATGATTTGCTCTATAATCTCCCCAGATCAAATTCTCTTTTTCCCTTTTAAAAAATTTGAGCCAAAATTTGTCTTTCTACATTCCTGTGGTGCCCCTTCCCTTCACCATGATTTTTCTAATATTGCCTACAGTGTGGTTCAGTCAGCCTCTCTGCCATTTCTTTCAGTCCTCTCCCCCACCCCCAAAGAGATAGCTCTTTTGAATTGAGTGACTCAGCTTCATCCAATGGTCCATATTCTCTTGTTATCTTCTTGCTTGTCTTGAGTAGCAACTTTTTCTAAGTAATTTTTTGTTCTGCCACTTCCAGTGTAAAATTGAGTGGTTCTCCATATCTAAACTGTCAGTTGTTATTATCCCATCACTTTTAAGCAACACTTTTATTTCTCCCTTGATACTCTTCTTTCCTATAATATAATTGCACCCTCCTTGGTTGTCCTTAGCTGTCTGTACCAGTCTCAGTTTTTCTGAGTGTCAGTGCTCCTAATAGGTTTGTTCTATGATCTTATATCTGCTGTCTGTTACCTACCCTTGCTTCCATCTCTTGTACTTTGGAAAATCTAATTAATTTCTTTATAAAAATGTTTTTTTCTTTTCAAATTTGGTATGGGATAGTTATTTTTTTAAAAAATTGTCTTGACCACCAAAACTGCATAAAACACAAAGGACTCACTGTCACACATGAACACACGAAGAAACATAAAACTAAACTGGCCTATTAAATTCATTAGAATGTTCCAGAAGGAAAACACTCTTTTTGAGTTTGCTTAACAGACAGGTGGGACCAAGGTAGAGAAAGGGAACAAGCACTGAATACCTACTATGTGCCAGACACTATTAAGTACTTTGTATACACATATTATATATGTATTCTCACAATGGTTCTGTGAAGTAGGTGCTATTATTAATTCCATTTTACAGTTGGGGAAACTGAGGAAGAGTTTAAGTAACTTGCCCAGGGTCATATAACTAGTAAATTCCTAAAATCATATTTGTACTCAGGTCTTCTGGACTTCAAGCCCAGTGTTCCATTTACTGAGCCTAGCTGCCATGATGGTTTACATTCATCTCTGACTTGCCCTAACCAAATCATAACCATTATCATGCAGAGTTGATAAGTTCAAGACATTTTTGTTCCTTTTTCATAACTTTAAACCTCTAGCTGAAGGGTAATCCTCTGAGAAGCATCACATGAAAAAAATCTGAGGAAAAATTCCTCCTGCTCTGCTTACTGCTCTACCTTTTAGAAAGAGCAATGATCCCACCTCTTCCCAGTCTCTTGGAACTTCCCTTACCCTGGTATCATACCAGGACCCCATATGGGAGACATCTCCTGTGATTCCAACGATGGACCCCCTTTCTCCTGGAATGATGTCTGTGGGACCTGGTCCTGCTATGAGGCTACCTATGAGACATCACATGCCTATGATGTCTTTTTTTTAAATTAATTTTTAGTTTTCAACATCCACTTTTATAAGATTCTGAATTCTAAAATTTCCATCCTCCCTCTCTAAGACTACATGCAATCTGATATAGGCTATACATGTATAATCATATTAAACATATTTCCACATCAGTCATGCTGTGAAAGAAGAATAAGAACAAAAGGGAAAAACCATGAGAAAGAAAACAAAACAAAAAGAGAAAAGAGTCTTCACACTCCATAGTTTTTTCTCTGGCATGGATAGCATTTTCATTCATGAGTCTTTTCGAATTGTCTTAGATCATTGCATTGCTGAGAAGAGCTAAGTTTATCAAAGCTGGTCATTGCATAATGTTATGTTACTGTGCACAATGTTCTCCTGTTTCTGCTCACTTCACTCAGCATCAGTTCATGTAAGTCCAGATTTTTCTGAAGTCTGCCTGCTCATCATTTCTCATGGAACAGTAGCATCCCATTACATTCATATACCACAACTTGTTCAGTCATTCCCCAATTGATGGGGATCCTCTCAATTTCCAATTCTTTGCCACCACAAAAAGAGCTGCTATAAATATTTTTGTGCATGTGGGTCCTTTTCCATTTTTTAATGATTTCTTTGGGATACAAACCTGGTATTGGTATTGCTGAATCAAAGGTTATGCACAGTTTCATAGTCCTTTAGGTAGGCACAGTTCCAAATTACTCTCAAGAATGGTTGGATCAGATCACCAACAGATGCCTATGATGCCTGCAACCCCATGATGAGACCTTCTGTTCATCCCACAGTGACCCATTTGCCTAGGAGTGACCCACCTAGAAACATAAGAATAAAGGAAAATCCATTCGTGTCATTTAAAAAATTCTTTTTCTACTTCACCCAAACACTATAATGATTTGCCTCAGGGATGTTGTCTAAAAGTATGTCAAGGAAAATTTGATTCTAATTCTATATTTTGATAAATATTGGGAGGTTCACAGTCATATATTGGATACATGCTGATACTTGCCTCAGGAGTTTATGGGGTTTTAAGGGAGGATTAGCACCTCTGGTGTAAGGATTTGCCTAGTCTTTTTCAGGGCTGCTCATCTACTTTTGGTATCCACCTGATACCCAGCTCTCTCCTGTGGCTTCAAGAAGCTGTAATTTCTTGTGTAGAGGCCACACACCCCAGTAAAACTATCTCCCCAGATGGGCTAAACCAGGTTGAGGGTAACCAAAAGGCCTCAAACCATTAATGAGTTAGGGGGATGTCTACCCCAAGCATGTGAAGACGACCCCTGGTGGAATAGACAGATGAAAACAATTTGTTCTGAAGGCCATGAAGGCAGCTACAGTAGGTGCTGTAGAGTGCTTGGAACTTGACCAGACATCAAAGACACCATCATCATCCACTGCATCCCTGGACAAGTCATTCAGACTTTTGTCCTGCTACTGGACTTCAGTGACTCTGGAACAGAGAGGGAGGCTAATGACTTTGTGCAGCTCTGCCTCACTCAAATCTAACTCACCCACGAGTCAAGCTATCACCCTGTGATGTCATTGATCTTCAGAAATAAAGAATGAACAACAACAACATGCCTCAGGAAGACAATAGATCTCTGTTTTATTATCGAGTCAAGAAATAGCTGCTTCAGTATTCCTAAAAAGAGAGTCACCAACCACCGCTACTTTTCTCTTTTTTCTTTGACTTACTGGATATCTATGTCCTGATAAGCTTTGCTGTTTTGATTTTATCATTTCTTAGACGGCAGGTAGTTTCTTCCTCTTCTGAACATACCTATTCCCTCTTCTTTAGGAAGAACCTCAAAAAAATTTTTTTCTTAGCTCCAGGGTACCCTGTCTTGTCCTTCCTTTTTTTATGTGATATTTTTTTCTTTCTCTAACCTTATGACCAGGGTCAAGATTCTCCTCTGTCACTTCATTTACTTTTTGTCCCTCCTACTTAACCCTCATTACTTTATTTTTCCAGGAACATTTCCTTGTCCTGGATATTTAGGAGTCTGGAAGATATTTGCAGAGCCCTTCATCTTCTCTTTTAGGAAGGACAACAGCCTATGAAGCAAGTCACATTTATTATATTTATGAAGTTGGTAAAAAAAAGTTTTAAAACAACAAATTCAGTATTAGTAGGTTGATAAAGAAATGATCTATTACATTATTGATGAAATTGTAAATGGAATAATATTTTTGAAAAGTACTATGGCAATAACACAATGAGTTACAAAACAGATCATGCCCTTTGATTCTGTTATTCCACTACTAGGGTTCCATCTTAGGTATATTATTAAAAGAGGAGAAAGATATATTTGTACAAAAATATTCATAGCTGAGGTATTTGTAATAGCACCAATAGCAACTAAACAATGGAAATAATATATCCAAAAATTAAGGAATGACTGAGCAAATTGTGATTTATCTATACAAGTGAATATCTCTTACTTAAGTGATTGATGGTTTCATCTGTGAAGATATTCTCTTCATTGATGTAGATCATAACCCTTCTATGATTTAGTTCTGTAGAGTTACTATGGATGAAAAATTCATTTCTTTATGACCAACCTAGTGTTAAACTTCCCCAAAATTTATTGGACTGGTCCCTGGATCAAGACATATAGTATATCAAAATACTTACACTCAAAGTTTTCCAGCATAGTAGAACCTGCCAGATAGTTAATAGTCAATAAACACTTATCAAGTGCTTACTATGTGCCAGGTACTGTGTGCTAATCAGATCTTACATTTTTTCTGATATAATATTCAAGAATACTGCCTTACTGTTGAAAATAGTAACCACAAAAGATATCAAGAAATATGGTACCACACAAAAGATAAAAAGATAAAAGTATATTAGAACACATCAATTTACTGTAACTAAACAACAACAGAGTTGATTAGAACACAAACTAGAGATAGGAGACAGTTTTTTATTGCTATTATCTTGTGAAAGTTTGTGTATGTTAAAAGGTCAAATAGTTTTGATCTATGATTTGATTTAGGAGTTTTATATTTCTCATTTTGTTTGCTTGTTTTTTTGCCGTTTAACAATGTAATTAAGTTTATAACAATTGTCTATTATAAGTCAACTATATTATAAGTCCAAAATGGAGGAAACCTGGCTAAAGAACAGTTCACAAATAGCAGGGACTGTATTTTGCCTTTCCTTGTAGTTCCAGCACTTACCACAGAGTCTGACACATAGTAATCACTTAATAAAAGCTTATTAAATGATTGATGCATGCAAAAACAAAAATGATTTGGATTTGTAGTGGATTCAAGCTCAGTGATTAAACAATGGGATGTTGAAACCCCAAAAGTTAATGTGATCTTAGGAAGGTATTAACTAACAGAAACATATTGTGGGTAACAGAGACAATAGTCCCATTTTACTCTTTTAGTTAGGTCATATCTGGAGTATTATATTTAGCTCTTTGAAGTTGGATCTTAGAAAGGGCATTTATGTGTTGGAAAGGGTCCAGGGTAAGACAATCAGAACAGTGAAGATTTACAAAAACTATACAAAGCTTGAAAAATTTGGAGATGTTCAACCTGGAGAAGAGAAGGCTTAAGGGGCCCCATAATTATTGTCTTTAAATATCACAAGAGTTATGTGGAAAAGGAAGTAGACTGTTTTTGATTGGTCCCAGAGGATACAATTAGGACAAATAATTGAAAATTGTAGAGAGATAGACTAATTAATCTAAAGAAAAGCTTACCAATAATTAAGAACTGTCTAAAAGAAGAATGCTGTTTGAAGAAGTAGTGAAGTCTTCAGGGAGAGGCTTGATCACCACTTGTCATATCTTGTAGAGGGGATTTTGACAAACTACATACAAACTCTTTGCTGATGCTCATGTCTGCTTAAACATCTGGATCCTTCCAACTCTAGCTTGACTTTTATGTATTTATTGACTTCTTGACTAGGATCTATGTAAGTTTGAGCCAGGCATCTCTTCTTTTCCTGGAGTCCCCAAAGCTACAATACCTTTTTGGCTTCTCCATTGAAGCCCATCTTGGGAGGAGGTGTGGTATGGGAATGGAAACAGAAGTAGCCCTCAAATCTTTAAAATTTCATCCTGGAGGAATGATAGGTAGATGGTTTGGGGAGGAAGAGTAGAGGGGAAATGGGAATTTTCCATTCCCAAACAGTAGCTGATGTTAGACAAGAGGGGCTGGAATACAGAGGGAGCAGCAGCCACCGAACAAGGTAGGCAATGACAATCTGATTAGAATTAGTACCACCAAGACCATAAATTGCTACACTCTCATTCCTCCAGAGGATTCCAGGCTTTTCTCCATTGTGTCTAGAAGAGTGAGAGGAGAAAATGGATGCCCCATAATGTTCAGAATATATGGCAGTGAAGGTATTTTCCTCCCTTCCCTTTCCTGGGTCTGTACTTTCTGAAGCCATTCCCTAGGTCAGATATTCTTAACTTTTTTAGTTTCATGGACCACTTTGACAATCTGGTGAAGTCTAAAGACCCTTTCTCAAAACAGTGTTTTTAAGCAATTAAAGGAAAATGCTGGATTTCAGTTAGAGCTTGGTGAAAATATAGATATAATTTATTTTCCCATCTGAGTTCATAAACCCCCTGAAATCTACCTATAGTCTCCTTGGGGATCTGTGAACCTTAGATTAGGAACTCCTAAACACAAACATTCTCTGCCATGGTTAAAGATCTGATACCTCACTTACAAATATACACACGTATACATACATATACATAATACACACATATACATACATACACATATATGCACCATACATATATGCATACACACATACTTAAACCATGAAGTCTTCTAGGACATTTTAAGATATCATTCAAATTACAAAAACTCATTTATATAACTTTTTATGACATAGCTATTATTTAAAATAAGGTGTATCTGTTAAGGTGATTGTTCACAGAATTGTACTATTCTACCATATGACATTTAAATATTCTTTGAACATGCTGTTCACTCATTCATAAATGTACCCATGATAGGAGCTATGGTAATTTTTCCCTAAGAAGACAATGAAATTTCCTAAAGTTTTAAGTGGTCCAGGGGAACTGTTGAGGTACCTTTCTAGTTGTCTAAGTCTTGGAATAAAGAGCCCAGTTTTTTTTATTTTGTTATTATTTGTGGAGCTCCAGAGACTTGAAAAACTCCCTATTTGTCATGCAAATCAGCATTTGACTAGGTACATGTGGGAAGCTGTATCCATCTCAACCAATAATTTAGTTTAGTTTAGTTTTCTTTTCTGAACTTCCTTCCCATGCTATTGTTAAGTAAATCTCCTTTTGTAAAATATTTTATGACCTACAGGAGCCTCATTTAATTCCAATCCTAAGTCACTAGATAGGCCTACATTAGACCTGGCCCAGAACAGTATCTATTAATTTTTTGGAAAAGCAACTTTGGATTTGAGGATTGGATTTCACCTTCCTGTCAAACCCAGAAAATTAATGACCAAAGAACTAAAAGCCAAATGACCAAAGCAAGTGCTGTGGAGTGCTTAGAGCTTAGACAGACATCAAAGACATTAAATATCATCCACTGCATCCCAGGCCATCCTCAGTCATCTTGACTTTTTCTTGCCACTGGACTTTAGTGATTCTGGAAGAGAGAGTGAAGTTGATGACTTTGCGTAGCTCTGCCTCACATAAATCTAATTCGTGCAAAAGTCATCACCCCATGATGTCATTGGTCCTTTTTAAAAATGAAGAACAAACAACAATATATCCTATGAGAAATCTTCTTCATTCCATAATCTTTGTTCTCACCTCTTTATTTGAACATGAATAGTAATTAGGTTATCCATCAAATTAATTCACATACCTCCCATACATTCTTTCTAGATGATATTTTAAAGAGGTGTCATTTTATAGTGGAAAGAGCAGAGTACTTAGAGGTCTGGTTTCAAGTCATGGTTCTACCAATTACTGTGTGACTCCAGATAAATCACTTAACCTCTTTGAATTTCATATCTTATCTTGTACCATCTATCTCACATAGTTGTTTTAAGGAAAGTGCTTTGTGAAGAACAAAGCTCTACACAAATGAAAACTATTAATATTCTTCTACTAACATTTTGTTTCAGTACCTTCTTGTGGTATTGTAGTGATCTTGTGTTCCAAAAAGGTATACCTGTGGAGTATAAACTCTCAGATGTTTAATCAAGCCAGAAAGGCTTTGAGTACAGGCCTAAAATTGGACTGTATTTATGTTATCTGAGGCCTGAGCTAATGAAATTCAAGGGTGCTCATTACCAGGTTGGCTCCAGGGTCATAATTTTTTTTTCAGTCACAAAAACGATCAAAGATGAACTGGAAACTTAGAGAGGAGGTGCTATCTGCATCAGTGCTCTGCACCAACAAAAGCAGAGTTTTATAACATTAAAGTATGTGTTAAAGCACTATCAATATCATTTCAGAGATTCTTGCCTGAATCAGCATGGGTGTTTCCTTCTTCAAAATTAATTGCAACTCTTTTATCCCTTAGCGAATGATCTTCAAGACTTGCTGAAGTTGAAAAAAAAATCCTCACCCATTGCACAATTTTCTAAGGATGAGTAGCTTTCTGAATTTAGTTGAATTGCTTCTCAGATAAGAGACATAGAGTCTGTAGCTGTCTATACTTGAAACATATCTATTTTCATAGAACTTGCCAGAACTTGTTATCTACTGATATAGCCTTCAAGTCACCACCATGTCATGGTAAGGCTTAAGGCAATAGGTTGTTAGTGAAACATTATTAGTGTTAGTATTAATAATTAGAATTATTCGATGGTTCATCATAATAATCACTGAATGTTCTTCAAAGTTACATTATTTGAATATCACAGACATTTATACATCTTTCTCAGGTTTTACCTTAAGCTTATTATAAATGTTATACATTCTCTTACCAAACCAGTAGTGGTCTAGGACGACAATATTGAATATAATATCAGTTATGCCTTTGACCTTCGTGTTAATACGAATAGAAAAATGTCATTTTTGTTAAGATGATGATAACTAAGATTTTTAAAATACCTGACATTGCCAATAAAGTAGGTTAGGATTATAATTATTTAACCATTTTTCTTTAGTTTTAGAACTTAAGATCATAGCTCTTAGGACCCCAGATATAGGATTAAAAGACCATTATAGGTAATTTTCACCAACCCTCTTATTTTACAGACCCAGAGAGATTAAATGGCTTACCCAAGGTCGTCCAGATAGGAAGTGGCAAAGCTAGGATTCAAATTTAAGTTCTCTGTTTCAGAAACTTACATTTTTCTACTGCAACAAGGTATCTATTGAATAGACTCATGCTTTCTATAATTAATCAAATTTCAAAATACATTTCATGATACACTTTAAAAATTTACTATTGACTTGTTCCTTTCCTTCTATACTAGTAATTTTGATTACATCATTTATACATCCACAACTAGAAATCCATGATGATAGATAAAAATGAATAGGAATAAATACCGTTAGTAGTCTTAACTTCAGGATTGTTCACAGTGAATCTTTGCTGCTACATATTGAAGAGATGGTGTGGTATGTTAAAAAGAACATAGGCATAGAGTTCAGGATACTTAGATTTTAGACTCTATTCTGCCACTAATATGCTCTGTCACTTTAGACAATTCACTTAGCCAGTGGTTCTGAGTTTCATCCTCTGCAGAATGAGAGCCTTGAACTAAATTGCCTCTAAGGACCCTTTCACTTCTAAAAAGCTCTATCAATCAGAAGTAATGGAATTCAATAACTCAATCTTCAATAAACTGGAAAACATGAATACTTAGGAAATAATTCTCTACTTAAAAAAAAACTACTGGAAAAACTGGAAAGCAGCCTGGCAGAAATTAGGCTTAGATTAACACCTTATATCATATTCCATAATACATTCTAAATAGATGTGTGACCTGAATGTTAAAAATTGTACCATAAAATTAGAAAAAAACCAAACCATAGACCTTCATAGCTATGGTCAAGAAATGTATTCTTAACCAAGTGAGAGAAAAAAAATCTAATTATAAAAGATAAAATAAATAACTGACTACCTGAAACTCAAAGGCTTCTGCACAAACAGATTAATGTTTGGCATGCAATATATATAAACTATTGATAGATATATTTCACACACACACATATGTATATGATCAAAAAGTCATTCTCTAATAGTTGTATTCAAAGAATATGAAGAAATTGCCAACTATTAGCAGTCACATAAAAATACTCCAAATCATTACATTGTTGGTAGAGTTATGAATCAGTACAACTATTTTGGATCTCCATTTATAATTATGGGAATTAAGATATTAAATGTACATATGCTTGGGCTCAGAGATTCCATAACTAGGCCTATACCCCAAAGAGGCCATTATAAGAAAGAAGTGCCTATAGGCACCAAAACACTTCTAGCAACATTTTTTTTTTTTGGTGATAGCAAAGAATTGGGAAAAAAATAGATGTTAATCCATTGGGAAATGGCTAAACAAACAGTACTATAGTAATGGAATGAAATATTACTGTGCTAGAAGAAAAAATAATTATGAGGGCCACAAATAATTATGGATGACCACAAACTGTCATGAAGAATGAAATAAGCAGAGAAAAAGCAAGTAGGGGTAAGTAAGAAAAGAAACTAATGCACACAGTGGCTACAATAATACACATGGAAAGAACAATTTTTTTTAAGTGAATGTTGAAAAACTACAAAAAACAAGTATGACTTGAAAGGAGTGATATGAAAAAATGTTCCCACCCTACCCCTTTGCAGAGGTGGGAGGTCCACAAATGTAGTATCTATATTTTTATTTTGAAGCATTTATCAATTTCAATAAATATTGAATTAAGTATGTTGAATAATTTTATAAGTAATAGAGTTTTCAGTTAAAAGTCTACATGATTCTAAAATATATATTTGAAAGATTTTGTTTAAAAATAGTTCCACCCTTTTAAAATTTAAGATGCTAACAAAAGTTTTAAATCAAGAATATTCTTTGTATTATTTGATCCTGGTTTGGAAAATTTATATTGAACTTAACCCTTTCCTTCTCCCTGTTTCATTCCAAGATAGTTTTTTAGAAGTGTGCTAAGGTAGTATAAGTAGTATAATATTGGTCTGGATGTAGACCACTCTTCAATATTGATAACTTCTAAAAATGTTATGTCTTTCAAAAATCAAGTACATATATGTAGGCATACATTAAAAAAGTAACACTGAGCCAGATTTATATGGGCAGAGTACAGTTTAGATTCAGAAGAATAATTCAATGGATCTGTAATCTCAAAAATATAGATACTTCCTCCATTGGAACAGTTTGCAATCCATCATTGTTTTCCTATGCTATGTAACTCATATATCTTTCATAGGGGATATACTCAATATTCTGAAGTCATTCGTCCAAGTTTTTTAAAAAAAAATTATGGTTACCATTGTAGTATTTAGTCTGTTCCTCTCTTATACCTCATGCATACCCACTTTCTTATCAATCATCCCTTTTCTGGAATCCCTTACTGTTCTTCATTAGCTTAGGACTTTATTAGACCTATGCTACAACCTATTTGAATCCACCATGTTTCTATGCATTCCCCTTAGAGTCAACTGAAACATGATTCCTAAAAGACTGTGGTGTTCCAAGAGTCATGGCCATGTAACATTACCAGTAGAAACATTTGTGTTGAAGTGTTGGGTCTTTTCCATTAAGAAACATCTTTGTACTATTAAAAACATTGCACAATTACCAAATGGCAATCCTTCAAGCTCTCTTCTTCCTGTTTCTGGGTATACCTCATGGTATATAATTTTGTTCTTCAATATAATTTTCAAGCCCATGTATTAATGTTCTAACTCAATCACTATTGATTTAACTTCATGCCATAATCTGAACGAAAGGCAGTCTTCATCCATTTAACTTTTCCTTTTGGATTGTTAAAGCAATCTTTATGAATAACCACAAGTCTCAATGAGAAGACCCTGTAATGTTCTGGGACTTGATGCAAATCACACAATATTATCTGCAAACTGAATCATTTAAAGGATGTCACCATCTACAGAGATCAGTGCCATAGTTAAATAATCTATTTTGTATCACACTTGATTTTAGTATAGCTTTTAGGACCAGTATGATCTTGGGCAGATCAGTTCATCTTCCTGTGCTCCGGTTTCTTCATCTATAAAATTAAGGATTAGATTATTTTTAAGCTTTCTTCCAATTCTACACCTTATGGTAATTAGAATCTACACCAACAGACTATTATATTGATGTTCATCATTTGTTTTCACAGTAAGATCTTACTTTTCCATTTGCTTTCCTATTAAGTTAAACTTTGTCCAGAGGTAACTGAGGTAGAGTCCTGGAACAGAAGCTTCAGAAATGTACTCTGGCTTACCTTTCAGTTATCTGGATTTTTCTAGGGATCCTGGTACACTAATTTAACCCTGCCAGCTGCTAAACAAATAACTAACTGTTTTTGTTATTAAAAAATAAATGCCTAAACAAAAAAAGATTTTGTTTTATAGCTGTAGCCACTCACCCTGTGGCAATGTTTTGTTTCCAAGGCTTTATTTGTTTTGTACAAAATTTCAATTTAATCATTTAGTTTGGGGGCAATAGGGACAGAGGTTCATTGTTTATTATGGAGAAGAAGCTACTTTGTCAGATTAATGAACATATTTGTTCTTTGGTTCCTATTGGAGCTCTAAAATTATAATTAATGGATGATTTAAATGTATTTTAAATGTATCTTTTCACTGAATGAGATGTATACTAGTATTTTTAAAAAGTAATTGCCATTTTCAAAAGTTGGACTGTATGTGAGTATGTAATCAGTGTAAAATTATACACACAAATGTAAATGTGTAGGATTGGAAGTATATACACACATATATGTTGAAATCCTATAGATTTTTATGGGAACTGCTGGTTTCTTAAAGTTATATTTTATGAAAAATCATTATCTGCTATGGAGTCTATTTTGTTTAATTTCAAAGTGTTTGAAATTCACAAGCACTTATTTTATTAGTTAATTTATTTATTTTTCGTTTTCAACATTCACTCCCAAAAGTTTTAATTTTTTCCTCCTTCCTTCCTCTTCCCTCTCCAAGACAGCATACAGTCTGATATAGTCTCTACATATACATTACTGTTAAACATATTTTCACATTGGTCGCATTGCATAGAAGAATTATAATGAATGGGAAACAAAACAAAACAAAAAAGAAAATAGTTTGCTTCACTCTGCATTCAAATACCATCGTTCTTTCTCTGGGTGTGGAAGGCATTTTCATCATGAGTCCTTTGGAATTATTTTAGGTCCTTGCATTGCTGAGAAGGGCAAAGCCTATCAAAATCAGTCATCACAATATGGCTGTTACTGTGTATATAGTGTTCTCCTGGCTCTGCTCCCCTCACTCAGCATCAGTTCATAGAAGTCTTTCCAGGTTTTCTGAAGCCTGCCCATTCTTATAGCACAATAGTATTCCATTGCATTCATATACTAAACTTGTTCAGTCATTCTCCAATTGATGGGCATCCCCTCAATTTCCAGTTTTTGGCCACCACAAAATGAGCTGCTATAAATATTTTTGTATGTGTGGGTTCTTTTTCCATTTTTATGATCTATTTGGAAACAGCCATAGAAGTGGTATTGCTGGGTCAAACGGTATGCACATTTTTATAGCCCTTTGAGGGTAGTTCCGAATTGCTCTCTAGAATGGTTGGATCAACTCACAGCTCTACCAACAATGAATTAGTGTTCCAACTTTCTCACATATTCTCCAGTATTTATCATTTTCCTATTTTATCATATTAGCCAATTTGATAGGTGTGATGTGGTACCTCAGAGTTGTTTTGATTTGCATCTCTCTAATCAATAGTGATTTAGAGCATTTTTTCATATGACTATAGATAGCTTTAATTTCTTACTCTGAAAAACTGCCTCTTCTTATCCTTTGACCATTTATCAATTGGGAAATGTTGTATTCTTGTAAATTTAACTCATTTCTCTACATGTTTTAAAGATGAAGTCTTTATCAGAGATACCAGTTTTAAAAATTCCAGTTTTCTGCTTCCTTCTTAATCTTGGTTGCATTGGCTTTATTTGTGCAAAACTTTTCAATTTAACGTAATCAAAATTATCCATTTTGCATTTTATAATGTTTTCTGTCTCTTGTTTGGTTATAAATTCCTCAGTCTCCATTAATCTGACAGATAAACTATTCCTTGTTCCCCTAATTTGTTTATAGTATCAACCTTATATCTAAATTGTGTACACATTTGTACTTTATTTTGGTAGATGGTGTCAGTCTATGACTGGTCTATGCCAGTTTCTGCCATACTATTTTCCAGTTTTCCCAGCAGTTTTTGTAAAATAATGAATTCTTATCCCAGGAACTGGGATCTTTGGTTTATCAAACAGTAGATTACTGTAGTCATTGACTACTGTGTCTTATGTACCTAACCTATTCCACTGATTCACTACTCTATTTCTTAGCCAGTACCAAGTTGTTTTCATGATTGTTGCTTCATAATGCAATTTAAGATTTGGTATGGCTAGGCCTTCTTCCCTAGCATTTCTTTTCATTAATTCCCTTGATATTTTTGGACCATTTGTTCTTCCAGGTGAATTTTAATATTATTTTTTCCAGCTCTGTAAAATAATTTTTTTGTATTTTGATTTATATGGGACAAGCACTTTTATCTAACTAACTTTTAAAATCATGCCTTCATTCAGTAAAAATGGGTTATGTGGAGGTTAGTTTTGCTTAATAAACAATAAAACCAAGTATGAACCACTTGATTCACTTTTGATTGGTGCCATTTATACACACACACACACACACACACACACACATACACACACACATACACACACACTTCAGTTTAGACCAAGCTTTTCACCAAACTTTCTCAGCTGTTTTTCCCATATAACCAATTTTGTTTCTTTTCTGGGATTTATCAAGTGCTTTTATTCATTATAAACTATAATATCTAAATATGTAGAAGCAGTGTAGTCTCTTGATCACTAGATTGAAGGAATTCTTAAGGAGACCTACATTCTGTTCTCTATTCTGGTAAATTAGCATCCCATGAGGGGGGTGGAATTTACTCCATTTTCACAAATGCATATAACTTTCTCTTCTTTTGAAAAAAAATTATTGATCAATTTTATGAGTAATTTTGGAGCATGGGAAACTGTTTAGGGAGGTATTGCTGGAGCACTCTAGAGGAGGACCCTAGACACTAAGAAGGTAATCTAAGGACACCTAGCAGAATCCAGTGTTATCCTGGTGTGTCTTCTGGCTGACAAGAAAAAATTCAGAGAAGGAAAGTTTGTGGTTACGGAAGTGGGAGGGGCATCAAATTTTTTCATCCCATCACAGTTTTGCTTAGGGTTGGCCTTTTCCAGTGGGTGATTATGGTTAATTGCATGTTGCTTTCTTTTTATACTGATCTTTTTTTGGAAAAGGAATACTATATTTGCTGTCAGTCTGTTTTGAGTGTTTGAATGTTACATAACATTTATTTGTAGTCATATTAATGAAAGTTTATATTTTAGTGATTTAAAGATTTTTCCTCTATTGGTTAGGAATACAGATTAGAGTGAAAAATTGCTCATGTTGGGGGATTGTGTGTATGTCTGTGTATGTGTATGTATGTCTGTGTGAGTTCACCAAGTCGTAAATTTAGAACTTGAAGGCCTGTCCTCTACTCTTGAATCCTTTGCCTTCTTGGCCTTTTGCTGCACATTCCTTGCTAAAACCTAATCCTAAGATATAACCCAGACCAATTGTCTCTCACTCCTACTCAGATATTTGTAAACTCCAATGAAGAAAGTTACATACTTATGTGGACTAGGTATATGATAAATTTCTTATCCAAACTCAACTGATCTATCATTGCTATACAGTGATATTTTTATTCTTTTATTCTTCTTTTATTGGATCTAGTGCATTCTAACAGTAGCCATTCCAAATCTTCTTTTTTCAGGTACCTTTGCTTTTTTACTTACTCCAAGAATTGATTAATAATAATAATAGCAATAATAATTATTAGCATTTAAATAGGTGGTCTGTGTTGGAGCTTTGGCACCCTATTCATCTGGCATTCTCTATGGTTCAGACTGGTCAGAAGAGCTACTGCCACTGCACTGAAATCCACAAAAAAGATCTAGCAACCCTTTCTTAAAATAAGTTTTTTCAAATACATAAGATAAAATACTTTTTATTTATGTTAAGAAAATATTATATATTGTTAGTTATATTGAAATACAGTTATTAAAACATTTTTTTAAAAAAAACAGTTCACACATGGATCCAGTTATTCTGGAGAACAATTTGAACTATGCCTAAAGGGTTATAAAACTGCATACCCGTTTGACCCAGCAATAGCACTTCTAGGTCTATATCCCAAAGAGATCATAAAAAAAGGAAAAGGGCCCATGTGTACAAAAATATTTACAGCAGCTCTTTTTGAGGTGGCAAATAATTAAAACTGAGGTGATGCCCATCAATTGGGGAATGACTGAACAAGTTGTGGTATATGAATGTTATGTAATGCTATTGTTATATAAGAAATGATGAGCAGGTGGATTTCAGAAAAGCCTAAGAAGACTTACACGAACTGATGCTGAGTAAAGTGAACAGAACCAAGAGAACACTGAACACAGCAACAGCAACACTGTTCATTAATCAACTTAGATAGACTTAGCTCTTCTCAGCAATACAGTGATCTAAGAAAATTCCAAAAGATTCATGATGGAAAATGCTATCCACATGCAGAGGAAACACTATGGAATCTGAATGCAGATCAAAGCATACCATTTTCTTTTTTTTTTTTCTTTCTCATGGTTTTTGTTCTGATTCTTTCTTTTTTTTAATTCAATTTTTAATTTATTAATTTGTTTGTTTCCTTTTAGTTTACAGGATTCAATTCCACAATTCCTTGAATTTCACATTTTGTCCCCCTCCTTCCCCTTCCCCCCATGGCGTCTTATAATCAAGTATAGGATCTGTAAATACTTTCACATTATACAATGGTCAGGTTATAAGGATGGATTATACCAGCTGGAATGAAAAATGGTAAAGAGGACATAAAATCAAATAAGAGAACGAAAAAGATCAGGTATTTTGCTTCCACCTGGATATAAATTTAGTTCTTTCTAGTTCTTTCTCTGGATGCACGTTTTTCTCTCCATCATGCATCTTTTGGGATTGACTTATATCCCTGCATTGTTGAGAAGAGTCCAGTCTATCAAAGTTGGTCATCACACATATGTTGTATCTGTAATTGTGTACAAATTCCTCCTGGTTCTACTCTTCTCACTCAGCATCAGTTCTTGTAAGCCTCTCCAGGTAAATATGAAGACCGCCTGCTCCCCGTTTCTTATAGCGCAATAATATTCCATAACATGCATATACCACAACTTGTTCAGCCATTCCCCAATTGATGGACACCCCCTTAATTTCCAATTCTTTGCCACAACAAAAAGAGCTGCTATAAACATTTTTGTACATATGGGTCTTTCTCCCATTTCTATGATCTCTTTGGGATATAACCCTAGGAGTGGTATTGCTGGATCAAAGGGTATGAAAGTATTTATAGCCCTTTGGGCATAGTTCCAGATTGCTTTCCAGAAAGGCTGGATCAGTTCACAATTCCACCAACAATGCATTGGTGTTCCAGTTTGCCCACATCCTCTCCAGTATTTGTCATTTTCCTGTTTTGTCATCTTAACCAATCTAACTGGTGAGATGTGGTACCTCAGAGTTGTTTTGATTTGCATTTCTCTAATCAATAGTGAATTAGAGCATTTCTTCATGTGCTTATAGATAGCTTTAATTTCTTTCTCTGAAAACTGCCTGTTCAAATCCTTTGACCATTTATCAATTGGGGAATGACTTGTATTCTTATAAATTTGACTCAGTTCTCTGTATATTTTAGAGATGAGTCCTTTGTCAGAGACATAGGTTGTAAAGATTCTTTCCCAATTTCCCACCTCCCTCCTAATCTTGGTTACATTGGCTTTATTTGTACAGAAACTTTTCAATTTCATGTAGTCAAAATTATCCATTTTACATTTTATAATGTTCTCTAATTCCTGTTTCGTCATTCCCTCTCCACAAGTCTGATAGGTAAACTATTCCTTGTTTTAACAGACTGCTTACAGTATGTTCTGATTCTTTCTTCACAACATGACTAATGTGGAAATATATCTAATAGGATTGTACATATATAGCATATATCAGATTGCATGCAGTCTTAGGAAAGGTTTATAATTTTAATGGAATCTGAAGATCTTCCATGCCCCTTTGTATTGGCAAGTAAACAGGTACTTAGTACCTTATTTCAAGTTAACACCTTGTTTAAGCTATTTAATTAACACAGAATTAGTTAACACCTTGGGAGGAAGTTGCTGATATAACAGGAAGGGGAAGAACACAAGCTGGACAGCCAGAATTTCCTGGGGTAAGCATTGTGGAGGCAGGGCAGCTGCTGTTGGACTGAAGACTGAACTGAGAGTTTAGAAGAACTGAGAAGAGGAATGAGAATTGAGAACTGAGACAGAATTTCTTAGAGCAAGCCACTTGGAGGCTGGATAAAGTGATTTTGATTTTGAGAATGGAGCTTATGGTGATGAAGACTTCCAAGGGCCAGCTGGAGCTGCTGAGGATTTCTGAGGGCCAGCCAGAGCTGCAGAAGACTGAGGAAGCATGATTGTGGTGCCAGTACTTTGTACAAATGTTGTGATTTTGTTAATGTGTATGAATGTTCTTGTGGCTTTGTTAAGCCTTGCCTTCCCAGGAATAGAGACTGTGAAGAATTTGAGAAGGACTGGACACTGTGAGCCCCAACGTGGAGCAGGAACTGCATGGAGAGTTGGACAAGGAGCTGGGAGCTATCTACCTTTAAACTCAGGTGGCATTTGGTTAGATTCAGGTGGGAGCTGGGAGCTGGGACATAGAAGAGGAACCATGGGAGCTGAAAGCCTGCCCTGAGTCAAGATGAAAAGACCTCTCCATGGGTACTGAGTAGTGACTGATGAAATTGACTGAGTAGTGACTGATGAAGTTGTAACTTAATTGTACCCCATGGTTGGAGGACTTTTACCTTTTGTACTTTATGTCCCTTAAGGAGGCAGTGATTGAGTTACTAAATGATTGTACTTTGTTGAAAACTATGTGACCACTTTGGTGAAAACTATGTGGCCATTTTAGTGATAAGTTGTTGAGTTGTGAAATGATGAATGCTGTATTTTGATTTTCTGTGACAAGTTGTAACAATCTGAATGCTGTACCTTAATTTTCTGTGAATGTTTTGCTCTGATTTGTTATTGAATAAATAGAGTTCACTATACTATGTAATCATAACCTTGAAAGCTGTTCACAGCAGCAATCCTCTGGAAAGCTATTTGTGCTTGGCTTTACAAGGGGGAGGGGAGAGAGAGAAAAAAAAATTTGGAACTCAAAATCTTATAAAAGTGAATGTTGGAAACTATCTTTGCATGTAATTGGAAAAATTAAATACTATTAAATGGAAAACAAAAACAAAACAAAAAACCCAATTCACACATACCAGATTAAGAATGCTTTTTCAGGGGTGGCCAGGTGGCTCAGTGAGTAAGAGCACCGGCTCCAGTGTCAGGATGACCTGGATCAAATCCGGGCTGAGATACTCAGCACCACACTGTAACCTTGAGCAAGTTACTTAGCCCCGATTGCTTATATATAAAAAAAAAGAATGCGTTTTCATAGGGCAGCTAGGTGGTGCAGTGGATAGAGTGCTGAACCTGGAATGAAGATAAGTTCAAATCTAGCCTCAGACACTTATTAAGTGTATGATTGTGGGCGAGTCATTTAACTTGTCTTCCTCAATTTCCTCAACCCTAAAATGTGGAAGTTAAATAGCACATGACTTGCAGGGTTGTTGTAAAGATCAAATAATATACTAATTATGAAACTCTTATTGCAGTGTCTGGCATATAATTAGTACTACTTTATTAGCAACTATTATTATTCTTTCCATCTCTTTTTGTGCATATTTCATATCTGGGCAGGAACCTGTCATTCCTGTATTTTAAGATGTGACCCAGAAGTCTAAATCCTATTCTTAGAGACCATCTTCTTGGTTTTAAAATTGTTTTACTAAAAAAATTATGTTAATTAATCTTTTGATTTTATATCGCCCTCATTTCTGAATATATCCTTTCCTTTACTCAACAAACTATGTCTTGTAAGAAATATTTTTAAAAGAGAAAAAAATCATCAGATCAATCAACTATTCATATCATTTATAATATACATACAATACATAGAATATTTATTAATCATAGTGTCCCATCTCTTCAAAGAGTTAAAGGAATATATATTCCTTCAGTTCTTCTCAACGATCAAGCCTGTTCACTATTATATAGTGTTCTCCTTATTTTGTGGTGGTTTTTTCCAGTCACAGTATAATCACTGTTCATAATGTTTTGTTTATGGTTCTGCTCATTTAATTTTGAATCAGTTCACATAGTATCCCCATGTTTTTCTGAATTTTTCGTACTTGTCATTTATTAGGCAGTGTAATTAATATTCCATTATATTTATGTAATACATTTTATTTAGCCACATCCCAATTAATGGGCATACACTCTGTTTCTAGTTCTTTGTTACCACAAATAGAACAGCTATGAATTTTTGCTATCTATAGGTCCTCTCTGTCAGACTCTATCTTGCTTTATTGACTGATTTATTGATTCTTAATCATACTTTTCCAACTTTACTTTTCTCTTCTGAATTCTTTATCTTCAGTGGGTAGTAATGAAGAAAATACTGTGTTCTTCAAAGTAGTTTGTTATGCAGAATTTTGTAATCTTTTTCAATACTTACTTTGTTTCTTATGGTAGCATCCCTGATAGTAGTAATCTGTTTTCATAGTTTTTGAGGTTCTCTATAATGTATTGTAAACATGCACGGGAGAGTCAAAAGATATATTTTCAGGCCAACAGATTACCATCTTTGTACCCCACATTAAGGAATCACCAACCACTATGTGTCTGTGTGTTCTTTCAACTGGAGAGCACCTCACCTGATGTGTGGAGGAGGATATACACTTCATATTCAGAGCAGCTTCCAGCATTTGTTTTTTAAGTTTCAAGTATTTGGTTCTCTTTTCCCTTCCCCTGCCCATTTCCTTTTTTTCCTCTTCCCTTTTCCCCATCCCTTCCACTCTTTTTCCTCTCTGGACAGTTCATTGACCCTGAATACGTGGAGAATAGACAACCATTTCTCAAGCTTCTTTGCGTTTTCTACCCTAGTAGACATAGCTGACTTTTAATTTAAGCATCCAGAGCAGTTCTTTGGTCACAGCAGAAAAACAAACTTTGCACATTTAATTAATTGCCTTGCACATAGTAAGTAGGTCGTTTTTTTTTTTTTAATAACAAATGCTTGTTGTGTTGCACTGGAATGGATTAGAGTTTAATGAAAAATTTACTTCATTCTTTCTACTTCCTGGGAGAGAGATCATGGGTTCTTGTTTTTCTTGCTCTTTAATACTGCATTCCTGCTGTGGTGAACTGTGAGCAGGTTGCCAGCTCTCTTACCACTTTAGGAACTTGTTAATATCTTCATGGCTTATTTAGTACCCTCTTAGCAATTCTTAACCTTGACAATTATTTCAGACTTCCTTTCCTTTCCTCTTACTAATCATTCACCTTGTTTTACTATTTTATTTTGTAACCTTAACAACCACCTTATTTTAACAACCACCTTCCTATTAAGTAATATTTCTCCTTGGTCTTTTCCTCTTCATCTTTGGTCATTCACTTTCTGCTCTTTCTTCTCCATCTTCTACTCAAATTCCTTTCCTTTAGCTCTAGCCTTTCTTTTCTTAGGCCTGTGGATAGGAATTACACAGGATGAGAAAGTATCCCCTTGATCTCTGAGAGGTTAAGTGAATAGGCAGCATCACATAGCCAGTGTGGGTCACAGGTGGAACTTGAACTTCCTGACTTCAAGGTAAGATCTCTAACAATCTTGAAGTGTAAAATAAAATATTTTTTCCCTCATCTTTATCAGTTCTTAAGGTAATTAAGATAAATTATTTTGGAAATTTTGCTGAATCTCCATCCTTTTGTGGTGGAAAAATGAAAATATTTTTATGGGCTGAAAAAGCATTGGTGCTACTAATCTAACACTTTTCCCACAGTGATGGATATAGTGTGTGTATGTATGTGTGTGGTGTGTGTGTGTGTGTGTGCATGTGAGTGTGTGTGTACGAGAGATTTTCATGATGCAATTTTTTAGTACTGTTATCAGTGCAATTTTATGATGTAAGTGTGGATCATAAGAAATCAATAGCTTTCTTTTCAATAAAGCCTCCAATAGCTTTGGGAAGGCACTGAAGTTTGGGGGTATATCATCTCATGGAATTATAAGTATAGTACAAGTTAGATATAGGAGATCAAGTTTTTAGGGACTTGACTACCTTTCTGGCTTTCTCATTCTCTTGATGGGACTAAGTAATCAGGTGGACAGAGAGGAAGCAAGGGAATTGCCTTATTTCATATTCATAGTTTTTATTCATTATAACAGGGAAATGGGAAGACTGAGACAATCTGTTCCAGTCTCTGGGTTTGGGAGAGAACAATTCAATTTGACTAACAAATACTAATTAGCTAATGAATTGCTCAAGCTGTGATTCCTGAAGAGTTCTAGCTTCAGGGTAAACTGTCAAACTTAGCAATCAAAGGCAGAGATACCAATATGAGAATATTCTGAAAGTAGTAAATGCTTTTTTTCCCTCCTTCTCCTCCCTTACCTCATTAAGTGGACCAATGGTGGCTGATGTGTCCCCCTCCACACACCCTCTGACATTATGCTCTGCCATCAGAGGACTCTGGAGGATCTAGGATCTGATCAAGGGGTTCTTCCTCCATGAGAAAATTCCTTACTTTGTAATGCTGTTAGGAGAAAAAGAACAAATGTCTGAACTTATTTAGAGATGCTTTACCCAGTGATTCAGAGTCTACATCTGTTGAAGGAAAATCACTTTGTCCTGCAACTCTACTCCTAATTTCATCACTCCTTTTTGTAGATCTACCCATCAATAGTCTATGTCCTGTTCTGACTCCCACTTATTGTTAACAAACTCCCCTTTACCCCACCCATGCATTCACTTTCTTTCCTTTCCATGCAATCTTTCCTATCTTAAGTGTGTGAAAGTATGTGCCCACATATCTACTCAGATCTTTCTTCACCTAAAATGTCTTCGCTGGATCTTCCTCCCTTCTCTAGCTACCATCTCATCTCTATTCTTTTCATTGACAGAACTGCCTGAATTGATGTTTACTAACAAATAGAAATGGCAATTCATATGTGATGCTTTCATTTCCTTACCAATTAATTATTCAAAAACTCTTCATAATCTGACTTCCCCTTCCAAGTACTTTATTAAAATTACTCTTTCCCATGCCTCCAATTATTCCCTAATAACCATATTCAATGGTCTTTCCTCAGTCCTAATTTTTCTTAATCATCTTGTAGTGTTTGGCACTATGTACTATTATTTTTCATTTTTTCTCTTCCCTTGCCTTCCATAACCCTTCATTGTGCTGCTTTGTCATCTTACCTCTCCAGCTCTCCCTTTCTTTCTCCTTTACTGACACCTCATTCTTTTCCTTATCTCTTGTAGTGCTAGTGCTCCCCAGTGTTCTCGTTTTCATCTTCCCATCTCTACATTCACTCCCTCGTCAATTTCAGCTATTCCTTTGACTTAGGTCACACAGCCTGCAACACTCCCTAGAGATGACTGAACCAGATTATGATGTAATTCAGAAGCATCTAACAAAATAAATAAAAATACAACATTGTTATTGTTGTTCAGTCATTTCAGATCCTCTGTGACCCTATTTGGGTTTATCTTGGCAAAGATACTGGAGTGGTTTGCCATTTCCTTCTCTAGCTAATTTTATAGATGAAGAAACTGAGTCAAGCAGGGTTAAGTGACTTGCTCAGGGTCACACAGCAAGTAAGTGTCTGAGGACAGATTTGAAATCAAGAAGATGAGTAGTCATAACTCCAGGCCCAGCACTCTATCCACTGTACCACCCAGCTAAACATAGATAATATTAATGTGATTCTCTAAGTTAAGCTATGACCTACTGAGATCCTTATATATGATGTAATGGCCCCATTTCTATTTGAGTTTAACATCTAGCTAAAACTAACAGTTCTATGCAGATGAGTCACAAATGTATTTCTCCAGCCCTAACATCTCTCCTAAAGTACACTCATATTTCTAATATGATTACTCATTATCTCCACCTTTATATTTTCCTAGTACCTTATGTTCAACATAGTCAAATTTATTGTAACTCCCCCCAAAGCTTACTCTTCATTCTGTCAATGTACCACCACTTTCCTAATTGTTCTTGCCCCAGACTTGTGTCAACTTAAGAATTTTTCTCACTTCTTATGTCTAATCATGTTAAATATATTGAACCTATATCCAAAATACACCTCTTGTCAATTTATTCCGATTCCCTCTGCTTTAATATGTTTTATCTAGGCTATTACTGCAATAGGGCTCATAACCATCTTTGCTTCTAATACCACCCCACTCCAGTCAGTCATTCAGCAAATATTAGGTCTCTACTATGTGTCAAAAACTGTGCTCAGTGCTGGAGATCAAAAGATAGAAATGAAACACTCTCTTCTCTCTAGGAGCTAACATTCCACCAGGAAAGATGTAGAAATATGAGTATATTCAGAATATATGCAACAGAGCATATATACAAGATATACATATAATATATACAATAGGGCTATCTTCTGGGGGTATCAGGAAAGTCTTCATGGAGAAGGTGGCATGTGAGTTTAATTTTGAAGGAAACTAGACATTCTGAGGTTGAAGTGCATTCAAGGCATGAAAGCTTGCTTGTGCAAAATCATGGAGAAAGAAGATAGAGAGTATTTTGTCGCCATTGGAAGACCTGGATTCTAATTAAGGGGGCACTAGGACAGTGAGAATCATAACATGGTAGCAAAAAGAACTATTATTTTATGTGGTTATAAGCTTATTTTTTCATTAATGGGAGAGATCCAATAAAGACTCTGGGAAATAGCAACCTACTATCTTCTAGCCTAATTCATTGGATCAGAAGAGAGGCTTACAAAACCCTCTTTTTTGGCAGGGGGGCAGACCACTCTGGGTATACTACTGGAAACCTAAATCCTTGTGTTCATCCTGTCTTTCCATTTAAAGTTTCATGTCAATTCCCTACCTGCTACAGGTCATGTTGGAGTAGCTGTAATGAGGACAATTTGTATGGACCAAATTTGCATGTAGAGTAGTAATGTTCAATAAGCCTGGCCACATAGTTGGAGTCAGATGTGAAAGGTTTTAAATGCCAGCCAAAGGAGTTTATATTTGGTCTGAGGTAAGAAGGATCAACTTGAGTTTATTGAATCAGGGAGTAACATGGTTAGACCTGGACTTCAAGATTATCCCTTTGGAGGCAGTGTAGAGGATGAATTGAAGAGGGAAGAGACTTGAGGCTAGGAAACCAAGTAGAATGCAATGCATTGCAAAAGTGCAAGTGAGAAAGGATGAGGGTCTTACCTAGGGTGGTAGTTGTACAAGTGGAAAGAAATGAACTCATGTGAGAGACATTATGGAGGTAGAATTGATAATACTTGGAAACTGATTTGGACATTAGTTGAGAAGGATGGAGATGAAATTTATTCTGAAGTTGTGAACCTGGTGGACTGGAAGGACAGTGGTGTCTTCCAAATAACTCTCAGAGACTTAAGAACTCTAATAAATGCAACAACCAACAACAATTCTGGGAGGGGGGAAGGGAGTCAATAATGAAACAAACTGCCAACCTTTTGACAGAAAGGTCATGGACTTAAGATGTATGAGACCTGTATCTTCAGACATGGCCAATGTGAGATTTTGTTTAGCTTCACTATGTATATTTGCTACAAGGGACTCATTTTCTTTTTCCCCAGAGGAGAGAGAGAAGTTGAGGAGAGGAAATAAATGTGTTGTTTTTTTTAATGTGGAGGTGCCCTCAACAGAAATAATTCAGTCCAGAAGAGGTGTCAACATGGGAAGAGGAGAAATAAGGTTCTGTTTTTTGATATGGTGAATTTGAGATTTGTATGAGATAACCAGTTTGAAACGTCCAGGAGTTGATGATGTGGTAATATAGGTCAGGAGATAGGTTGTCATGATGTAGGTGATGAATGAGCAAAGGGAATAGAGAATAAGGAATTCAACACGTTAGAGGAGAACAAAAAAAAGTCACAAAAATTTAGGAGATTATTCCAGAGGAGAAAGTAGTCCTTTAATTAAAGATCCCCCTAGATGCTGGTGCCTTCCCTCTGTTTATTAGCATTGTAAAGAAAAACAACTTTGAAAGACTTAAGAACTTTAATTAATCACTCAATAAGCTTTTATTAAGTGGCAGACATTGTGCTAAGCAAAAGAGAGTTCCTGGTCTCTAGGAGCTCTTAAGTTAAAGGGGGAGAGAATTCAGTTAACATTATGCAAACATGATATACACTGAACTAATTGGAGATAATCAATAAAGGGAAGGCACTAGCTTAGTACAGTGCCTGGCACATAGACACTTGTTGTTTGTCCTTCATTCCCAAAGAGGACCATAACATGGGAAAGATTATGTCATGATTTACAAGTGAATTGGATTTAAACAAGGCTGGGCTGTGCAAAGTCACCAACCTCACTCTTTCCTCCCTCCTGAGCCATCTGGGTCCAGTGGCAAGATACAGATGACGGCAACTGGAGATGGCCCTGGAAGCAGTGGGAGATCTTGGTCTTTTTAAGCTAAGACTCAGGACTCAGTTTGTCTGAGGCCATGCTCACTCACTGATTAAGGTTAGGTAAGAAATGAGGCAAAAAATGACCTGTTTTACCTAGTTTAAAAAAATCAATTTGGAAAGAGAAGACTCTCAGGGTTTCTGGTCAAAACAGAAAAACAATGACCAAAGTAGGCTTGGACTTATTATTTAGTCCATGAGAGTCAGAGTGATTTAGGTTTACGGAATGGTCCTTAAAAAAGAAATCTTAGCCTTGTAAACCCTAAAATATCTTGCAAGGATTCAGCAATCAAAATTTATATTTTATAATATATTATTAATATATTTACATACATATAAATATATTTATAATATATTATTATACTCCTTTGGCAGAGTACCCACAGGTATAATTCTCTATGTGGACAGAGGGAAAGGAGGGAGAGGAAGGAAGGGAGGGAGGGAAGGAGGAAGGGAAGAATGAAGGAGGGAGCTTGTGTTGCTCAATTGAAACTGGTCAGTTGGATCCCCAGTGGGATAGCTACTACTGCTACTGATTGGTTGTTGTTTGTCCTTCATTGTTGAAGAGGATCGTGACATTGGGAAAGTGATGTAATGACTTGTAAGTGAATTGGATTTAAGTTAGGCAGGGCTGTGCAAAATCACCAGCCTCATTCTCTCTTCCTGAGTTATCTGGCACTTAATAAATAAATAGACACTTAATAAATGCTAGTTGACTGACTGGTCAACAGGATAAAATTACTGGTACTGGACTAGTCTACCTTTTACACAATCTGGTTGTATTGGTGTTGTACTAAAAACACTTTAATGTCTTCTTGTCTACCAAATAAAGCCTGAGCTTTTAAATCTAATTTATAAAATACCTTAATCTGAAATCACTGTACCATTCTAGCCTCATTGCCCACTATTTCCCTGTATATATTCTGCTTTTCAGCTCAACTAGATTCCTTGAAACCACCCAAACATAAACATTGTTCTCATGCTGGAATGGTACAAAGAAAAGAGTCAAACATGATGTGATCTGTACTGTAGAAGGGAGTGTCATATGCCATATCAATGGAAGCATTGAAGGAGTCACTGATTAAAACATACTGCCCACAAGACTAAGGGTAGTACCTTTGCTTTTTTCCATAATTAATTTGTCTAACTGCAGTTACCCATCTTTCAATATATATTGCTGGTTACAAGATGGACCAAATGAGGGATTATGTATGAGTCAGGGCAAATCTATCATCACTATTTGAAAAGTCATTCAGCTTAAATGGCCTCCTTCCTACTAATGTGTCAGTTTTATCATCTTCATTTTTAAAGGGCAGTGCATCTGTTATTTTTTTTTCTTAGCTCAAAGAATAGTCACACACTTGTTATTTAATGCATTGTCTGTTGCAAATGCCAAAAAGAAGGGCTCAAAGAGAATCACTATTACAAAGTTCTGATTCTCCACCCCACAGCTGTCCAAATGTTTGGCTCTAGTCCCTTCTTCATATTGCAGGAAACAATGTGACCACTTGTACTAGGCTGGCAGTGGCCTTTGGTTAACTAAATATTGTATAGAGTTCCCTTGATTTTCTCTCATACTCCAGCTATTGATTACAGAAAGATGTTATAATTTCTATTTTATTTGGATTTGGAGGGACAACTTTATGTTATATAAATGTAATATAAACATTAATGTAAACATTTATTTTGTGGTCTCCTTTTTGGGAAACAAACAAAAGAAATAACCCATTTTTGCTACAGAGAATCTGTAATTTGGATATTGAGAGGCAGTACAGTAATATTAATATGCTGTACAGAAAGGCAAAAGAACTTCAATCTATTCCTGTGTATTCCTTGAAGCTTCATTCCGGGATGGGGCAATATCAAAGAATCTGATGACTCAGATCCAGGGAGCTATAACATGCTTATAGTTGTAGGACTATACTTTACATGTGTGTCTGAAATCATCACTTCCTGTGTCTGTGGGGAAAATGGTTGGAAGGGAGGGGCCAGTTTTTGTGGAAGAGTCTGTAAAAAAATCTGTAGTTGAACTGAGAAGGATATATCTATGCTCCCACTGCCATCTCATTTTTCCAAGTCAGTTCCCAGCACATGTTCCCTTATATTTTCTATTTTTTTCCCTGTTTATATGGAATGACCTTTGCCAAAGATGCTCAATTAACATATTTAATGTTATTGTTTCAAGATTAATAGTTGTTTGTAGGCCTAAATATGATGCTAAACACAGCCCTTCTATAATTCTACAAACCCAAGTATCTTTCCTCAAGATAGGATGAGAAGGTTCAGGTGATGAATAGCTACTTTGAAGTAATACCTTAGTATTTTTAGAAGAACTTTCTCTAAGATGAAGTTGTTTTACCACTTAAAAACTATAGAAGTTATGGACTCCTAGTAGGGAAATACTTTTAGTCGTCATTAGTTAAAAGAAGTAGAATTAAATACCTAGAAGAATAATGCTTCAGTGGCGAGTTGATTTGAAATTGCTTCCCTTTTCAAAAGTTAAAGATACTACCAACTCTCAAAAGAGAAAGAAGGTACAATAGTCCTTGTAGACCAGTAGTATAAAATGAAACTCTAGGCCCTTGGTACTAAAAAGTGAATGTCAGCACAGTTTACCCAAACTTTTCTTTAATGTTTCTTACAGTGTTAAAGAAATGAACCCAGAGTCCTGTAGGAATAGTGATACAGGTAGCTTATCATGGATAATGGTTCTTAACTGACACGATCTTGATAATTCTGTGATAAGCCTTTTAACATACTAATGTTGTGCATTGTTATCAGGTGAGAATGGCAATAACTAGTATTGTGCCAATAACTAGTATTTCCCCAAACTTTCATTTGCTTCAATTTATCCAAGTGTATACCTAGGTATAAGTAACTAACTTATATGTTTTAACCATGCATGTTAAACTTAAATCAAATAAGTTTGTATAAAATCATCCCAATTCTTAAAGCAGATTCTCAGATATTAGAAAGCAGTTGTTTTATAACTATTCTCAGGCAACCATCTTAGTCAGTAACTTTTAGGTAGGTACTTGTTGAAAGATCAATATGGTACTTCATTCCTGTTTAAGTAATGTATTCCATAACAAAATATAAATTAGAAATGAAAGGACACAGAAAGAGATGATTAATTGATAGAGTATATATCCTAATCAAAGTAGGCATCCTCAGGAACAATATAAGAATGTTGTTTTATCCATAGTACAAACTTTATTTTCAACTAAAGATAAACTTTTGAAGTTAGTGAGAATATACATTGATAGGTACCATTAAAAGATTGTTGAGGCAGCATTTGGAGGTAGGACTAGAGTACAAATCTATGTATGATTGGGCCAAGTATTTTATCATAACTCCTGAATGTTCTTTAGTAGAATTTCATTAATTTTAATATGTCTCCCTAATTCACTAATTTTCTTTGTTCCAGGTCCTGCCAATGATAAATAATTGAGAGAGGGCATAACTATTTTAACTAAAATAGAATTCATGAAAAGGATCTTTTATTCTCTGTTCATTAGTTTTCAAGTTGCTATAGTGAAGAGAATGACAACACTGTTGTGGGGAGATGAATACATATAGAAGAATTAATTATGTGTTATATTAAAAATAGATTTTATGCTAATAAAGAATTGACTAAATGGTAGAAGTAGTCAATAGACAGTTCCAGACCTTATACTAAGGCACTAAAATGATCCTGTATGTTAGATATTTAAGAAGCAGTATCTCTTTCAATGAAAGACAGTGTGGCATAATGGTGATATCACTAGCCTTGATGTCAGAAGACCCTACAAGTTAAGTCTCCACCACTACCTAGGTTGGGAATTTGAGCAAGTTATGACCCTCTACTGAATCTCAGTTTCTTCATCTACAAAATGGTAATAATAACATTATTACCTAACCGATAGGATGATTATGAAGCTCAAATGAGATAATGTATCTAAAGCACTTTGTAAACCTTAAGACAATTATCTAAAGTCATCAAAAAGTCTAAATCTAAATCTTAATAACAATATCATGTAGTGCTAGCGCTTATTATGTAGTGCAAACCACTTAATTGATAATCAATCATTTATTAAGTACCTATTATCAACCAGGAACTGTGCTAAGCACTAGGGAGAAGAAAAAAGGGGCAAAAAATGGTTCCTATCCTCAAGGAACTTACAATCTAACCAGAGAGACAATATGCAAACACATCTATACAAAGCAAGCTATTTAGAAGATAAGTAGGAAATAATTTAGAGAGGTAAGACACTAACATTAAGAATTAATATTATTTCATCTTATCTTTTGTTGTAAAAATCTTTTTTTTTATTCGTTGAACTGCTTCTGTCAGTTTTCTGCTCCAAAATCTGCAATGGTTATTTATTGTTGATTAAGTAAAGTTCTTACCTGTTTACCTGGCAATCTACTCTTTGGGGCCACCCTGCTATTTCATCCTTATTTCATATTTCTCCCTTCCAGTCACCCTAGGCTCTAGCCAAACTGTATAATTCTCTCTTTTCCTCAAAAATATACTTTGTTTTCCTACTTCCTTACTTTGCTCACTACACCTGCAATACACTCACCTCTTTGCCTATTGAACTTCTATAAAGCCCAGCTCAAATGCTGCTTCCTTCATAAAATCTTCTATGATCCCATCAACACCTTTCTGCCTCTGATTTCACATAGCACTTTTATGTGCCTCTCTAATTTACTATAACTTATTATTGTATATTATGTATTTCTGCATATGCCTTCTCCCTCCTGAACTGTAAATTCTCTAAGTCTTTGTCTTATCTAAACTTCAAATTAAGCCCAGAGCCTAGCCTTAAAGGCACTTAATAAATGTTTGTTGGATTCAATGAAAAATTCTTTGAAATACATGAACATGGGAGGTAAATAAATGAATGAACAGCACTGCCATGGAAATGCTATTATTAATCCCATTTTATAGATGAAGAAAATGAAGCAAAAAGAGGTTAAGTTTCTTATCCATGGTCACATAGCTAGTAAGTGTCTGAGTATGGATTTGAATTACATCTTCCTAATAACTCCAGGTTCAACGCTCTATCCACTGTGCCATCCAACTGCCTAGAAGTCAGTTGTTAATGTTATTAAATAAGAATTCATATTAAGATGTTATATAATATACTGTATTTCATGACATAATATGTATGGAAACAGAAATGGCAATATAAATGTTATCAACAATGTTGTAATACTAGAACTGTAACATATAGGAAGATGACCCATTGATCCAATTTCTTCATTTCAGAGCCATAGCATTTTGTTGTTGTTGAGGGAATTGGGTTTAAGTGACTTGCTCAGGGTCACATAGCTAGTTAGTGTCTGAAACTGGATTTGTACCTAAGGTCATCCTGATTCCAGGACCAAGAGCCATAACATTTTGATAAGACTTTTTAAAATCAAGGGGGAGACCTATGAACTGTCAGACTTTTACTTTGGGCTCTGTAGGGGCAGAACATCATGTGCTATAGTGCCAGAAAAGAGAGATAACTCTCTCTTCTCTTTCCTACACAAGAGAGGAGATAGTTTCTCATTGCCATTATCTCACAAAAACCTTCATTCTGTGATGGTATAGAAATGTACAAATTATGGATAAGAGACTTATATTGATTATATCAGCCAACCTGTTGCTTTTTTTCCCAAATGCTTTATTAACTTCTTATTTACATCATTCATTTCTGCCAGATTTTGAGTTACAAATTTTCTCCCCGTTTTTCCCCTACCCCCCCCCAAAATAGCAGTCCCACAGGATATCCCTTCCTCCAGTCTGCTCTCTCCCATATTTTCTCCCATACCCCTTTCGACTTTTCCAGGGTGCTTTTTTTTTTTAACAAGAAAAGAGCTAAGTAGTCAATAAAGTTGATACCTATTCTAAACAGACAGAGACAGTTTAGTGTGTTGGAGAATGCTGGATTTGGAATACTGTATCTTGGGTCAAAATTGTCATTTAATAGTTTTGTGTCTCAACCTCTCTATGCCTCAATTTTTCTCAAATGTAAGATGAGAAAGGTGGTGTGATATGACTTTTGAGAATACTTCCAGCTTTAAATCCATGATCCTATGATCCTAAAGTAGAATATATTAATATTTATAAAGTACTTAGTACAATTCCTGCTTCTTTGTAGGCACTATATAAATGCTAACTATTACCATCATCATCAGTTAGGTATAAAGGTAGAACTGAGTTCTTCTATTGCATAATTATTTATGGTACCTCAAAGTACACATTGAAAAGGGTACACAGATCAAACCTATTATGATAAATAATGTTATAATAGGTACAATGGTGTAGTAGATAGAGAGCTGACCTTCAGGAAGACCTAGATTCAAGTCCTGCTTCTGGCTAATACTGGCTAATACTGAGAGCTAATAATGTGACCTTCAACAATAAGACACTTGACCTTTCCATGCTGTAGGCCAAAGTTGTCAGACTTGTGGTCGATGAGCTACAAATTGTCTCTGACACTTTTGTAGAACCAGATTAGGATGTAATTGGGAAATATCTAACAAAATAAATAAAAATACAATGAAACATAGTATTAGTTATGTTAAATTCTCTTAAATAGTTTTCTAAGTCAATATGCAACTCTAGGGATTTGTTTCTATTTGAGTTTGATGCTCCTGTTCTAGGCAACTCTCTATGACTCTTTAAGTTACTGTTAAAGTGTTGATCTTTATAGATAGGAGTTTCTTCCTAAGGGAATTCTCTTTGCTAATTAAATCACAGATCCAGGCCCTATCCCTCCCCCTATGCCAACTATTATGATAAAAATATTCATATAACAGGAATTCTATTCAATTTAACAAGTCTTTATTAAGCACTGACTATGTGCCCGATACTGTGCTAGGGATGAAAAAAAAAACCCCGAAATTAAATAGTTTCTGCCCTCAAGAAACTTGTATTCTTCATCAAAAAAGATTTCTAAGTCCTAGTTGTCCTTTTTTCAAGGATTTTCAACTGAATTCAACAAACATTTATGGCACTAGGTTCTAGGTTTAATACAAAAGTTTAGATAAGACAAAGACTTAGAGAATTTACAGTTCAGGAGGGGGATGACATGTATAGAAACATAAAAATACAGTAACAGGTTATAGTGAATTAGAGAGGCACATACAAGTGCTATGTAAAATCAGAGGCAAAGTGTTAATAAGGGGGAGATCATAGAAGATTTCCCAAAGGAAGTAGCATTTGAGCTGAGCTTTATAAAAGGTCAGTAGGCAAAGAGATGAGAGCATTCCTGGCATACTGAGAAAAGTACAAAAGTGGGAAGACAGTGTATTTTTGAGGAATTGAGCTGTATAGTTTGACTGGAGCTTAGGGTGACTAGAAGGGAGAACTATAAAATAAGGATGAAACAGCAATATGGCCCAAAAAAGCAAATTGCCTTGAGTGCCAGAGAAAGTGGTTAGAACTTTACTTAGTAAATAACCACTGCAGATGTTGGAACAGAGAAATGAAAGGACCAGATTGATATATAAAAAAGATTATTCCAGCAGTGTTATAAAAGATGGATTGCAGAGAAGAGAGACTAGGAACAAGAGACACAAATGTGTGAGCCTGGAGAGTGAAGGAGATTATCAAAGGAAGATAATATAGAAAAAGAAAAGAAGGCCAAAGACGAGGTCATGTGCAATGCCTATCTTCAGAGTTCATAAAGAGGACAAAAACAGAGGTAGAGAAGTTAGAGAGGTAGGAGGACCAGGAAAGTATCATATCTTGGAAGTATAGGGAGAAGAAAGTATCTCATATTAGGGGTGGGTGGTAATTAACACCAGATATTGAAGAAAGAGGCCCAAGAAGGATGTGGACAGAAAAAGAAAAAATGTTGGATTTGGCAATTAGGTCACCAGTGGCAGCTTTTGTATGATGGTAGGGTCAGAAGCAAGACTGTAATAAATTAAGAGTTGGTGAGGTAGTAGAGGCATTAGCTTTAGAAACCCTTTTTAGGAAGTTTGACCATGCAGGGAAGGAAAGAGAAGGATAGTAGCTTAATATAGGATTTTTTATTTTTTGCTTTTCTTTGGAGGGCAATTGGGGTTAAATGACTTGCCCAAAGTCATAGGGCTAGTGTGTCGGGTGTCTGAGGTCGAATTTGAACTTGGGTCTTCCTGATTTCAGGGCTGGTACTCTATTCACTGCGCCACCTAGCTGCCCCTGAATATAGGATTTTTGAAAGTGGAATCTAAGAATTATCCTTACCTGTTTATATGACTCTCATGAGTTCCTTGTGTTTCCTCCTATTATTCCTATGGGATGATATAAAAACTGTCCCATATCTAATATATATTGTCAGCACAGGAGCTAAGGGCCCTTTTACTCATATTTGTAGAAATATAGACATATGAATGTTCTAATATTCCCAACAGCATATCCTGGGTGAGAGCATGAGCCAAAGAATGATATATGAGAAACCCCTCAGATTGAACCTAGTCTATAGGAATTCAGCTGTTCTAGGACATGGGTTACATGGGTATCAGATAAATTTGGTAAGATTTCCATTGCAATCTTAAATTCTGTTAATTCTTAGCTATCATAATTTACTATTTCTGTAGCATGGTCATTTCATTATCTTAAAAAAACAAATTAGAGGGATCATTGGAGATGAAGTATGAGAGAATTGGGAAATGTCAACTATCCCAAATTAATTGTTTTCTAAAAATTTGCTTTTTAAAAATTAAGTGTTTGGAACTTAGAAATAATTTCTTATGGAAACAATGTGTTAAATCTTGGTTAAATTCCCAGGCCAGCTAACAAAAGCCTATTTAATCCATAACATAGTTGGACTATAATTCTAATATTAGCATGAATTTCTCAATTCCAGAAGTGAATTTCCCAGCTCAAACTACACAAAAAAATATAAATTGTCTATACTATACTTAGTTGTCATCACGAGGGCACTCAGTGGAGAGGGTACCAGGAACTGGGGAGAATGAGGAAATAGGGATAAGGAGGAACAAAGAGAGAAAGATGAGATATAAAAGTCTAGAGGAATAACATTTAGAACTTGAAGGAGCTTAGAAGTAATTTTGTTTTACATCGTTATTTTACAGAAAAGGAAACTGAAGCAACTTGCTCAAGGCTGTCCAGCTAGTAGGCACCTTAATCAGAAGTCAAACCCAGGTCCTCTGAATCCAACTCAAGTGTTCTTTTCATTGCAGTTTAGGATTTTATATTTTTTATAAGTAAGGACTTTTGGTAATAAAGGTTTTGCAGACTGGTAAAAATTTTAATGGATTGTTGCCAGTCCAGAGACCTGGGACAATGCCCTAAGCTTTTCCTGTTTTTCACAGATTGTTCCTTTTCCTCTGCATCTGATCCCACAGGTTCACAAAACACTACAGGTTGTTTCACAATAGTTTCCATCAAACAAGGGTTTCAGCATAGCAATATGGGTGCTGGTTACTGACAACTACTTGGTTGTTTATCATGGCATGTGTGAAATTATGTCAACAATTTGAGTTTTTATTCTGGCTCCTTAGACCACTTCAGTCATCTCTCTAACTTATTCCATTTCATATGCTGCTCAGTTTCTCATCATTGCAGCTGGTGGAATAGAAGCATAAGATTTTTAAGTGGAAGGGATCTTTAACATGATTTTTTTGAGTAAGGCTAAGACAAGGAATAGACCACCTAGATTTTATCCTTCCTAACATGCTTCTTTTCTTCCTTGAGTTACCTGTAAAGTTGTCTTGCTTTGGCCACAGTCCCAGGGGTAGATTGTAGAGGCTATTAGGGGTCCTAGTTTATTTGGATTTAAATATTCCAATTAATCTGTGATCTCATTGATAGGGATCTAGGACCAAGACTACAGATTGTAATCCATCTGTGTTAGACTAGCCCATGTGACTTATTTGTTTTCTCTTCTGTGTTTTTACCACAGAGTGCAAGTTTTCCATTCGGTGTGCTTCAGGTCTTAACAGTGGCTAATCATGGGTATTACACATGATTAATTATTCATAGGTCAATAGGATAAATGAACTGAAGGTTCACAAGGTTTTACAGCAACTGATACAAAGAACCTACTCAATCTCCTCTCCTTCCTCTCACTATATTCCACTCCACAACTATGTGCATTTGTAATCTGCCTGCCTTCTTTCCCCCTTTGTCATATTATGTCTGTGCTTATCTGTGTCTTCTCTTGCCTTTTCCCTTCCTCACCCTTACTTTTCCCTTCCCTTCTTTTTTATTTGCTCTTTGTCCCCCATCCTTTGTCTTTTCCTCTTTAACTAGAAATAATAGTGAATTTCAATATATACTTATACTATAACTTTATGCAATTGTGTTTCATGTTCCTATCCCATAATTTTAAAAACAAGTACATTTTTTTTTCTTTAAAGAGGAAGCAATATAAGCAAACTTTTTAAAAAAACTTAGGATCATATATTTAGAGGTCATTTAATCCAAACACCGTCATTTGCCAGAGGGTTAAGTACACTGCCTAGGTCCTACAGATAAGTGGAAGAGCTGGAATTTCAATCCATGTTATTTGACTACAAAATTGATGCCTTTTGAACTGAATTACACTATTTCACATAACCCTGTAATTCAATGACCTTTCAGAGTCACAAGTTTTTCTTTTCCAAATGTACCTACATGTAGTACTGTATAATACTACTATCCTTTATGCCAGTGTCACTATTACTTTTTTCCCTAATGAAAGAGTTCCAGAAATGTATTTAAAGGACAGACAAAAAGAAAAACAAATGAGGATTTTTTTCCATCTCTGTTTACTAAGAGAATAGAAAGAATGTATACAAATTGGGTGTCCTGAATCTCCTTCCAAGTCATGTCATTGTTATCCAAGAAGCCATGGGATCATCTGGCCTCTGGTGTTTCATCCTGTATGCCTCTATCTCCTCTTCTGTAGGCTCTTGGGCTTCATATATGCTATTGTAGAGCCTCTTTCTCTTACTGCACGATCTTCTTGTAATGGAGGAGGCAGGTCTGCTCAGCATTTAATGCATTTTTCAGTTTTTTATGTTTCTTTTTTCTTTTCCCTCACTGTCTAAACTACTCTTCCTGTGTTTCTTTTTCACTTTCCTGTTTCTCTTGGTGAAGCTCCATCAGAGTTTTTGGTCTGCTCATTTGCTCTTCTCCCACAGCATTATCAAGAATATGTTAATCTGTGTTAGTAATTTCCTTCCATGTTCTCCACTACAAAGAGTGACAGCACTTGTACTCCCATTTACCTTCTTTCCAATAGGACCCCCAGTTATGTGTATAATTGCTGATCTTGACATCTTCCCTATATTTAAGAGCAGGCAAAAGTTCATTCTTGCCCTTTGATGTCTTGAATAAAATTTCATATAGTCTTCTGTTTGAGCTAACACAGTATCTGAGGTCAGGGGAAGGAGGGAGTACATCCAGGTTTTCTTGACTTCCATACTTCTCTAGGATGCTTTCTTTCTGTTGTTCTTTGACATCTTCTTTCCTAGGGTGGCTAGGTGGCACAGTGAATAGAGCACCAGCCCTGGAGTCAGGAGGATCTGAGTTCAAATCCGGCCTCAGACACTTAACACAAAAAATGGCCGTGTGACCTTCGGCAAGTCACAACTCCAATTGCCCTCCAAAAAGCAAAAAAAAAAAAAACCCAAAAAAACTTCTTTCTTGACTTTAAATAATTTATACAGCAACTCCAGTTTTGTTGGATCTGCATGGAAACACACTTTAGACTCTTTGTTATAAGCCTCCCAGGCAAACAACTGTATTTGTGCAATTAAAATTGTATCTCCAATGTGTCAAAATTGTCTCCTGTACTTAATCAGGACTCCTTCCTGAATTGATACAAGGATTATCTCTGATTACTCTTGTTTTTGGATCCTAGTAGACGGAATTGGGATCTAAATTTCACAAATATTTAGCAATGTCTTCTTGAACACTGTTATAGTTTCTTTCCCTCGGATAATTTGGTTCTTCTCTCCACTGATATTTTGGGGAATTAACTTTATTCACTAACTTTCCTGAGGCTAATTTTTTCTGTAGCTTTTGAGCATTTCAGTGTATATTTAGCCAGATCAACTTTAGCATATTCTTCTACAATCTTCATGTTCTTCTAAGCTGAAGTTGTATATATTCATTTGCAATATTTTGTAGCCATAATATTCACTTTTTCATCCCCCTTATGCCATTCTTCAGATGAACTATACTCTTTTTGTTTCTCAGGTTGGGGTCTCTGATGCTTTTGTGTGGGTCTTTTTGCTGGAGCTATATACCATGAAGATTGATATCTTTTCCTTCCTCATCTGCTTCAGCTGGGGCATTTGGCTCTTCCAAGCCATGTCACTTGATCTTCAGGGAGGGGGTGCGGTTCTAGGTTATCAGGCAGTGTCACTGCTTCCTGGGAAGCCCTGAGAGGAGATTCCACCAATCCTGACCCTGACCCAGACATGCTTCTACAGTAGCTAAGTCTTGTGTGCTTCTGTGGGTCTCCCACAAGCCACCAGAACTGACTTGTCTTAAAAAGACAGTGACATGTTTACCTCACCATTGCTTGTAATAAGAAGTAAGATGGGTCATGCTTTTATTTTTCTTCATCTCTTCAGACTTCACATATCTTTTTATCTGTTTTTGTCTTAATTGTGATGAAATGTTAAATGAAGCATAATTATATTTTAAAAATAGATTTTTTTTACTAAATATAAATTTCATATGTTACCATTTAAGATTGGTGATAATAATATCTCCTGATTTTTATCCATGGCTTTTATTGTGGGCTATATGTCTAGAAGATCTTGTAATTCCTTCATCTACTGATGCATCAAAAGCTTCTTTGGGCTTCATATGCTATCCTGCATCAGTTTGTCTCTGAATTGATAATAAAGATTTAAAAAATTGTTTCATTGTCATTCAACTTTTTATTTTTGCTAATAGCATCAAACTTTTGATTTTTATTTGAAAACTTTATAAATTGTAATCAAGAGAAATAGCAACATGTTTGAGACCATTTATCAAAGGATCAGTTCTTTTTGTGAAAGAATGGTCTGTGAAATAAATATTTTATTTTTTTAAAAGTACATTTAGAGTTGTAATAAAGAAGAAACTGAGTGGCAAAGACATGTTAGGCTAGGTATCAGAATTGTTGCAATTTGATATTCTTACCGTAAGTCCTAGGTCTGATCCATAGCTTTTGAAATTCAGAAACTTGATTTTTATCACTTTACTTCAGAGTAATTAGGTTCTGGGGAAATTATTTATATGACTTAAATCCACAAGAAAGAAGTTGATAAACCACAATACTAATTAATTAATTTATAGTGTACTATATAACTTTTGATTGCCCAGTATAATTATATTTTAATTATATTTCCTATCTAAGTTACTAGTTTCTGGTATATTGGCTCAAAAATTTTGTGGGAGAAAGAGGTTGTGTTGCTTTAGTCACCCAGGGAGAAAAAGAGATAGCTCACCAGTTGGGGTGTGTATGTGTATATGTGTGTATATATACACAGAGACATGCACATATGTATATGTACAATCAACTTTTTTGTAATCAATAGTTTATAATTCCATCTTACCCATCACCAGAATTAAGGTGGCTATTATTATTGCTTCTCACTTCCATACTCATATTCCTGCAATTGTGTTGCTTCTTTAACAAGTCAGTCCTGATTGGCAAATATGAATAATGATTCTATTCATAGGACTGTTATTTAATACTATAGGTTTCAAAAGAAATAGATTGTGCAATCTCTGCCCTCCAGGTATATTTATAGCATATTTGGGGAGGAAATGACAAAGCAGTATATAAATATATATGATACTCTCAGACTCTGACACTTTCATAGTTCTCTGATTTCACTAATTTGGAAGTTAACTCCAACAATGCAGCTCACAACCTGTCATTGCCTGCCCATCTCATGCAACTCTTGCTCATGTTCTCATGTCAATTCAGTAAAGAAGGGCTACCTAAGGAAATGGGGATCTTCCTTTACTGTCCTTCCTCATTCTTATCTTGTAGCCAGTGTCTCTCCTCTTCATATCATGCATTTTCCTGATGAAATCCTTTTTTCTTTTCTTTCTTTGAAGTTCCTTATTGGTTATACTTTTGCCACCTGCTTAAACCCACCACTGTGCCTCTCCACTGGGATTTTTTTTTTAAGTAATCGGGGTTAAGTAACTTGCTCAAGGTTACACAGCCAGGTGTTTCTGGGTGGGTGCTAAATGTCTGAGCCCGGGATTCAATCTCCAGGTCATCCTGACACTGGAGCAGGTGCTCTTACTCGCTGTGCTACTTGGCTGCCCCACCACTGGGATTTTTTAATTCAAATTTTCAATATATTAATTTTTTAAGGACCCTTGTGTTCCATGTCTCAAAGCCATACAGCATCAGCCAAATGTTGGTATTAAAAGCATAAAAGCTTTGTTTCTGGGAGAAGCTAGACATCATTAAGGAAGCTTTGAAATTTCCTGTGAGCAATGTAGCCTCTTCTCTTTCTGTTTAATTCTGGACCAAACTTGTTCATTTGCACTGTCTGTTCCAGATATACTTGGTTGGGGTAGACATCCCCCTAAATCACTGATGGGTTTGAGGCCTATCAATTACCTTCAACCTGGTTTATCCTGTCAGCTGAGATGGTTTTACTGGACTGGCTGCTGAAGTGAAAGTTGGATAACATTAAAGAAAATTATGACAATTTGACAACATACAAAAATTTATAGGATGTAAACAAAGCAGTACTTAGGGGAAAATTTACATATCTAATTGCTTTCAGTAATAAAGTAGAGAAAAATCAGATCAATGAATTGGGCATGCTACTAAAAAAAACTAGAGAAAGAACAAATTAAAAATCCTCAAACACCAAATTGGAAATCCTGAAAATCAAAGGAGAGAGTAATAAAATTGAAAATGAGAAACCCATTGAACTAATAAAAAAGGGGCTTTATGAAAAAAAAACAATAAAATAGATAAACTATTGGTTAATTTGATTTAGAAGTAAAGAAGAAAATCAAATCACCAGTATCAAAAATGAAAGGGATGATTTCTCCACCAATGAAGAGGAAACAAAGACAATTGTTAGGAGCTATTTTGCCCAATTATATGTCAATAAATTTGACAAACTAAATGAAATGAATGAATATTTACAAAAAATATAAATTACCCAGATGAACAGAAGAAGAAATAAAATACTTAACAAAACCTTAGAAAAAGAAATTGAACAAGCCATCAATGAACTTCCTAAGAAAAAATCCCCAGGACCAGATCGATTTGCAAATGAATTCTACCAAAGATTTAAAGAAAAATTAATTCCAATTATATATACATGATTTGGAAAACTAGGCAAAGGAGTCGTGCCAAATTTCTTTTACAACACAAATATGGTGCTGATACCTAAATCAGGAAAAGCCAAAGCAGCAAAAGAAAATTATAGACCACTTTCCCTAATGAATATTGATGCAAAAATTTTAAATAAAATACTAAGAAAGAGATTACAGAAATATATCACAGGGATCATACATAGTGACCAGATGGGATTTGTACCAGGCATGAAGGGCTCGTTCAGTATTAGTAAAACTATCAGCATAATTGACCATATCAATAATAAAACCAACAGAAATCATATGATTTTCTCAATAGATAAAGAAAAAATCTTTGACAAAATATAGTACCATTCCTATTAAAAACACTAAAGAGCATAAGAATAGATGGAGTATACCCTAAAATGATAAGTAATGGGGAGAGGGGTATGGCTAGGTGGCCCAGTGATTATAGCACTGGCCCTGGAGTCAGGAGGACCTGAGTTCAAATCTGGCCTCAGACACTTAACACTTAACTAGTCATGTGACCTTGGGCAAGTCATTTAACCCCAATTGCCTTCCAAAAAGCAAAAAAAAAAAAAAAAAGTAATGTTTATCAAAAGCTGTGAACAAGCATTATCTGTAATGGGAAGAAACTAGATACCTTCCCAATAAGATCAGGATGAAGTAAGGGTGCCCATTGTCACCTCTATTATTTAATATTGTACTGGAAATGCTAGATATAGCAATAAGAGAAGAAAAAGTTAAAGGAACTAGAATAGTCGGTGAGGAAATGTTCACTCTTCTCAGATTATATCATAGTATACTTGGAGAATACTACAGAATCAACTAAAAACTAGGTGAGATAATTAACAATTTTAGCAAAGTTGCAGGATATAAAATAAACCCAATATAAATTAACAGCATTTCTACATATTACTAACAAAGTTCAGCTGCAAGAGATAGAGAAATTCAATTTTAAAACAACTGTGCACAATATAAAATATTTGGGAGCCTACCTGCCAAGACAAACTTAGGAACTATATGAACACATTTACATAACATTTTTCACACAAATAAAGTCATAGCTATACAATTAGAAAAATAATAATTACTCATGGGTAGACCAAACCAATATAATAAAAATGACAGTTCTGAATTAATCTATTCAGTGCCATATCAGTCAAATTATCAAAAATTATTTTATATACCTAGAAAAAATAAAAAATTCATCTGGCAGAACAAAAACTCAAAGATATCAAGGGAATCAATTTTAAAAATGCAAAAAAAGGTGGTCTAACTGCACCAGATCTCAAACTGTATTATAATGCAGTAATTATTAAAACAATCCAGTACTGGCTAAGAGACAGAGTGGTGGGTCAGTGGAATAGATTAGGTACAAATTACATTATAGTCTTCTCTCACCCAGGTCCAACAGTTTCCCCACTGACATTTTGCTTTGTCTTTGGCATTTGTGGGCTGAGAAGTCTGGAAACTGACACAGCTGCCAGTGATTCAGTACCACAAAAGTAAGATTCTATGGTCTGAGTCTTTTTATGCTTTTTGCTCATTTTCCCAGTCAATTACGTGACTTTTTAACTCTGTTAAAGCATGACTCTGCTTCCAGTCTGGAGGTGTACTGTCCCAAGCTTCAGGGGTTTTGTGCAGCTGTTTTAAGAGATGCTTCTAGGGATCTGTACATTTTCAGTTCTCCCAAGGTTGTATGATCAAAGGAGAGGCATTTACTCCTCTCCCAGCCTGTACTCTGATCTGTGAGTGACCACAAGGCCTCTTTTGTGCCTTGGAACTGTGAGGAAGATTCCCTCTGCATTGCTGCCACAACCTCCACCATGCTAGTGCTCCTCCTCACCCTGGAACTGCCACCCAGATCCAAGTGTGGGCAAAGCAAGAGCATCCCATCTCAGTGCCAGGAAAGAGATCCCTGCAATCCCCCTCTTATCAGCTGCCTTATCTCCCCACCATCTGTGGTCAGAGACCTCAGAAAGCAGGTCCTGCTATTGTCACCACTACTGCCACCACCCCGGGGCTGGGGCTAGACCATGCTCCTCTCTCATTGAGATCCAACAGACTTTTCTTACTAACCTTCTAAGTTGTCTTTGGACTTAGTGGGTTGAGAAGTCTGGAAACTGCCAAAGCTGCCAGTGATTCAGTCCCCTGAGGCCTGCTCCCTGTTTGCTGGGGCCCTGTCTGTGCTGGCATGTTTTATGCTGTACTGTGTTCCTCTCTCAGTCTGGTGCAACAGACCTTTCCTGTCTACCTTCCAGGTTGTCTTGGGCTGGAAATTTGTTTCACTCTGTCATTTTGTGGGTTCTGCTGCTCTAGAATTTGTTCAGAGTCATTTTTTACAGGTATTTGGAGGGGTATGGGGGAAAACTCGAGCAAGTCCCTGCTTTTTCTCCACCATCTTGACTCCACCCTCCCAAATAAAACTTAAAAAAAATTGATACCCTCTCTTTTTAAAAGAGTACGTTGAAGGTAATGCAAGTAAAGGAAGAATTCTCTGTGCCACTATTCCAGAGCCCTTTCAGCTATATTTTCTACTCAGGGTCTCAGGGGAACTTTTCTAGTGTCTTTTTCTAGTGCTATTCACTCAAGTCTCAGCCAATTATGTTTCCTCCCTGTGATAGTAATGGCAATTAAAGATTCCCCTGTATTGGCTTGGTTTTCAAATTGATTGTGTTAAAACCCAGAGTTTGTTAATCCCACCTGTGGGATGGACTTGTTGATGTGAAAAGAAAGTCCTGAACTGGGAGGAGCTGGTGACATAGATTTGGAGAGACAAGAGAGAGGTGGAAGACCTTTTTGGAAGCAGCACCTCGTGGAGAGAGAGAGAGACTAAGAGAATTGCTGGTGGCGCTTTGAATTGCCCTGGACTTTTGAGACCTGCCCCCTGAGCTGCCAAGGACTGAGGAGACATGGCTGTTTTGCTGGTACTTTGTCTGTCTGTTTTGATGTTCTTTTGCCAGATTTGTCCACTGGTGAAAGACAGTCCTGTTGTTGAAGAAGTCCTGGAACCTGGCTTTTGGTTAAGAAGCCCTGAGACTGTCCTGCAGACAGAGAGTGAATACTGTCCACTGGTGAAGGACAGTGCTGTTGTTGCAGGGGTCTGGAGACTGTCCTGCAGACAGAGTGAGTACTGTCCACTGGTGAAGGACAGTGCTGTTGTTGCAGGGGTCTGGAGACTGTCCTGTAGACAGAGTGAATACTGTCCACTGGTGAAGGACAGTGCTGTTGTTGCAGGGGTCTGGGAGCCTTTCTGTTGGTTCAGAAGCCCTGAAGAAGGATTTTCTTGTTGTATGTTTACAGAAATCCTGGGAGAGGGCTTTGCTAATGTGTTCAGGGGTTCTAGGACTGTTCTACAGACAGAGGATAAATTCATGAAGGGATTGGCAATGTATCTTATGGCCTTGCTAAGCCTTGTCTCCCCAGGAACTAAGATTGCTGAGAACTTGCCTCCTGTCAAGATGAAGAAAAGACCTCCATTTGGGTATTAAGTGCTGTGTTTAAACTTGATGTAACTCTGGGGTAGATTCAATTGTGATCCAGGGGTGGGGAACTTTTGACCTTATTGTGCTCTGTGATTGACAAATGAAGGTACTTTACTTATGTTTGGAAACTAATCTCCATTTGAGAAGAGGGGCTTTGTGGTGGACTTAATTAAGGTATAGCCTAGGGGTGGAGAAGTATTTAGAACAGAGACTTTGTAATTGATTGAATGTTTGGAAGGTCCTGGGGTGGGGTAGTCCTTGGAGATTATTTAATCACATTTAGTAAATGCTGTACTTGGAATGATGTCATGTTTTGATCTTCTCTGTTCTTGGTTGGTCACTGAATAAAATGGAGAGCACCTATGCTGGTATTCTGAACCTTGGGAAGTTGCCTTTCCTTGGTATTACATTACACTCCCCTCTGTCACAAACGACTAGCACCCCAGCCCCATTCAACCAGTTAACATATCAGTTAACTTTTACAAAGAGATATTTGAAGATAGAGCAAAAACAAAAGTTATAAACATTTCCCCCCAAAATCTCAGGGCCCTTTTCTCTCCTATATAATCTCAGTCTCTGAGGAGAGGGGTCTTTTACAGTTTTGACATGGCCCGGGTCCCATCATATTCCATGTAACAAGACTGCTCTGCTCTGGGTTCACTCTCCTGGAGCTCAGCAGATACCTATGCCCCTAAAGGCTATCGGGGGTACTCTGAAGTTTAGAGTGATCTTTACTCTCTTTGGTTTGAGCTCTCACCAGTTGAGTTCTCCTCACTGCTAGTCAGTGAATAGCTAACACTCAAGTTCCATTTATCTGCTTAAATTCAATTATCTTTTACAAAGAAATATTTACTTTGAAGAAGTTTGAGGTATCCTGGTAGCACAATAAGAGAGCATTATACCCAGAGTCAGGAAAATCTGAGTTCAAATTCAACCATGAACACTTAGTGTGACCCTGGGCACATCACTTAACCTCCCTGTGCCCCAGTTTTCTCATTTGTAAAATGAGGATAATAATAGCACCTACATTCCAAAATTGTTATGAGGATCAAATGAGATAATATTTCTAAAGCACTTTGCAGACCTTAAAGTACTATGTAAATGCTGCTATTATAGTGAGAACAAAAGTATGAACACTTTTACTAGCTGTGTGATGTTGGGCAAGTCACTTAACCCCAATTGCCCTCCAAAAATAAAAAAAAAGCATAAATATTTTTCTTTAATACTTTGGGTACACTTTCACTTCAGCCTCTGGGGAGGATGGTCTCAAACTTCACACAGTTCCATATTAAGTTCATGTTCAAATGCAGCATTACTGCATTGTCTCATCAGCTACTGCTGGGCTAGTTCCCAGAGGTCATTGTTGAGGATCATTCCTTGCTCCTGGAGAATTGATGCTGGGCTGGATGCAGAACCCAGTATAAAGCAGGACTCCTGAATCATAGATTCCTAGAGACTTGTTCTCCTGACCTTTTAAGATTTAAAAGGTTGGAGCCTCCAAATTAATCTCTTTCACCTAAGATGAAAAAACAAATGCGGAGGCAGCAAAAAAACACTGATTTTAACAGGGCTGCACATCAGCCTTAGGGAGGAAAAGGCCCAAGACCTCTCCCCTTACAGTATTATCTATTGCTGGATGCCATCAGCCAGCAAATCAAATCAAGAACAGATACCTCAAGAGAACAACTAAAGAGAATGGCTGACACTAATTTAAGGCTTTTTGAAGACATTTCTGGTTCTGGTTCCGTAACTGCAGACAATCAAGTAGATGGTTGTCCCTCATGTGGTTGGCAGACCTGAATCAGGAACAATGTCTGAACAAGCTCTACAGTCTGTAGAGATAAGGTACTTCCATTTTATTTTATTGTGACTCTCCTGGAAGTAGGCTCTTATAGTTCCAACGCAATATTCATAGCACCAATGGTGATCGCCAACATGCTGGCATAATTCTGAAGTGCAAAATGTAACAGACTCTCCATGTAGAAGACAGAAGCAAAAAACATTTACTCAGACACTAGAAACCCAAATCCCAACACCAGGAAACCGAATCCACCATAGCAACAAAGAAGTTAATAGACCATAGCACAGCAGAGAGCCACACCATCCTTTAGCCTTCCCACAAACACTCACAAGCATAACTGTCTCCTTGGGTACATCCTCTCCTCCCTCCAGCTCTAATTATTCTGACTCCCAACTTCCTGTGGGCTCTGCTCTACCCTTCAGCAAGCTTCTTCCACCACAGGTTCTATGTGATTACATTCATCCCCTATTAGGGGACAGGGAAGGTCTTCAAATTCCCATTACCATTACAGCTCTCCAACCTCTTCTATGTAGGAAAACACTATAAAGTGTTCTATACATGTGCCAGTTCTTTGTTCTACATAGCCATATACAAGAATAAGAAAACAGTCTTTTTAAAAGTAAAAATAAAAAGTTAAACTCTGAAAATTAATAATAAAAAAGATTTTAAAAATATAACATCAGTGTGGTAAAGACTAGTGGTCTTGAGTATATAGAATATTTCTAGTCTTGATGGATTCCAACCACAAACCATTTAATTATGCAGGGGATAAGTTTCCTTATAATACTTGTATCATCTACCTCACAGGATTATTGTAAGAAAAACACTTTGTGAACAGTAATGCACCATATAAACTTGAATTTTTTTAAGTTACCATAACTGATCGCTAACCTGTGCCTCAATTCCCCCTTTTCTCTTTCTGTGGAAAATATATTAAATACATAAAATCCATAGGATTTGAGAGTATAAAGTAAAATGCATCCTTCCTAGTTAAAGCTGAAAAGGGAATTTTATTATAGCAAAATGTACTATCTGGATTAGATTTAGACCAGTACATTTGAATTAACATTTATAATGTCACATGAATTTTCATATGACAAGGGCTCTAATTTAATAACTCATCCACAAGATATTTCTGCTTGCAGATCAGTATTGTGGTATTCCCAAAGCCAGTTAATTTATATTATTCTCTTATTTCTCTTCAATTGTGGAACCAACTCATTGGATCTAGGTACTGATGGAACAGCAGCCAACATATAAGAGTCTGGATAATAAGGCATTCTTTATTTTCTTTCCTGCATGGATTGTAAGGATAGACTCTTGTGAGTAATTCTGGATCTTATTTAAGAAGCTCTTCAAGGTTGATGGAAGCAGCTAAAACATTAATATTCTTCTGGTGTGAGGTAGTGTTACATAGTGGGTAGATAACTTGCTTTAAAGTCAGAAAGACCAGAATTTAAATCCTCCCTCTGTCACACACTGGCTGGGTTGCCCTGATCAAGTCATTTGACCTCTTAAAACCCTCCAGTGGTGGGGTACCTGTGGCCTTGAGGCCACATGTGGCTCTAGATCTAGGTTCTCAGGTGTAGCCCTTTGCATCCAGACTTCACAGAACAAATCCCAATGGGTCACACTTGAGGACCTAGAGGGCCATATGTGGCCTCACGGCCTCAGGTTCCCCACCCCTGCCCTAAGCAACACTCTGAGACTATAAGCTGCAAAGCGTGTGTTAACCTATGTTGATATTGGGAATTTCCTCATGGATACCAAAGTAATCACTGATCTAGATCCCTTCTCCAAATTCAAACTTCTGGTGATGCTATTTGGCTGTAAGTTATGGAACATGATAGTCTCTGAAGAATTAAAGTTAGAGGTCACTCAACAAGCACTTGAAGAAGTGTGTGGTGTGTGTGGGAGTAGCCTAAAGCATGTTAACCAAGAAAAATTACAAAGAAGAAGGAACATGAAGCATTTTTTAAAAGAGATTTATATGACCAGAGAAGGAAGTAGGTCTGTCTTTTAAGGCAAAGGAGAACATGCGGCTCCACTGCTATCCATTTAATGTCAAGAGATGTGGGAAAGGTCCCCAACATCCTGGATAGGTTCCCTCCCAGTGGAGTATCTACAAGAGGAATAGACAAGGCCTTATAGTTCAGAATGAAAAAAATGTAGATACGTACCGTGGGTGGAACTTTTCATTTCAATGAGATCACAGATTCATCCAAGTTTCAACATATTACTTGTTATCAAAGCATCCTTAAGAGGTTTCTCAATAATATAAATTATAACCTTAGACTTGGAAGAGATCTTAAAGGTCTTCTAATCAAACCCCATACACTATGTTTCCTTAAAGTGATGATTTTTAAGGTGATGATTTTTTAAACCATAAACTTATCCATAAACTAAGTAACAGTTTTTCTGAGTTAATGTATTATGAATTTTAAGTTTAGAGGTAACTGGCTCTTCCTCAGTTTATTAGAAGAGATTCTATGAATTCATCTTCAGAGAAGATGGAAGAATATGGAACTAAGAACTGTATAAAAATGTCTAACCATATAAACAGACCTCTGCTATTTTTGCTCGTCTCTAGAGAAGTGCCCTAGAGTGATTGTGTGAGATCAAATATTTTTAAATGTTTTAAACTCTGTAGCAGCTCTGTAATCATTAACTTTACATTAAAATGTTTCCCCAGCCCTCTAGCACTTTAAAAACATCAAACATTACATATCAAAATGCTTTTCCTAAACCCAAGTGACTAAGAAAACACATCTAACTATATAGTATATGTAAATATGAATATTTTAAAAAATTGAATTGATCTAAAATGGCCAACACAATAAAATTCATAAATGATTTTGAAATGTTATATAGTATAAACATGGAATAACTTCTAAAAAAGATCTAAAATATTTAATATTTAAAATTTTCCATTCATGTAGTAGTTGTTTATTTAGATTTAGGAACCAAATTATTCGAACCACAGGCCAAAGTGATTTTATAAAATTTTTCAATAGTGAATATAAAATTAAATTGTGATGAGGCAGTAGACTAGAGAACCTGAATTTAGTCTCTACCCTTAATTAATAATAATAATGATAGTGGTAACTAGCATTTACAAAGCACTTACTAATGTGCCAGGCACTGTGCTAAGTACTTCACAATTATTACCTCATTTCGGTCTCACAATAACCCTAGGAGGTAAGAGCTATTATCATCCCCATTTTACAGATGAGGAAACAAAGGCAAACAGAAGTTAAGTGACTTGCTCACAGTTATACAGTTAAGAAGTGTCTGAGGCCCAATTTGGACTCTGTTCTTCCTGACTCCAGGTATTGTGCTCTATCCACTGAGCCACCTAGCACAAATTAATTTTTTTCTATTTTTTTATTTTTTGCTTTTTGTGGGGGAGGGGGGCAGGGCAATTGGGGTTAAGTGACTTGCCCAAGGTCACATGGCTAGTTTTGTGTTATGTCTGAGGTCGAATTTCAACTCAGGTTCTCCTGACTCCAGGGCTGGTGTTCTGTTCACTGTGGCACCTAGCTGCCCCGACTTACCACAAATTTAGAGTTAGGGTTAGGGTTGGGGTAAATGTCCCCCAAACTCACCAGGTTTGAGACCCATTGGTTATCCTCAATTTGATTTATCCCATCTGTAGAGATAGTTTTACCAAGGTGTGGTCACTGCACATACTGTAGCTTCTTGGAGTCACAGGTGAGAGCTGAATGCCAGGCAGACACCAAAGGTAGATGAGCAGCCCTGAAAAGGACTGGGCAAGTCTTCACACCTTCAGAGGTACTAATCCTCCATGAACACCCCATATATCCCATGCTGTTACTACATGTGTACAAAATCCTCTAGAGTAGAGATGTCAAACGCACAGTCACATATGGCCTGCAAAACTCTGGAGTATGGCCAGGACCAGGGAAACACTTTAAAAGAGTTAACAAACTAAATAAAAATACAATAAAACTAGAGAATATTATATTTTAAAACTAAGTCAATATACAGCCTGCAGGGATGCTGACTCTGCTGCTCTGGAAGCAGTACAAAAACCAATGTGGCTGCCCAAGATTATTGATGGGAAATATCCAGATTCTTGTCCTGCCCTCCCAGTTCCAGTGGCATAGTCTTTGTTACTATCAATTAAGAAAGATGAAATAGTATCTCAGTGGATGATTCGAACTGGTCAGTCAGAGCAAAGTAGGTTTGCATTCAGACTTTTGCCAGGGGAGATTGCAAGCCTGCAATTAATCCAGTTACTGGTAAACTTAAATTAAAACCTAGCAAGAATTTGTTTGGAGTTTTGCTAGAATACAATCATAACATTGTTTAGCACTTTAAATGCTCTTCTGTTATGAAGAGAAACAAGTTGACATAATTGTTACAGTCTGGTTTTGGAGTCAGGAAGAGATGGATTGAAGTCCCACTTCTGAGATTGTGTGATCCAGGGCAAGTCACATAACCTTTTGCTGTAATGCCCTAAGGCTCCAAGATGCAGGGGAGGAGCTCATCTATGTTTAACAGAGGTTCCCAAATGCCCCTCCCCCCACAGGAATGATGAAGCAGGGTGTGGCAGTAGTTGAATGCAATTGTAGGGTGCTGAATAAAAATAAGGGGGTGGTGGAAGCATAAGGAAAGAAGAGAATTTTGAAAATCCAAATTTTGAAAAAAAATTTTGAAAAGCATGTTTCAACTGTTGTATAACAGAGTTAAAGTCATAGTGATTACATTATTTTTCCAAATAAACACACAAAATTAAAGTTATAACCAGTGGTCAGGTCTGCTGACGTGTCTTAACAAGCAAGTGTTGGTAGATGCGCATGTCACACATTATTGGGAAATCCAGCATGCATTGGCAAGAATATGTGTGTGTAATGATTTGTTTACAATCTGATACTATATGGTTACATGATACAATATTGCATCATCAAAATTTCAGTGCAGGAAAAAAACCTACACATTTACAAAAAAAATATTAAATTTAAGAAGCATCATTTCAAAAAATATCATAATTTTTGAAATGATGGAAAATTTTAAAAACTGTTAAAGGGTTAAAGATTTGCAGGGGGCACTGAGTAATTATTTTTTTGAAAAGGGGGGTGGTAGGCCAAAAGTGTTTGAGAAACTCTGAATTGGAGGGAGTCCTTTATGAGAAGCTCCCTTCACTGATGAAATTACAAGTCACTGATGAAATTACAAGTCCAGTTTAAAAAAAAAAATGCTGTTCCAGAGTGCTTTTTCACATTATTCCATTTATTTTTTTCACAGGAGCCTTTGAGGTAGATAATACAATTATCATTATCTCCATTTTACTAAGGAAGGAGACCTTTGTTTAAGTTCTGTGCCCAAGATCACATAGCCAATAAGTGGTAAAACTGGGTCTCAAAACCCACTAGCTGTCCAGACCAACATTTAAATGATTACTACGTGCTGAACACTAAGCTAAATTCCTGAGGAGACACAGAATTAAGGGAAGACATGATTCATAGTCTTGTGGAGATCACAGTTTACCAGTTTAGGTATTTTTCTGCCCCAAGAATCTGAAAAGAGTGGAGCAACTCAAAAATTGTGCCACCCCAAGAATTGTTACTAAATTCTGCTGAAGGAGAGGAGGAAGGTAGTGGGCTTTTGCGAGAAAGTTAGCTGAATATAAGATGGTCTTTCAGTATTGTTGAGAGCCTAAGACTGAGTCACTCCCTTACCAAAGAACCTATATAATCATGTTAGCAGCATGCTATATTGGTAGCATGGGCAGGTTTAGCTGCATAAAGTGGGCTATACACATTTCTGTTGTTCTATGTCACTAGGCAGAGTTTACAGGATTGGTAGGTCAGCTTGAGGAGTAGGTGCTATATAGCATCCCTATTTAGTAGTTGAGGAAAACAGAAGTTAAGTGACTTGCTTGGGGTCACATAGCAAGCAAATATCTGAGGCCAGATTTGAACTCAGTTCTTCCCAGACCCAGTGTTCTATCCCCTCTGAAATCTGGCTACTTCTGATAATATCTCTGTCACTGACACCATACAAGCAAAGCCATGCACCTGGTTCAGTAAGTTCATGCTTCTGCCAATTAATTATCTGGACATTGGAAGTGGAATGGTTGCAACTTCTGTAATTGCAGTTAATTGTAAGAAGTATCCTGAGGCATGGTTATAGGCTTATCAATAAAAACTGCCTAGGGGAGTGGTACCTTTCATCCCCAGGTCAGGGCCTGAATGAGTTTAATTTGGCCATATTCCATCTAATTACTAGAGTTTGCTGAGGCAATCTGGTATATTGATATTAGGCTATTACTTAGCCTGTATTTTTCTATAATTGCCACACAAATAGAATGAAAGTTATTAAATTTATTCCTGAAATCTGTGTAAACTATAGATATAGACTATTCCATAACTTACTAATATGGTCTTCTTTTAAAAAAAAATTGTACATATTACATGTTTATGGTAGTAAAGAATTGGAAATAAACTCTGATTGGAGAATGACAAAACACATTATTGCAAGAATATAGAAAATTCTGTGCCCTAAGAAATGAAGAAAACTTCGGGAAAAGTATGGAAAGACTTAGGTGAACTGATTCAGAGTGAAATAAACAGATCCAGGAAAACAAAATGCTCAATGATTACAACAATATAAATGGAAATAATGTTCAAACAAAACTGAATGCAATATATTGACCAAGTCTGGCTCCAAAAAAGAGATGAAAAAATGTGTCTCCCTCCTTTCATTCCATAACTTAGGGATTATGGATATGGAATATTGAAAATTAATAATAATAATTATAATAGCTGGCATTTATATATCACTTTAAAGTTTACAAAGCACATACTTTTTAACTCACTTGATTCTCACAAAAACCTTGTAAGTGCTATCATTATCCCCATTTTACAAATGTGGAAACTGAGATACAGAGATATTAAATGAATTGCTCAGGATCACCTGGTAAGAGTCTGAGGTGAGATTTGAACAATTTATGTTGTCTTGACTCTGAGTCTAATGTGGTTGATTTTCTGATATTTTTCTTTCAAATCTTTATTACAAGATAAAGCATGTTGGATGAGTGGGGAGGGGGACATATTTGGAAATGAATGTGATATAAAACCAAAGGAATTTTTTTTTTTTTTGCCTTTTTGGAGGGCAGTTGGGGTTAAGTAACTTGCCCAAGGTTACACGGCTAGTTTTTTTGTGTGGGTGTTAAGTGTCTGAGGCCGGAACTGAACTTGGGTCCTCCTGACTCCAGGGCCGGCGCTTTGCTCACTGCACCACCTAGCCGCCCCAACCAAAGGAAATTTTAAAGAAATAAATAGATTATTTTGGCATGACTTGTTCTTCATGAAGATATGCTGACAATGTGTTTGTCGAAGGAAATATTCATAGCACCAATGGAAACAATGAATATACTGGCATAATTCTGAATTGCAAAATATAACAGATTATCCATGTAGAAGACAGAAGCAAAACATTTATTCAGATACCATACGCTAAATCCCAACACCAGAAAACCGAATTCATCATAGCAACAAAGAAATCTATACCCAATAACACTGCAGAAAGCAACACCATTCCAAAGCCTTCCCACAAACAAACACTCACAAACCTAGCTATCTCTTTGCCCATGTCCTCTCTCGTCCCTTAAGTCTAACTGCTCTGCCTCCCAGCTTCCTTCTCCACCTGTTCAGCAAACTCTTCCCACCACAGGTGCCATGTGATTATATTCAGCCTATTAAGGGGCAGGGAAGATCTTCAAATTTCCTTACCATTACACTATGTCAAGTAGTTAAGACTAGTAGCTGTTGAAAAGAATTGCTTCCATGCAGTTTTCAGAGGAGGAAATTAAAGATATCTACAAGCATATGAAAAAATGCTCTAAATCACTATTGATTAGAGAAATGCAAATCAAAATAACTCTGAGGTACCACATCTCATCGGCCAGATTGGCTAAGATTACAAAACAGGAAAATGACAAATTCTGGAGAGGATGTAGAAAAATTGTAACACTAATGAATTTGTCGGTGGAGTTGTGAACTGATTCAACCATTCTGGAGAGCAATCTGGAACTATGACCAAAGGGCTATAAATAATTTCATACCCTTTGACCCAGCAATACCACTTCTAAGGTTATATCCCAAAGATATCATAGAAGTGGGAGGAATACCCATATATACAAAAATATTTATAGCAGCTCTTTTTGTGGTAGCAAAGAATTGGAAATTAAAGGGATGCCCATCAATTGGGTAATGGCTAAACAAGTTGTGGTATATGAATGTAATGGAATACTATTGTGCTTGGAAATAAGGAGCAGATACGGACTTCATATTTACCTGGAGAGGCTTATATGAACCGATGCTGAGTGAGAAGAGCAGAACCAAGAGAAATCTGTACACAATTACAGACGTAACATATGTATGATGACCAACTTTGATAGACTGGACTCTTCTCAGCAATGCAGGGTTATAAGACAACTCCAAAAGACTCATGATGGAAAGAGATGTCTACATTCAGAGAAAGAACTAGAAAGAACAGAGTTTGAATGCACATTGAAGCAAACTACCCGCTCTCTTTCTTTTTCTTGTTTGGTTTTGTTTCCTCTTTCCCATTGTTCTTTCCATCCATTACAATCCTTCTTTAAAACCTGACTAATGTCTAATGTGGAAGTATTTGCAGATCCTATACTTGATTACATGCTGCCCTGGCTGCGGGAGGATGGGGGGGAGGTGTGTTTGAAACTCAAGGGATTGTGGAACTGAATCTTGTAAACTAAAAGTAAACAAACAAATTAATAAAGACAAGAAAAGAAAAGAATTGTTTCCAGACTATTCTGGTCCAACTTTTGTTCTATCATGTGATTCTGCATGACTAATAGTCAGGCAGAGAGATCTATTGACAAAGAGAGGGTGCCCTCATAGGTCCACAGATTTTTATCTGAAACAGAGTGATCTGAGATCCTACCTTGACTCATGAATAGAGAGAAACTGAAGAACCAGTCAGTCATGACAACTGCTACTTCTTTTTCCCCTTGAAAATTTCTGTTATCACAAATAACACCAGGTAGAGTAGTGGAAAAGAGAATTGGACCAAGGGTCAGGAGGCCAGGGTTCTTGTTGCAGTTGTTCAAGAAGTTACCTACTTTCCTTCCAGTCATTTTCTATGGGCACTGGAGCATATGGACTTTTGGAGAGAATAGTGCTCATGTTTCTTCACCAAAAATCTTTTAAGAGAATGCAATGGAAAAGAGAGATAAAGTATTTATCAAGTATTTTCTGTATGCTGGCACTGAGCTAAGTAATGAGGAGGCAGAAAAGTGATACCATTTTTTGTTCTCAAGGAGCTTATTTTCTATTATGAGGAGAAAACTTATATCGGGGGTCCAGCTTCATGGAAGATAGAAAGGCCAGAGGGGTACTTAAGATCTGTTAGAAAAAGTACCAATGAAAATGGCATAACTCTAGGACTTTGGGAAGCAGTGCCAGGAAAGATGGTCCCTGACTCTTGGAAAGAGGCTAATAGGTTTAAGTGTCATAGTGGAATTGGGCTCTTTAACTCTCATAGAGGTGAGGGGTAAGATAGTCAACATCCAACTGAGAAGGGAGATGCTGAATCTAAGTGCCACATATGAATCTTCTTTGACAATAGCTAATAGGACTCTTGGTAGTTTGTATTGTTCTAAACTATCCTGAGACTTATTTTAATGAGGACTGTCAAATGTATGAATTTTGGGGAGGTGGGGATTTAACACAGTACAAACATACAACATTTACCAAAAAAAAAAAAAAAGATTTCTCAATGTGAAAACAGAACTCTTAAAGTAATCCCAAGAAGATAAGATACATAATCCTTTTTTTTTTTTTTTTCAGGAGGGAAGGCAGGGCAATTGGGGTTAAGTGACTTGCCCAAGGCCACATGGCTAGTAAGTGTTAAGTGTCTGAGGCCAGCTTTGAACTCAGGTCCTCCCGACTCCAGGGCCAGTGCTCTATTCACTGCACCACCTTGCAGCCCCTTCATAATCATTTCTTTTCCAAATGCTTTATTAACTTCTGACTTACATCATTCATTTCCGCCAGATTTTGAGTTACAAAATTTCTCCCCGTTTTCCCACTGCCCCAAAATAGCAGTCCCACAGGATATCCCCTCCTCCAATATGCTCTCTCCCATATTTTCTGCCATACCCCTTTAGATTTTTTCCAGTGGATCTCTATGCACCAGTGCCTATATATCTTATTTCCCAATTACATGTAAAATAGTGTTAATAATAGTATATATATATGTATATATATATATATATATATTTGAATATTTTATTTTAAAATTTTGAATTCCAGATTCATTCCCTTCCTCCCTTGTCACCCACGCTTACTGGAAAGATAAGCCATTCAGTATAGGTTGTACATGTGTGGCTAATGCAAAACAATAACATAGTAGATATATTGTAAAAGACTGACTATATTTCCCTCCCTCCTATCCCACCTCCCACTTGTTCTATTCTCTACTTTGATCCCATCCCTTTTCAAAAGTGGGTGCTTCTAACTTCCCTCCTCCTCAGCCTGCCCTCCCTTCCATCATCCCCCTCTCATCCCCTTCCCCCCTACTCTCCTGGAGGGTGATACCCTATTTAGTGTGTATTTCATTTCCTCCTCAAGCCAAATTCAGTGGGAATAAGGTTGACCCATTCCCTTTTGCCTTCCTATTCTTCCCCTCCATTGTAACCATTTCCCCTTGCCTCTTCTATATGAGATAGTTTACTCCATTCTGTCTCCCCCATCTCCTCTCATTATATTCCTCTCACTTCTTAATTTCAACTTTTAAGTAACATCCCTTCCTGTTAAATTGGTCCTGTGTCCTCTATCTATATATACCTGTAAACATATATACATACATTCACATATGTATTCATATGCCCATATACCCTCATATATAGACATATATGTATTTCTATTCCCTTCAACTACTGAGAAAAGTTTTATCAGTTACAATTATTGTTTTTCCATGTAGGAATGTTAATAGTTCAACTTTGATAAATTCCTTATGATTTCTTTTCCCTGTTTACCTTCTCATGTTCTCTTGCTTCTTGTATCTGAATGTCAAATTTTCTATTCAACTCTGGTTTTTTCAGCAAGAATGCTTGAAAGTCCTCTATTCCACTGAATGGAATGAAAATTCTATTTCCCCTGAAACATGATACTCAGTTTTGCTGGGTAGGTGACTCTTGGTTTTAATCCCAGCTCCTTTGACCTCCGGAATATCATATTCCAAGCTCTTTGATCCCTCAGTGTAGAAGCTACCAGATCCTCGGTAACCCTGATTGTGTTTCCACAATATTCAAATTGTTTCTTTCTGGCTGCTTGTAATATTCTCTCTTTAGTCTGGGAATTCTGGAACCTGGCTATAATATTCCTAGGAATTTTCTTTTGGGGATCTTTTTCAGGAGGTGATCGGTGGATTCTTTCAAGCTCTATTTTGTCCTCTGGTTCTAAAACATCAGGGCAGTTTTCTTTGAGAACTTCCTGGAGGACGATTTCTAGGTTCTTTCTTTGATCATGGCTTTCAGGTAGTCCAATAATTTTTAAATTATCTCTCCTGGATCTATTTTCCAGGTCAGTGGTTTTTCCCATGAGATATTTCACATTGCCTTCTGTTCTTTCATTTGTTTGTATCTGTTTAACAGCATCTTGATTTCTCATAAAGTTACTAGCTTCCATTTGCTCCAATCTAATTCTGAAGCAATGATTCTCCTCATTGAGCTTTTGAGATTCTTTTTCCATCTGGCTTTTTAAGGCATTCTTCTCTCATTGCCTTTTTGAGCCTCTTTTGCCATTTGAGTCAGTCTGTTTTTTAAGGTATTATTTCCTCCCTGTTGACTCTCATTTCATAATTTTCTTGCGTAGCTCTCATTTCTCTTTCCAATTTTCCCTCCACTTCTCTTATCTGCTTTTTAAGGTCCTCTATGGCCTGTAACCAGCTCGTATTTTCCTTTCAAGCTTTTGGTGCAGGAGTTCTAACTTCACTGTCTTCCTCTTGTTCCATGCTTTGCTCCTTTTTGTCCCCAAAATAGGAGTCTAATGTTGGAATCTTCTGTCTGCTTTTTTTTGCTTGCCTGGTCATGTCGCCTCTCAGTCACTTGACCCCTGGGCTTTTTGCCACAGTAGGACTCTGCCACCAGACAGGGGAGCTTTCATCCCAAATGCTGTGGTTTTCTTAGCTGCCGGAGGTATTAAATGGGTGCCCTCTCTGAGGTCTCCACATGCTCTGGCAAGCTGGACACACACACACCCCAGGACCTCCATCCTAGACTGCAATCAAGATCCAAGCAGGTTAAAGCAAAACTGATTACCCCTCAGACTGGTGCTTGGTCCCCCTACACTCTGCAAGGCAGGAGCTGAAGCTGCCATGTGGTGCTGGCTGTCTGTGCTGGCAGCTCAGCAGCTTCTTGCCCCAGGAGCAAAAGCCACGCACTCCCACTTACTGGGTCCTAAAGTCCAGACTGAAGTGACCTCTCACTTTGTCCTTTGCATCTATGTGTTGATAAATCTGGAAATGGCCACAGCTGCTGCTGATCTGGAGTCCTTCGGGCTGGCGGCTGGTCAGGCCCACTCTGGGGATAAAGCCTTGGCATGGGGCTGGGCTCGGCTCCTAGAGCACTGTGCTGGCTGATTTCTGCCAGGCTGTTCTCAGTGGGAAGGACGTTAGCTTCTCTGTGTCATTTTGTGGGTTCTGCAGCTCCAAAGTTTGTTTAGAGTCCCCTTTTTACATGGATTGGGGAAGGTGGAAGCCGGAGCTGTGGGGAGGTCCTACTTCTACTCCACCCCTCAAATTGATATTCTTCATAATCATTTCTTAAGGAAGATTAGAAGTGGGTTGCCATTTTGTACCTGTCCTGCTTCCAGCAAGATCTCTCATATAGCAACCGGAAAGGAATGAAAGAAACAAGTTAATAGCTACCATATTGACTACCAGAAGTAGACTATCTTGAGCAAGACTCCTAGGAATCCCTTATTTGAGCCTTGCCTATGCTTTCCTTTCCAGGCAGGTCAAATACTAGTGCCCATGTATGTATTCTAACTCCTCCCTGGGTCTTGGAGACAGTCTCCTACTGTCTGTGCTTCAAGGTCTACAGGCCTGTATTAATGGGACAAGTCAGTTTTGAATCAAGGGAGACCTGCCCTATCAACAAACAGCTGCCTCCTCAATCTAGTCATCATGACTTGTTACAGCCCACGATCTTTCTATCTGGAACCGAATTATGGCTCTTGTCCCAGATAGCTAGAAGGGAACTGTCACTGGAGAATTATGATATTGCCAGGAATAGCTATGCAGGCGGACTCCTAACATGGCTTTTTCCTCCCAAAACTAACTAGCCATGTGACCACAGACAATTCCTTCACCTCTCTGGGCCTCAGTTACCTAATGTGCAAAATAAAGATTTAAACTAAATGTTGTCCAAGGTCCTTTTCACCACTAACAGCCTATGGGCCTATAATTCCGAATGCTTAAGAGTTTTCTGTAGTAGTCCAACAAGGAGAATAAGTGCAAATTTATAAGATCAGTGCTATTTCTTTCTTTTTTTTTTTTTTTTAAAGCAATTGGGGTTAAGTAAATTGCTCAAGGTTCCATGGCCAGGTATTTCTGGGTGGGTGCTAAGTGTCTGAGCCTGGATTAGATCCCCAGGTCATCCCGACACTGGGGCTGGTGCTCTTACTCGCTGTGCTACGTGGCCACCCTGATCAGTGCTTTTCTTAAAGAGCCCAGGAGCCAGGTGTATTTGCCCTGGAGGTGAAATGTGCCTCATTCAAAAGACATCAATTTAATAAAGTGTTCAATTATGAAAAAAAAAGTAGAACTTTACTTAACCAAAGACTTTATTTTTCAATTTACATGATTCCTTTTCTTCAAAAAGCTCAAGGCCTTACACATAGGACTTCTCAACCATAAAATATTTCTCAGTTATGGCAGCCGTAAAATAGAGAAAGTTGTTTATGAGCAAAGAGAAGGAGAGGGAAACCCAGGAGTATGGAAGGACACAGAGGCAAAACTGTAGGGAGTTTCAGGCATGAAGAATAGTTAATTTAAATAATGATATATCAAAAGTCAGAGTTTCTAGTCCAAATCATTTTACATTTCAAAATCACAGTAGACAATGTTCAAATAAATCAAAACATTTTAATAAGTTTTAAGGTAACATTGTAAATTTTCAGCTATCAATTTTTTTCCTTGACAGATGAAACATGAATAGAGGAGACCTTCCATTCATTACAACGCAGAGAACTAATGACATTGGTATGTTTCTGTGTGCCTTATAGTACAATTTAATGGTTCCATGGAAGTTTATACAGAATTGATATTACATGAGAATGAAACATTAATAATCAGATACATAATACTGAAAAACTTCATTTGCTGGGAACTTTTCTTTTTTTTTTTTGCTTTATTTTTGGAGGGGGGAAGGCAGGGCAATTGGGATCAAGTGACTTGCCCAAGGTCACATGGCTAGTAAGTGTTAAGTGTCTGAGGCCAGATTTGAACTCAGGTGCTCCTGACTCCAGGGCCAGTACTCTATTCTCTCCACCACCTAGCTGCCCAACTGCTGGGAACTTTTCTTGCAGAGAGTATGTTTTACTCTTTTTAATATTTGTAAAAATACTTATGCTTGTCTTTTAGTCCTTAGGTTATCTTATACATATGTAATCACTCCTTTATTTCCCACCTCAGTTTATTTAAATAGTATAGAATCAGTCAGTCATCAAGCATTTATTAAGTGCCTCTTATGTCCTAAGTGCTATACGATGTGTTGAAATCCACAGAATGAAGGACAGTTTTTAGTACTTATACAGATTATTAAAGCCATATTACATTTTTGCCTGAAGTTAATTAATCATACATTTTAGCAAGGGTTCTTAACCTGAGGTCCCCCAGCTAATTTTTGTAGAAAAATATTTGGATAATTATTTCAATATAATTGGTTTCTTTTGTGAACCTTTGTGTTTTATTTCATGTAATTAAAAACATTATTCTATGAAAGGTTCCATTGGCTTTGCTAGATTGCCAAAGGGATCCATGATACAAAAAAGGTTAAGAAACTCTACTTATTAGTATTTGATTGTAGAAGTATCTAGCAGTTGTCTTATATTGACTTTATCAGCATTATCAACATGTTCGTAATTATTGATCCATGATATTATAAAAGTTTGCAAAAATTTCCATAAGGTTTATTTAGCTTTTAGGTTGGACGATGTATGTTAAGTTCAACTGAAATAGCTGGAGGGGGTGGGGAGGGTTCTTTTTAAAAACCATTGCTTGTATGACTTACCTTATCCTAGAGGGGAAAAAAAAGAGGAAACCTTTCACCATTCTCTTAAATGAAAGGTGGAGATATACAGATGTGGAATATTTTAAGTGCTATTAGACATATTTCATTTGCTGTGTTTTGCTCTAAATTTTCTTTGTCACAAGGGAGGATTGAATAGGAGTGGAGTAGGTTGAGAAATGATTTGGTTATTTAAAAAAACATAAATAAAATGATCAAATTGGGGAAAATGTTCCTGTGATTTTGTTTTGACTCATAGTAATATAACGCTTAAATATTATTCCTGCTTGTGTCCTGACAAGCTTCACAACAAAAAAAAGTATGGATGAACTGTGAATATACTTTTTATCTTGTCTCTAGATTTTGACAACATTCTCTAAAACCTAACTTAAGAGAGAGGGAAGAAATACATTGTTAAATGTGGATAATAAAAAAGCAAAAGATATAAATAAAAATAACCTGGCTTAAATTGAGGGATTGTATAATTGTACTTTTGGTGCTGATTATAAGTAATTCCATGCAAGAAATGTAATGATAACATTTCATTTCCTCAAATATTAGTTCTAAATGTTTAAATAGATTGTCTGTGTAGGGGTAGTATGAAATATTTTCCCAGCAAATGTTTCTTTCTTAAGATATGACTTATAGTCAGTGTGCAAGTATAGATTTAAATTAGCCTCCAATAATGTAATGTTATTTCTTAACAATTAAAAATGACTTTTATGTTTTGGGTGAAAAATAGACAGCCTTAAAATTCGCCTGAAAAATGGATTGAGTTCTTCCAAGTATAAACCAGTAGACTATCAACAATTACATGCAATTACTGAAGCAAAAAAGCTAGCATCTGCTTCTATACAATTAAAGGTAAGGCAGTTTTTTCTTAGAACAATTTGCTAATCAGAGAATGTAATAATCAAATTATTTAAACTCCTCCACATGGAAATACCTATTTTGTCATAAAAGTCCAAAGAAACAATTTGTATTATTTTTAAAACTCCAAACAATTGTGCTACTTTTTTTTTCTGAACATACAGTGAACTTGATTTTAATTATATAAGGCAGATAATTTTATGACTTTGACAGTTTAAAGCTTGTACTAAAAATAATTTCAAGGGCAAATAAGTGCTGACCAACTCCTACTTATCCACAAATGAAAAATAGCTTCCTTGGTTGTAAACATCACTTAGAAAAACTAAGCCTGAAATGGATACTTGTACAATTGAATGCAAGATACATTTTTAAAGTGTCTTAATGATGTACTAGGTAAATAGACATTGTTTTTAACATAATGTGCTGTATAGAATTATTTACACTATTGCTTTGCTCAGTTCAAATGAGTTTTACATATAGGTAAACTGCCCGGCTCCCCAAATGAAAGAAATAGACCAACCAGTCAATCATTTCAGTGAGCTAGTGAAGCCCTTTTTTTGTTGTTTGTTGATTAGTGGTATCTGATTCTTGTGATCCAATTTGTGGTTTGTTTGTTTGTTTTGGCAGAGATACTGGAGTATTTTGCCATTTCCTTTCCCAGTTCATTTTACAGATGAGGGAACTGAAGCAAATAGGGTTAAGTGACTTGCACAGGATCACATGGCTAGTTACTCAGATACTTATCTGAGGACAGATTTGAACTCAGTTCCTCCAGACTCCAGACCTGGCAATTCTATCCACTGAGGCACCTACCTGCCCTAGTGAAGCTCTTAGGCATGTTTTACTCTGTCTTTTGAATGCCTTTTCTTCTGTTGCTGCTTGAAGATACCCGAGTCTAGCTCCTCATCTGAATTATGTTTCAAAATTCCCTTTCATTCTTATCTTATTACTGAATCTTTGACCAAGAATACCTTCAAATTTTCTTGTAGATTCCACTTGGTGTAACTTCAAAGTCACTGATGGGAAAGATGGTGAAGGGATTCCCTTTATCCCCATCATGCCTCTAGTTGTCTTGCAGATCAACTCAGGAACAAAACTAAAAGCGGCCAGGTGGGGCCATTGATCTTTGTTATATATCCCTGCTTCTTTTAACATTTCTGCCAGTCACAGATGCTCAGGTTTTCCTACAATTGTATGAATGATCAATCAACAAATACTTAATAAGAGCACTTTGTGCACACAAAGCGTGCAGAGCACTTTGCTAGATGGTGAGGTGGGAGAGAATTGCAAAGTTTAGAAAAGACCCGATTCCTGTCCTCTTGGGCCTTATCTTCTGGCCAGATGATAAGACCCAAACACAAAAATTTAAAATTTTGTGATAAATGCATCAGAGAGATGCAAAACAAAGTGGTATGTGAGGTCTGTTGCAGAAAGTTGTTAACAACTAGGGAGGACCATGGAACACTTTGTGGATAAAATGGCATCTGCTTGGGCTTTGAAGGATGAGTAGGAATTCAGTGGGTGAAAGGTAAGAGAAGGGAGAGTATTTCAGGCTTAGAGAAGAACATGAGCAATGACAAAATTGAGAGTACTAAATACATTTGGAGCTAGAGAGAAGGAGGTAGGGCAGGGCAGGTAGAAAACAGAGAGTAACTCATACAGGTGTGGGGAACTTGTGGCCCTCTAGGTATTCAAGTGTGATCCTTTTACTGAATCCAACTTCACAGAACAAATCCCCTTAATAAAGGATTTGTTCTATAAACTTGGATTCAGTCAAAAGGCCGTACCCAAGGACCTAGAAAGCCACTTGTGACCTTGCCTCTGTGCTTTTTCTCCTCAACTTGGACCTCCAGACATTGACCAGGCCTTACCTTTTTTGATATCTATATTTTGCCATTCCCTTAAATTTGTTTAAAAACCTGGATGGGAGGCAGAGTCAAGATGGTGGAATAGAAATAGGACTTCTGCAGGGTTCCGGCTTCCACCTCCTCCAATTCATGTAAAAGGTGACTCTAGACAAACTTTGGAGCTACAGAACCCACAAAATGACAGCGAGAAGCTAACCTCCTGCTGAGGATAGCCCAGCAGGCCAGCAGGAAGGGGCCAGCACAGTGCTCTGGGAGCCGTCCCTGAGCTGGAGGTTTTAGCCTCAGGTTGGGCCTGACCAGCCGCCGACTAGAGGGACTTCAGATCACCAGCAGCTGTGGCAGTTTCCAGAATGATCAACACATAGATGCTAAGGACAAAGTGAGAAGTCACTGCAGTGTAGACTTTGGGATCCAGTAGTTCGGGAGTGCAGTCTGGCCTTTGCACCTGGGGCGAGAAGAGGCTGGGGTGAGAAGCGGCTGAGGCACAGTGGCCATGCAGCTCCAGCCACGTGGCTCCTTCAGCTCCTGGCCTACAGATTGTAGGGGGACCAAGCAACTGGTGTGAGGGGTAATCGCTCTTGCTTTAACCTGTTTGTATCTTGATTGTGGTCTAGGGTGGAGGTCCTGGGGTGTATGACCAGCTTGCCAGAGCATGTGGAGGCTTTGGAGAAGGCACCCATCTAATACCTTCAGCAGCTGAGAAAACCCCAGCGATTGGGAAGAAGCTCCCCTGTCTGGTAGCAGAGTCCTACTATGGCAAAAAGCCCAAAAGTCAAGTAGTTGAGTGGCAACATGAGCAAACAAGGGAAGCAAACCAAGCAGAACAACCTGACTTTACACTCCTATTTTGGGGACAAAAAGGATCAAAGCATGGAATAGGAGGAAGACAGTAAAGTCAGAACTCCTGCATCAAAAGTTTCCAAGAAAAATATGGGCTGTTTACAGGCCATAGAGGACCTTAAGAAGGATTTTGAAAACCAAATAAGAAAAGTGGAAGAAAAATTGGGAAGAGAAATGAGAACAATTCAAGAAAATTATGAAATGAGAGTCAACATTCTGACTAAAGAAAATAACACCTTAAAAAATAGACTAACTCAAATGGCAAAAGAGGCCCAAAAAGGCAATGAGGAGAAGAATACCTTAAAAAGCCAAATTTTCCAGATGGAAAAAGAATCTCAAAAGCTCCCTGAAGAGAATCATTCCTTCAAAATTAGATTGGAGCAAATGGAAGCTAGTAACTTTATGAGAAATCAAGATGCTGTTAAACAGATCCAAACAAATGAAAAAATAGAAGGCAGGCGTGGAGTCAAGATGGCAGAGTAGAAGCAGGACCTACCTGTGGCTCTGGCTTCCACATTCCCCAATCCATGTAAAAGGGGACTCTGAACAAACTTTGGAGCTGCAGAACCCACAAAATGACACAGAGAAACTAACCTCCCACTGAGGACAGCAGGGCAGGCCAGCAGGAATCGGCCAATGCAACGCTCTGGGAGCCGAGCCCAGGCTCTGTGAGCCAGAGGTTTTAGGCCCAGGGTGGGCCTGACCAGCTACCAACTGAAGGGACTCCAAATCACCAGCAGCTGTGGCCATTTCCAGATTTATCAATACATAGATGCGAAGGATAATGTGAGAGGTCAGTGAAGTGTGGACTTTGGCACCAGTTGTTGGGAGAGCATTGGCTTTTGGTCCCAGGGTGAGAAGCTGCTGAGATGCCTGGCACAGCAGTGCCACGTGGCAGCTTCAGTTCCTGGCATGCAGAGTGTAGGGGGACCAAGCCACCAGTCTGAGGGGTAATCACTCTTGCTTTAACCTGCTTGGATCTGGATTGCAGTCTAGGGTAGAGGTCCTGGGGTGTGTGACCAGCTTGCCAGAGCGTGTGGAGGCTTCGGAGAGGGCACCCAACTAATACCTCTGGCAGCTGAGAAAACCCCAGCGTTTGGGACAAAAGCTCCCCTGTTTGGTGGCAGAGTCCTACTGTGGCAAAAAGCCCAGGGGTCAAGTAACTAAGGGGCAACATGACCATGCAAAGGAAACAAAGCGGACAGAAGATTCCAACATTAGACTCCTATTTTGGGGACAAAAAGGAGCAAAGCATGGAACAGGAGGAAGACAGTGAAGTCAGAACCCCTGCACCAAAAGCCTCAAAGGAAAATACAAGCTGGTTACAGGCCATAGAGGAGCTTAAGAAGCAGATAAGAGAAGTGGAGGAAAAATTGGGAAGAGAAATGAGAACGATGCAAGAAAATTACAAAATGAGAGTCAACAGCCTGACTGAGGAAAATCACACCTTTAAAAACAGACTGACTCAATTGGCAAAAGAGGTACAAAAAGGCAATGAGGAGAGGAATGCCTTAAAAAGCTGAATTTTCCAGATGGAAAAAGAATCTCAAAAGCTCAATGAGTTGAATCTTTCCCTCAGATTTAGATTGGAGCAAAGGGAAGCTAGTGACTTTAAGAGAAATCAAGATGATTTTAAACAGATCCAAACAAATGAAAGAATAGAAGGCAGTGTGAAATATCTCATGGGAAAAACCACTGACCTGGAAAATAGATCCAGGAGAAATAATTTAAAAATTATTGGACTACCTGAAAGCCATGATAAAAGAAAGAACCTAGAAATTATCCTCCAGGATGTTCTTGAAGAAAACTGCTCTTATGTTTTAGAACCAGAGGGCAAAAAAGAGGTTGAAAGAATCCACCAATAACCTCCTGAAAAAGATCCCCAAAAGAATACTCCTAGGAATATTATAGCCAGGTTCTAGAATTCCCAGATCAAGGAGAGAATATTACGAGCAGCCAGGAAGAAACAATTTGAATATTGTGGAAACACAATCAGGATAACACAGGATCTGGCAGCTTCTACACTGAGGGCTCAAAGGGCCTGGAATAGGATATTCCAGAGGGCAGAGGAGCTGGGATTAAAACCATGAATCACCTACCCAGCAAAACTGAGTATCATGTTTCAGGGGAAAAATTTTCATTCAGTGGAATAGAGAACTTTCAAGCATTCTTAATGAAAAAACCAGATTTGAATAGAAAATTTGACATCCAGATACAAGAAGGAAGAGAAGCTTGAGAAGGTAAACTGGGAAAAGAAATGATAACCCACTGATCAAAGTTGAGTTATTAACATTCCTACATGGAAAAAACAATCATTGTAATTGATGAAACTTTTCTCAGTATGAAAATAGTTGAAGGGAATATATATATATATATATATATGTGTGTGTGTGTGTGTGTGTGTGTGTGTGTGTATACATATGTATATATATCGGAGGGTATATGGGCGTATGAATACATGTGTGAATGTGTGTATATATGCTTACAAGTATACATAGAGGGCACAGGACCAATTTAATAGGAAGGGATGATACTTATAAGGGGAAATTAAAAGGTGAGAGAAGAATATAATGAGAGGAGATGGAGAGAGACAGAATGGGGTAAACTATCTCATAAAGAAGAGGCAAGAAAAAAGGGTTACAATGGAGGGGAAGAATAGGAAGGCAAAAGGGAATGGGCCAACCTTATTCTCACTGAATTTGGCTCGGGGAGGGAATGAAATACACACTAAATAGGGTATCACCCTACAGGAGAGTAGGGGGGAGGGGATGAGAGGGGGCATGATGGAAGGGAGGGCAGGCTGGGGAGAGGGAAGTTGGAAGCACTCACTTTTGAAAAGGGAAGGGATCAAAGTAGAGAATAGAACAAGTGGGTAGTGGGATAGGAGGGAGGGAAATATAGTCAGTCTTTTACAATATATCTACTATGTTAATGTTTTGCATTAGTTACACATGTACAATCTATACTGAACTGCTTATCTTCCCAGTAAGGGTAGGTGACAAGGGAGGAAGGGAATGAATCTGGAATTCAAAGTTTTAAAATGAAATGTTTAAAATTATATATACACATATACTATTATTAATACTATCTTACATGTAATTGGGTAAGAAGATATACAGGCACCATGCCCTACTGGAAAAGTATAAGGGGGTATGGGAGAAGATATGGGAGAGAGCAGATTGGAGGAGGGGATATCCTGTGGGACTGCTATTTTGGCATGGTATGTAGGGGAAAAATGGGGAGAAAATTTGTAACTCAAAATCTGGCAAAAATGAATGATGTAAATCAGAAGTTAATAAAGCATTTGAAAAATAAACAAAAAAATAAAAAGTAAACAAAATAAACAGAATAGCAAAAAAAAATGTGACTACTAAAAAAAAAAAAGAAAGAAAAAATAGAAGGCAATGTGAAATATCTCATTGCGAAAACCACTGACCTGGAAAATAGATCCAGGAGAGATAATTTAAAAATTATTGGACTACCTAAAAGTCACAATCGAAAAAAGAACCTAGAAATCATCCTTCAAGAAATTCTCAAGGAAAATTGCCCCGATGTTTTAGAACCAGAGGTCAAAATAGAGGTTGAAAGAATCCACTGATCATCACCTCCTGAAAAAAGATCCCCCAAAAAAAACTCCTAGGATATTATAGCCAGGTTCTGGAATTCCCAGATTAAGGAGAGAATATTACAAGCAGCCAGGAAGAAACAATTTGAATATTGTGGAAACACAATCAGGATAACACAGAATCTGGCAGCTTCCACACTGAGGTATCAAAGGTCTTGGAATATGATATTCCGGATGTCAAAGGAGCTGGGATTAAAACCAAGAATCACCTACCCAGCAAAACTGAGTATCATGTTTCAGGGGAAAATATGGTCATTCAGTGGAATAGAGGACTTTCAAGCATTCTTGATGAAAAAACCAGAGAAGAATAGAAAATTTGACATGCTGATACAAAAAAGCAAGAGAAGCTTGAGAAGGTAAACAGGGAAAAGAAATAATAAGGAACATAATGAAGTTGAACTATTTACATCCCTCCATGGAAAAACGATAATTATAACTGATGAAACTTTACTCAGTATGAGAAGAATTGAAGGGAATAAGTGTGTATGTATGTATGTGTGTTTATATATATATACATACATATCACAAATTCATATATATATATATATATACAGGAAGGTATATGTGCATATGAATACATAGTGAATGTGTGTATATATGTTTACAGGTATACATAGATAGCCCGCATGGTGAAATTAAGAGGTGAGAGAGGATTATAATGAGATAAAATGGGGAGAGACAGAATGGGGTAAACTATCTCATATAGAAGAGGCAAGGGAAAATGGTTACAATGGAGGGGAAGAACAGGAAGGTAAAAGGGAATGGGTCAACCTTACTCTTATTGAATTTGGCTTAGGGAGGGAATTACATACACACTAAATAGGGTGTCTTACCCTACAAGAGAGTAGGAGGGAAGGGGATGAGAGGAGGGATGATTGAAGGGAGGGCAGGATGCGGGGGCCGGAGAGAGGGAAGTTGGGCACCTACTTTTGAAAAGGAACAGGATCAAAGTAGAGAATAGAATAAGTGGGAGGTGGGATGGGGGGAGGGAAATATAGTCTTTTACAATTTATCCACTATGGAGATGTTTTGTATAGCTACACATGTACAACTTATACTGAATTGCTTATCTTCCCAGTAAGGGTGGGTGACAAGGGAGGATGGGAATGAAAGTTTTAAAATCAAATGTTAAAAAAATATATAGTATTATTAATATTATTTTACACATAACTGGGAAATAAGATATACAGGTACTGGAGCATAGAGATCCACTGTGCCCTACTGGAAAGTCAGAGGGTGTATGGGAGAAGATATGGGAGAGAGCAAATTGGAGGAGGGGATATCCAGTTGAATCGCTATTTTGGTGTGGTGGGTTGGAGAAAAACGGGGAGAAAATTTGTAACTCAAAATCTTGCAGAAATGAATGATGTAAACTAGAAGTTAATAAAGCATTTGATAAAAAAAAAAAACAACAACCTGGATGTTAGTTTTGGATTCAAAGAACTCTCAGGTCTCTTCTTTCAGTTATGATTGCTCAGATTGAAACCTCTTGCCTTTGTTTTGTACATGTTGCCATACCATGTTGGCTTAACCTGGCCTCTAGTCTTAGGATGTTGCCCCTAATCCTTTCTTTACATCCCTGGTACTTAGTATACTGCCTAACACATGATCGGCACCTGATAAATGCATGTTGACTAATTGACTAATCTGGTCCCAATGCTGTCTAACTAGCACTTGCAGATGTTTGGACTTGTCGTTAACAGTTTAAGGATGAGAGCCTTATGCTATATAGTCAATTTGAATCCAAAGTTCTGAAAATCTCATGTGAATATCAATTTATTTCCTGTAAAATTGGAGAGAGTATTTTGAATGTTCATATTATAAATAAACATTGCTCTAAGAGAAGAACAATTAGCTTCTTTCAGTTCAACGAAACTCATAGTAATCAATAAATATTTAACTGAATTTTGACAGTGCCATTTTTTTTACATAAAAACTAAAAGATGAAGTAAAATTCAGTCTTTTAGTAACTTAAATATTAGTTATTTTGAGAACATGCTCTACACTTTATCTGTAATTGTGTGACCATTTAATATGTAATATTCATTCTCATGAGAGGCATCTACCTACACCTGATGAAATTATAATGAGCCAGGATGAAAATTTCGTAGCTCAATCCTTTATTTGGGAACTGGAAAACTGGTAAAAATAGAATTTTATGTCCTAGGGTCAATTGAGAGCATCTTTGTAAAGCATCTTGTAAATTGCAAACGTCTTTTATAAATTTATAAATCTTTTCATAGAAGAAAAAGAAAAGGAAAGATGATAAGAGAAGAAATACGTTTATAATTAGGCATGTCACTAAATGAAGAGAACAAACTGCTTGATGTGCAAACAAAATAGGGAATAACACTATTTTTTTCCATTTCACCAATAAATTGAAATGGGAAATAGAAGCAAAATTTGAAATTAAAAATTGAGAGAAAAGATGTAGAGTGGACATCTATAGAAATAGGCTTGGATTTTTTTCAGCTTTGCATTTCAGCCTCCATTTACATGTACTTTTCATTTTGATGTGCATTTCATAAAGCAAGATTTTGTAAGTTGCTGTTCAGTCATTTTTCAGTTGTGTACGATTTTTCATGACCGCATTTCGGGTTTTCTTGGCAAAGATACTGGAGTGGTTTGCCATTCCCTTTTCCAGCGTATTTTACAGATAAGGAAACTGAGGTAAACACGGTTCTGTGTCTTGCCTGGGGCCATACAGCTAGTAAGGTTTTGTATACATCCATCCTTTTTTTATGATGTACTTAAAGGGGTAGAAAATTAATTTCTTACTTTGCTTCAAGAAACTCCTTAATTGTAGACTAATATTTTAAGCCTGTTCTGATAGTCATGGCTTTTGGTGATGGTGGTCCTCTGTCTGTTTTAAAGATCACATCTAGGATAACTATGCAACATCTTCATATTGTTAGTTAAAGTTGTATACATATATTCCGCCAAGATGATTTTGATGATATTTTGAAATGATCGGGGAGAAGAATTGAACCTGTGATTTCAGTAGCGTAGGGAACCCCCAGACAAGGGAACTCCTATCAATGCAGCTTGGCACCTTCTTTGCAATAGTCTTAGAGGGTTGCCTTGAGGACTTAGAGGTAAGTGACTTGTACAGGGTCACAGAGTATATAGCAGAGGCATACTATCAACTCAAAGCCAGATTTTTCTGACTTTGAGATTAGCTCACTACTCACTAAATATTTTGTCTCTTTTACAAAATTCACAAAGAGTATGATGAACCATCTTGGAGTTTCATGAAGATTGAATAGTTTTTGATGAATGTATTCATACACATAGACATTCTGTGTATAACAGCACATTCAACTTTTTGATTATATTTAAACTTTCAAGTTTACTAGAATTTAGCAGAAATCACTTGTCACCTCAAAGATGATAGTAATTTCTTGGAGCATCTTACCCAATAATAATGACTTGGAAACAATTGGAAGCTTGTTCTTGATAAAGGCATATTAAATGTTTTAGTTAATAAATAGAGCGCTTGACTTGAATATCTGAAAACCTAAGTTCAAATCCTGCCTGAAACCCTTTCTAGCTATGTGACCATAGGCAAATCATTTAATAACAACATGCCTCAGTTTCCTAATCTGTAAAATGACATGGTTAGACTCTGGTTTCTGGGTCCCTTCAGGTTTTAAATAAATATATGCTCCTAGTTAAGTTAAAGATTATACATTTTTCCTACAATTTTTGCCTGAGGGTGAAAATAGAAGAAATCAGCAGTTGGCAAAAAAAGTAAAATGTTTAGCTATAGAGAGTAGAAGCAACTAATGAAAAATTGTAGATTTATTTTGACTTTTACTGTCTACTTAATTGACCTCATCCTTTCCCCACAGGCAGCAGTATTGATTTTTATAGCATCAAAATGTATCCATCACTTTTACAAGTGCAAAGTCATTTTTATGTATGTTAAACAGAGATCAAATATGTCAAAACAAGTTGGATGTTCTATTTATTTATCTTAGGCAAGCTCTGATGATTGTAGACCGTTCACAGATAGATTGCACCTTAAGTTCTATTGTAGCAAGTGCTATAATAACAGCTCGCATTTACACAGCACTTTGGCACAGTTATCATTCCCATGATGCAAAGTAGTAAAGATGTTCTGAGAGATTAGGTGATTTCCCTGTGGTCACACAGTAGGAAAGGACATAAACAGAAGCATTTATTAAGTACCTACTATGTGCCAAGAACTCAGCTAAGTACTTTACATGTATTATCTCATTTGAGTCTTACAACAACCCTATTTTACAGTTGTGGAAACTGAGATAGTTAAGTGACTTACCCAGGATCACATAGCTAGTAAGTGTCTGAGGTCAGGCTAACTGCTTTCAAGTAGTGACCGTTGGACTTATGATTTCCAACTCCAAGTCTAATGCTCTTTTCACCAGTATATACTGCATATTAAAATGGGTAACAGTAGTGTATGATTTTTAGAAATTCTATGTCTCATTTTTAGTGTTTTTTGGGGTAGTAGAGATTTTGTCTTTGGAATGTTTTCTGTCATATAGTGATGGAAGTGTTTTTTTAACCGAATTTCATAACTATCTCATAAGGTTGTTGTGAGAATTGAACAGAAAATACATAGGTGAAATTTCTGTGAGCTACCATGTAATACAATGTGGGCAATAGTTCTTATTATCAGCCTTTTTTTCAACTGACATGTCTATATGGTTACTGACAAAAATGACATATACAGAAAGTTTGTGAAAAGACATCTGGCATTGCATTGTGGATTTAAACTTTGAGATTAAGACTTTGAACTTTGAGATTAAGATTAAATATTATTCAGTGTCATCCCAATGAAATTACTAAAAAATTTATTTTACTGAGTTAGAAAAAAATGATAAAGTTCATTTGGAAGAACAAAGAGTCAGGAACTTCAAAGAAGCCAGGGAAAGAAGATGTAAAGGAAGTACATTCAGCAGTATCAGACCTTAAACTATATTATAAGATGAGAGCATTGTTGAATTAAAAAAAGAATAATTTTGATTATTTTAAATAAAAAATTTCTTGAATAAATAAAACTTATGTAGCCAAGAATAGAAGGAATGCCAAAAATTGGGGAAAAAACTTTCATGGACAATCTGTTAGGTAGGATGTGATTGTGTTGGAATATTGCTGTGATAAAGGAAATGATGAGCTCGTTGATTTAGAAAAAACAGAGAAAAACTTGCACTTACAAAGGAAGAAGCTTTTGACTTTCAGAGAAACAGATCAGAGAAGGAAATAAGCATAGTACAGTCTTACATGTATGATTGTATATATGTGTGTATCTATCTGTCTGTCTATCTATCATCTATCTATCTATCTCTCTATCTCTCTATCTATCTATCTATCTATCTATCTATCTATCTATCTATCTATCTATCTCCATGCTTACTTGTAGCCTTCTTTAAGGTGGTGGAGGGAGGTAGGGGAAAAAATAAAGTAAAAAGTATAGAACAGAGAACAAATGAAAACCAACAATGAAGCAAAGAAAAGCTGGGCAGCTTTGAAAACAATGTGTAGTATTTATTATATAAATTTTCTTGAAATGCAAATTTATTGTTTTATATTGAGTTCTCTTTTATGGTCTATTGTGTACATGATATAATTTTCCTTTTCTCTTTTTATATTTAAGTTTAAAATAAAAAAGTTACCCAAAACACCTAAATGTAAAGAGGAATATACTCCTCAAAAATTTGACTGATTCATTCTTTTTTCTTTGACTTTGTTACAAAATAGCTCTTATTTTTTCTTGCACTAATTCCTTTTAAAAGTGAGCAGGCATGAACCACAAATAATTCCTAGGTAAGTAATGTAATGGTATGTTTGGTCTTTACTTCTATTTTGTCTTTAGCTAGTTTTGCATATTTAAACATTATAAACTATATAATACTTTTTTTTAGGTCCTTAAGGTAACTTAAAAAAAAGATTTCAAAATTTTTGAAATTTGTTGACCTTTTTATTATTACACTACCATATCAGCAAACATTTTTGAAGAAAAAAATTGAGTTTTCATTAATAGTGATAGTGAAAACTAAATGAAACAAACATTGTCTCTTTACAAAGAGTACCCTGCTAGGTAATAGGAGTGTGGCTGAAGTCATATTAGTAATTGAAATTGCCAAGGAAGATAGTCTATATAGAGAAGAGGGGAAAGGACAGAATCTCGGGGACAAGGATCTAAGAAGTAAGGAGGTAAGGTTTTAGGAGGCATCTGCATGTAAAGGATAGTTAACACTATGGGAATTGAGTGAGATTATCACAGGAGACAACAGAAAGAGACTGAAAACAGAAGTTTGGAGAATGATTAGAAAAAGGAGCCAGTGAAGAAGATAGAAAAATACTTGTTAGAGAGAGGAAGCTGAGGGAAAGAAAAAGATCCAGTAGGAAAGAGTGGGAAATAGTGCCCAGTGCTGAAAACACAGACAAGAGAAGGAGGTTTGAAAAAGGCCATTAGATTTGGTGATAAAGAGACAGCAGAATGAAATAATGGGTTAAGATTAAGTTTTTTTAAAGAAGAGAATGAATTTTATTACATTATAGATTTAGAACTGAACAGAACCTTAAAATATCATTTTACTGAAGCTTCTCATTTTATAGATAATGAAATAGACCTAGGAAGGCTAAGTAACTCGCTGAAGGTTACCCAAATAGTATGTATTAGAGCAAGAATCTGAACCTGGATCCTCTAAGAGTTCCAAATTCAGGACTTCTAAGAAAAGTAGTCTTAAAAAAAGGACACGAAAGATATGTGTGATGGGAGGATAACTGCAGGAACAAGGTCCTAATGAAGGGTGGGAGGAAAAAGGGTCAAGAGATCAATACACAAATGCAGGAACTTGCTTCAGCTTAGAGTAGGGATACTTTTTTCTGAGACAGGAATAGAGAATAGTAGGGTGATATCAAGAATTTTTGAGGACTGGAAGAGGGAAATTGGAATTTTTATTGGGTAACCTCAGTCATCTCAAGGAAGTAGAAGGCTAAATTATCTCTCCTTAGTAAGAGAGTTAGTGCTAATGGGTGGGCTTGAAAAGGGAAGAAAAATTTTACAAAGTAATAATGAAAAATTGCAAATGAAAGGTTTGGGTTTGTTTTTGTGCTTTTTCTTGTAATGGATGGTTAGCTGTTTTATTATCATATTCCATTAATCCTGAATCCATTTCCAAGACAGAAAGGAGGTAAACTTGAGGTCAAGGCAATCTGTGATTTTATCTGTGTATGTCAGTAAAAGTAGCCTGTATTAAAATATTCCTTCTTAGGAGATACCTTTTGATGCTTCTGTATCTTCAATGGTGATTTATGAAAGCTTTCAGGTTACTAAATTCTATACTAGAACAGAACATTAATTATTGTTCTACTTGGCCCAGAGGGTGGAATTAGGAGTAATAGGAAAAGTTATAAGGAAAACTTTATGAAAGGTTTAATGTAAGGAAAAACTACCTAAAAGCTTCTTAGAGTTATCCAACAATGAAATGAAAGGTGGTGGATTCCTCTTCATCAGAGATCCTCACGCACAAGAGGATGACTGATTGTCAGGCATATCCTAGAGGGTACTGTGACATAGTGGAAAGAACACTGGTTTTGTAAGTTAAAGGACCAGGGTTCAAATACCAATTCTATTACCTACTACCTGAGTGATTAAGCATGTAACCTCTTTGGGCCTCAGATCCCCATCAGGAAAATGAATGGCTTGGTCCAGATAGTCACTAATGTCTCTTCAAACTCCAAATCTGTAATTTTATGATCTTTTCTTAAGCAAGCTACTTAGCCTCTTTGGACCTCAATTTCCTCATATGTGAAGTCTGTACCAGATGATCTTTGAGGCCCCTTACAGCTCTAAATGTATGATCCTATGAAATCTCATAACCTTCTTCAGGAGAAGGACTAATAAATTTCTGCCATCATATCCTTATTAACTAGTGAAGGTCCTAGAATTTCTTTAAGTGAATTTGTTAAGTTGTTTTTCAATTGTGTCTGACTCTTCATGACTGCATTTAGGGTTTTCTTGGCAAAGATACTGGAGTGGTTTGCCATTTCCTTCTCCAGCTTATTTTACAGATTAGGAACTGAGGCAAACAGGATTCAGTGACTTGCTCAGGGTCACACAGCTAGTAAGTGTTTGAGGCCAGATTTGAACTCAGAAATGAGTCATCCTGATTTCTGGCCAGGCACTCTAGCCAACTAGCTGCTTTAAGTGAACAAATGTATTTATTCCATCAAATTCTGATTTGTTATGTAAAATGAAAAAGTATCACTATAGAATTATATTAATGCAATTGATACTTGATGATTATATGGTTTCTTAAAATAAGGGACACAGGAAAGAGATTTATTTCACTTAGTTTCCAAACTTCCATTTTTGTTATTTTGTTGAAGATATAGAAATACACTTTTGATTGATTCATTTTTTTTCTAATATGCTTAGGAAATTATTATATATTTTTAATGTTGGGAAAGACATTAGAGATGATCTAATCTTACCATCTTATCTTACAGATAAGGAAACTAATGTCCAATTATCATTAGATAACTACCCAAAGACTTAGGTTCCCTAACTCCCAACCCAAGGGTCTTATGTACAATGATTAGGACATTTTCCATATGCTTGAGGATATTTTTATCTTTGTGTGTTTGAGAAGGGGGTGCGGAGTAGCATTATTTTATTTTTTCCTAAATTATATAAAAGCATCATTTCTTACTTTGAGCAGGATTTAAGACCAGCTATTTTCCACCTTAATTAATATAGTGCTCATTTTACGTATCCTCAGATTGAGATATACACTGGCATGAATTGAGAATGAGAGACACATTTTTCTACTTATTTTCAAAGGAAAACATAGCTCACTCTAGAGTAAATGTGGGGAGAATAAATCTGAATTACATGTAACATTCTTAAATGTTGCCACCATATTCTTAAAAGTAAAATTGAAAATCATTTCTTTGTAAAAGACACATTGGGAAAAAAGAGTTGGTTGGTCCCTTAATTTTCTTTTATTCCTCTGAAACTAGATCGCAAAAACAGAGCAGACTTCAAAAATATCTAAAGATCAAAGGCTAATAAAAGAACATAAGAAAGTGTGGTGGCAAGAGTACAAAAGGCTCCATGAAATCAGGTAAGAAGTGACAAAATCTCAAATGTTCAAACTCATACAATGATTTTATGATTTAATTCTATTTTTTTTTTTTTTTGCTTTTTTTTTTGGAGGGGGAAGGTAGGGCAATTGGGGTTAAGTGACTTGCCCATGGTCACATGGCTAGTTTTTGTGTTAAATGTCTGAGGTTGAATTTGAACTCAGGTCCTCTTGACTCCAGAGCAAGTGCTCTATTCACTGTGCCACCTAGCTACCCCATATTATTCAATTCTTGATTAGCGTTAAATATTCATATATGCTGATGTCCCAAAACTTTCTGTTTTATTTAGCCTGTTACAATTAAGTTTTAAAGTTGCAACATAAATGAGTGCCTAAAAGTTCTGTCTCTGTCATTTCTTCAACTTAGTTTTGAGATTCAATAGAGATAAATATAATTTTTATAGCTGTTTTAAAAAAAGATCATCCCTTCAATATTCATAGTAATCTATTTAACATCTTCATTTGTTCTCCATTTGTTGCCATGTATGTCCACATAGTTTAAGCATTATCCCATTAAATTACTTGAATTTTATCATCACTAGGGAAACTGAGAAAGAACAAAAGACAAATGCTGTACTCTACTTATTCTTTGGAAAATGAAAGTTCTTTACCAGAGAGAGACAAATAATAGAAAGGGTTAAGAATGTTTACCCCCTCAAACTCACATAAATGTTTTTAAAATATCAAATTTTTATTAAACATGCACTTCATTAATATTGTATGAACATTTGTGGGAGAATAGAACTTTTATTGTAGTAAGCTCTTTTATTGTGCATATCCAGATTTAAATTTCCAAATACTATCAACTTTACTTTGAACTTAAATTTTAACACCCTGTTGGGAAAGATTCCCTTACTCTGTCAAGTAATTGCTAAATGTGGAATATGCAGTTCAAATTTCAGTAGGTTATTATTTTTAACTTATTTAAAAACAAAATATATATTGACCTTTTCCATATACTCCTTCATCAAAAAAAATCTTTAAATCCAACCAAATCAGTACCAAATTGTGCTCTACTATTTCCATTCTCCTCACTCCAAGAAAAAGTTCCATTATGCAAATGGAAAGTTTGAACCCATTGGAAAATTTTTATGAGGTTCTGTTTAACCTGAAACATGATAAAAAAGGAAAGTCATTTGGCAACCTTAATTACAGTGTTCAATGATGCTAACTCAAATATAAAAGAGGACACTAGGGAGGAATTTTTAAGTTTGATATTCTACTCCCTCTCTTAATATCTATATTAAATTGTTCTTGAGCTTGATGGAAATTATATGAACATATCATTATAGAGAATAACACTTTAAGTGTAGAGTGACACATAGATGATTAAATGGAAGTGAGGAAATGATCAAATGATAAATAGTCAAAATGTGTTTAAGCTTATGACTAGAACTAAAATGAGAACAAAAGGGAGGACAGGTAATTTCCTGTGTTATTCTAAAACTTGGCCTAATTTCAATAAATATTTGTTGAAATTTAAAAGTAACCATGAACAAGATGACAGATAATACAACAAATGGACAGTTATTGGGAGGGGCGGGATTGACCATAGGGACAAGAAGAAGAAGCATTTATTCAGACCGTACCAGGGGCAAGGTCCTGTGTTGGACAATGGAGATAGAAAGCTGATGGAACTGACCCTTCCTTCAAGGACCTTTCACTCAGATCTGAAATTCCCCAAGCTAAGGCAAGTGTGGTTAAACGTGAGGGCATAGGGGCAGGTGGGAGACAGGATTAGGATGGCTAGCATTGTTTCTATGAGAAACAAGTCAGCACCGATTATAGGAATTGAACAGGGCTAGGCAGAATTTAGGGTCAGATGGCAACGAAATGGCATAACTGCAATGAGTCAGGTTAGCACAGGTTATGAGAACAAGAGGGGGCTTGGGAGGATTCTGCTACACTGTCGCTATTCAGTTATGTGCGCCCTGTACCTAAGACAACTCGCTACCTCTTACCTGACCGCACTTCATCTTGCCTTTGGCACTCATTCCCAAACAGACTAGGTAAAGCTCAGAAAACGCCCAATGTAAATTAGTGGTGCAAAATCAAATCTGATGAACAGCCTCTCATCACTGATCTTTTCCTGCTGCTTACTATGTAGGGGGATCTCTTGAACGTAGTTTACTGAATCACTCCTACATGAACTCTCTCCCGGAAAATGCATCACCAGAATGACAGCTGCGTACTTGCCCTGACGCGTATTGTCCCGGTTACTTTCTCCGCCGAACACATTTCTTAAATTCTAGTTCCCTCACTCACTCTCTATTCATACTCTTTCCGAGGTCCAAGCTTCTATGCTGCACATTGACTCTTGGACAGTTACTGAATTGTACTGTACCAACTCAGGAACTTGAGTCTCTTTGTGTTCGTCTTACTACACAACTCTCAGGCCAGTCTCCAAAATAACAAACACCAGACCTGGAAACTACTTTCATATTCTCCTAAGTAAGTCCTGAGAGTCTCGGTTGGTGTATGTTCCTGCAGTTCTGGGTGCCCACCGGTTCTTTTCTTAGCTTCTCATGACACCGTCCCTCTCCAAGGCTCATCTTCCCTTGCTTTTCCCTTGGTGATATGCCTGATGAGCCTTAGCAAGAGACCAATCAATAAACTGCTACTAGGGAAAGGTGCTCAGCCTCCCTAATTGTTTTAAGGTCCAGCACTTTCTCTCACTACTTCTTGTTCTTGCTCTTTGGTGCTGTTCTTCCCACAGAGAACTGAATCCTGTTGAGGGCCAGCCCAGTCTTTCCTTTTCTGCTCAGTGAAGGACGTCTTTTCACACTCTGGTCTTCAGTTTCAGAAGTGACTTTCTTGTGCCTCTCCTCAGGCTTGTGTGGTTAGGGATCTTTTCTTTCCCACCCCACACCTGATTTTGGGAACTAGCATCTCCTCCAGGCAACCTTGGCATTTAACTTGTTACTTGAAATTCAACATTGTTAAGAAACATCCTGAACCTGTTTGAATGGAAGAATCAGGAGCTGCACTTGTCCCATGTGCATCCTAGCAGTTTACACTTGATTTCATGTTGCAGAACTCTTGGAAGGTGCTGAGCTCTCTCTTTGTCTCTGTCTCTGTCTCTGTATCTCTGTCCCTCTGTCTCCCTCTCTGTCTCTATCTGACTCTGTCTCTGAACTTGTCTGTCCCTGACTCTGCCTCTGTCTCTGTCTCTGTCTCTCTCTTGGTAGTTCTCAGAGTAGACAACCTTCATCTCTTTACCTCCACCTTTCTATTTAGGACACTGTTGACTTGCTAATGAGGGGGGTGCCTAAGACTGGGTTTTACTAACTAGGAATCCACACTGAGTCCCTCCCTCTAACAAGCCCTTTCTCCTTACTGAAGGCAGTTTTCTTACTGATCCCTAGTCATGTGGCTTGGCATGATGAAGTCGACTCCCCATGGTGAAAGATGGGCATATTTGGATACAGCATGTACTTTCCTTTTGGCTTAGAATCAACAAAACAATGAGAAATAAAAATAAAACAACGAATAACAACACATGTCCTACTACAGGTGCACCTGTAACCTCTCTTTGACTTCTGCAGTCTCTAGACAATATGCTTGGAACTCTGGAGTTATAGGAAACACACAAGTCATCTTTCTGAGACCCCACACCCACACCCCTGTTAGCAGGCAAAGGAATGCAAATAACACAAGTAGTTCTCCATTTTGTGTTTTACTCACACTTCTAGGAGGGCCAGTGTTTTACTCAGGAATGAGGAACCTAGGACCTCTTTCAGTGCAGGGCATGGAACACAGGATCCATTGTGAACTGGAACTCATGAAGAACAGTACTTTTTCTAGTCTTGACTGGCCTGTTGCTGGCAGGGACTTGTGGCTGATTCTGACTTTACTTAGCTCATCATTGAGCAGGGTGAATGGACTCAGCAGGGAGCCCAACCATGAGCAATACTGCAATTCTACTCCAGCCTCTGTCTGACTCAGACCATTACTAAACAGCATCTTTTCTTGTAAGTGTGTCATGCCAGTTCCTGTGACATACTTGCAGGAGTCAAAACCCTGCTGCTTTGCACAACTTGGGATGGGGGGAAGGGAAGGAAGCAGACAGATCAAAGGGAGTGCTACACAAAATAAACATGGGGAAGGTATCTACTCCACCCCTCCAAGCCTGGTTCCTTCCCAGGTCATTGCTTAGATCTCTCATTGAGATAAGGTACAGTCAGCAGAAACAAGGCCAGTCAGTCAGTGGAGTGCCAGAGGCTCCCATATAAAAAGCGTTGACCTGGATTGGCCATGCCATAAAGATCTAGATCTCTATCTGACTTCTACTAGCCATTTCCTCTTCTGCCTCTCCACAATCTCCCCCAATCCCAGCTTCAACTATACTGGTGGACTAGATGACCACAGTTTTGTATTGAAAGAATTAGCCATGGCTTGCCCTATGGTACTAGCACTAGTACCTGTTACCTCCAGCTGTATGGACTATATCTTTGTTTAGTCCCTAGATTACCCACATAGTCCTTTTGGTCATATGTTGCTTTGATAATTTAGCCTATTGTCCAGTTATATGGGCCTGTCCTTCAGATATGTCAGGTTGGCAGAATCAGTATTGTAATTTATCACTCAACCCACTTTTTAGCATCTGTATCAAGACTACTTACCTTCTCCTAGTTCCAGATGGTTCTCAGATTCCTGAATTTTTTCAGGTGCCCCTAGAAACCCAGGCCTTATTAGAATCCCTAACCTTACTTCAGAATGCTGATATTTTCCCAGCCAAAGGCTATCTACTTGGTTGCAAAAGTGCACTATTGCATTATAAATACCAAGCAGCATTGTCCCCAAAGCACTACAGTATCACTGTTCTTCCCCTGGAATACAGCAGAGGAAATGACCACTGGGCTGCCAGAATTTAGAGAAGCAGGTGATATGACCTGCCCTAGAGGATTTTGTCACTCTAAGAAGCTAACAATGAATGTTTGAAATCCCCAGAATTCCTTCCCTAAACTTTACACTAATTCCCTCCCTCCCCCCTCCCCCCCCAGTGACAGAGAGAAGAGGAGCTGCCTTTATGACAGGCCATTTTTATTACTGGAATCCTGCTGCCATGCACAGTAGTACATTCTTCATGACCTAGGTCATCTTGTGCCTGGGTACTTTTTGCCCCAAACAGAGTATTAACAGCTCAGACAATGCTCAATTCAAAAAAGTGATATGAGATTATAACTTTGCAGCTATTCCTGAAGCTCTACACTCAAACAGACTCCACTTTGTATCTTAGAGTTTTCTCAATAGTGAATAATCTCTCTTGGTTTGTGTTTGTCTGCACTTAGAAGTCATCTTTAAAAATAGCTGATGTGAGTTGTTTTGACCTCTGCCTTGAGGGTTATTCATTTTCCTATTATAAGCAACTGAGACTCCCAAGGCTTACAGAGAATAAATTTATTACATAGCAAAGAATACAGAAAGGACCCATACTTAAACCCATAGATAGTTAAGAAAAGTTTCTTCCTGTGTAGACAGATTTTCTCTAAGATTTGGGGGAGCCATAGCTGGGTTGGAGACACTTCCCTCAAAACTTTTTTTTAAAAGAACTTAGTATTAACAGAATTATAGAATTTTAGAGTTAAGTACCCCAGGAGCCAATCAGTCTGATTCACAACCAAAGAGGAATTCTCACTATAACAAACTTGAGAAGGGGTGGTATCTCCAAACCAGCTGTGGCCCCCAAATGCTTAGAGAGAGTGGGTCTACCCAGAGGGAAACTTTTCTTAACCATCTGTGGGCTTGATAATGGGTGCTTTCTGTCTTCTTTGCTTTGTAGTAAATTTATACTCCTGTATGCCTTGGGAGTCTCTTCTAGACGACCTCTAATGAGAGGCATCTGCCTACTTCCTCCAAGGCAGTCCATTCTACTTTTGAGCAACTCAAATTGGTTAGGACATCTCACATCGAGTTTTCCTAAATCAAATATAAATTTACCTCTTGGTAACTTTCATCCATAGCTCTTTGTTCTGCCCTCTACAGTCAAACATGACAAATTTAATCTGTCCTTCACATAACAGCCCCTTGAACACTTAAAGACAGCTATCACATTCCCTCTTCTCCAGGCTAACCAATTTAATTTCCTTTGACTTATTTTCATATGCCATAAACCCAAGATTCTTCACTATCTTGGCTGTCCTTCTCTGGATGCTTCCCAGCTTAAGGTCTCTTCCTCAAATTATGATGCCCAGAATGAAACACAGTTATCCAGATGAGGTTTAACCATCAGTGTAGAGATGGCCTATCACTTTCTTATAACTGTAATAATATGATTATCATGGAAGTAAGAATATTATTCCTTCTATAATATTATTCTGAATAATAATGATGATAATAAAATAGAATTTTAAGATTTGCAAAGTGCTTTACAAATTTGTCTCATTTTATCCTCATAACAATCTTGGGAGGTAGATGCTATTATTATCCCCATTGTACAAATGAAGAAATGGAGGTTAAGTAACTTCTCCAGGGTTACATAGCTAGTTAAGTGTAAGAGGCTGGATTTGAATTCAGGTCTTCCTAACTCCAAGTCCTGTGCTCTATCCCACTGTACCATCTAGCTACATCTCAGTGGAGCCCCGAATTACATTGTTTTGGAGGGGTTGCTGCATCAGATGCTGACTCATATTAAGCTTACAGTCCCCTAAATCCTCAAATCCTTTTCAAACACACTGATATTTCACTATGCCTTTCTTATTCTGTACTAGGGACTAAATAGCCCACCTTCCTCGGGGATCTATCAAGTTATTCCAGCTTTGTAGTCCCCCCCCACCCACCCAGGTGGAGGCCCCCTTGAATAGGCAAAGAACATAAAGTTGACCTCCCCTGGACTTGCACAGTCCTCATGACTCACAGTAACAGTGAAGGACACTATGCATATCTTTGTGCCTCGGTTTTGGTCCCTCCTCTGGTCCTTGAGGCTAGGGTTTCCTACTTTGTTGATCTTTTCCTCCAAGTGCATGGTTGGTATAGACCATTAGTTCCCAACCTGGTTCAGGGATTCCCTTCAGAGACATTGCTTGGTAGCTGAAATTACCAGCACTGCTGCTTCCATTTCTAGTGGATCTGGGACCCTGGGTCAGGGAATAAAGGTTTGAGTCCTACCTTTGCCACTTATGGACTGTGTGACCTCACCTAAGTTACTCAACTTTTCAGACTTGGGTTTCCTCATATGTAAAATGAAAGATTTGAACTAGGTGAAGACATTGTTAGTCCTAAATCTAAGATCCTATGGTCTCTCCTCCTTGGAAAAATATAACAAGTTTTACGTTGAACTGGGACAATAGGCTACTGAATACAGTTCCAGGTCTTTTGTTAGTCAGGCATGTATTCCCCCATGTTGATACACAAGTGCCCTTCAGGATCTCTACCCTCTATCTTTAATCCTCACTCCTACTCAGGTTAGCCTTGGGACAGGCAGTCTGTCTTTCAAAACTCCTCCTGCTGAGTCTTTTTGAGGTTGTTAGTAAACACCTGCACTGCTTTGCTTTCATCTTTAAAACCCCATTATCTCCCTCTGTGACTAGTGGCAGGCCAGAAAACTTAACCTGAGGCTGGTAGAAGCCTCAAGAAAGTGCTTGAATTCCTGGTGGTGGAGGAGGGACAACTTTATGGGACACCTCTGTGAATACTGCCCTAAAAGGCAATTTCCATGTCTTTATTGGAGGACCAAATTCAGCTCCCGCTGGTAAAGAGTTGATGGGGACAAGAAGAGACTTAGCATCAAAGTTGCTGCCCTATCTCCACATTTACTCTTTCTCAAACAAGTGCTCAGTGCAAAGCAGAGATGTACCAGCTCCTTATTTGCCCCGTTACTTACCATTTCACTTGGGCATTTGCCCTTTCTTTGTCTCTCTCCTATAAATACTACTTTCTCAGTCACTCTTTCCAAGTCCTCGTAGCCAAACATTTCTCCAAGTTACATATAGCCTTGTTCTTCTGAATTTCTTCCCCTTTCTATACAACTACCATAAATTGCTCTATCTTTTTAATTATTTATTTTTAGTTTTCAACATTTGCTTTTATAAGATTTTGAGTTCTAAATTCCCCCCTCCCTCCACTATTCCCTCCCTAAGAAGGTGTGTAATTTGGCATATATAATAATATATTTACTATAGAAACAACAAATGAAAAAGAAAATAGTATGCTTCGATCTGCATTCAGACCCCATAGTTCTTTCTCTCAATGTGTATAGCATTTTTCTTAATGAGTCTTCGGGAATTGTCTTAGATCTTTAGATTGCTCAGAAGAACTAAGTCTAACAAAGTCAGACATCACATAGTGTTGCTGTTAGCGTGTACAGTTTTCTCTTGGTTCTGCTCACTTCACCCAGCATCAGTTCATGCAAGTCTTTCCAGGTTTTTCTAAAGTCAACCTGCTCGCCATTTCTTATGGGACAATAGTATTCCATTACATTCATATACCACAACTTGTTCAGCCATTCCTGAATTGATGGGCATTCCCTCAATTTCCAATTCTTGGCCACCGCAAAAAGAGATGCTATAAGTATTTTTTTATGTGTGGGTCCTTTTCCCTTTTTTATGATCTCTTCAGGATACAGAGCTAGTAGTGGTATTGTTGGATCAAAGGGTATACATGGTCTTATAGTCTTTTATGCATAGTTCCAAATTGTTCTCCAGAATGGTTGGATCAGTTCACAATTCTACCAACAATTCATTAGTGTTCTAATTTTCCCATATCTTCTCCAACATTTATCATTTTCCTGTTTTGTTATGTTAGCCAATCTGATAGGTGTGATGTGGTAACTTAGAGCTGTTTTATTTGCATTTCTGTAATCAATAGTGATATAGAACATTTTTTCATATTACTGTAGATAGCTTTAATTTCATCTGAAAACTTCCTGTTCATATCTTTTGACTGTTTATCAATTGGGGAATGACTTGTATTCTTATAGATTTGACTCAGTTCTCTCTATATTTTAGAAAGGAGGCCTTTATCAGAGATACTGACTGTAAAAATTGTCTCCCAGCTTTCTGCTTCCCTTCTAATCTTGGTTACATTGGCTTTGTTTGTGCAAGCCTTTTCAGTTTAATTTAATCAAAGTTAGCCATTTTTCATGTTCTCTATCTCGTTTGGTCATAAATTCTTCCCTTCTCCATAGATCTGACAGTTAAACTATTCCTTGCTTTCCTAATTTGCTTATAGTTTCACCCTTTGTGTCTAAATCATGTACCCATTTTGACCTTATCTTGTTATATGGTATAAAATGTTGGTCTATGCCTGGTTTTTGTCAGACTGTTTCCCAGTTTTCCCAGCAGTTCTTGTCAAATAATGAGTTTTTAATCTCAGAAACTGGAGTCTTTAGATTTATGAAACAGTAGATTACTATAGTCATTGACTACTTTGTCTTGTGTACCTAACCTATCCATTGATCCACCACTCTATTTCTTAGCCAGGACCAAGTAGTTTTGATGATTACTGCTTTATAATACAGTTTTAGATCTAGTATGGTTTGGTCGCTTCCCCTTGCATTTTTTTTTTCCATTAATTCCCTTGATATTCTGGACCTTTTCTTCTTCCAGATGAATTTTGTTATTATTTTTTCTAGCTCTAGAAAGTAAAATTTTTGGTAGTTTGATTGATATGGCACTGAATTAATTTAGGTAGACTTGTGATTTTTATTATATTAGCTCGGTCTACCCATGAGCAACTAATTAAATTGCTCATTTAGTGTCACAACAAATTTTAGACTCCCACACAGTTAAAATAAACATTAGTCCTTCATCTGTAGGTTTTTTGTTTTGTTTTATTTTGTTTTTACTACATTGAGGATGGTTTCCAATTTTCACAACAACTGATGCTAGCCCCAAGGCTATTCCCTTGAATTGGGAGTCATGAATAGCTGCATGTCCTCACAGCCTTCTGTACATAGCCATATCTTCTTAATGTCTCCCAGATTTGTTGTCAAAAAAGTCTATATTGTCAAAGTTCTAGGCAGGAAGGGAAGATTAAACAAGACTCACCAAAGAATCAAGGAGGGCTCTGAATGAGCTAATGCTCAAATGGAGCTCTACTTAAGGTTGCATTCTTTCATCCTACACAATTCAGGACTGATGTTAGGAACCATGCCCTTTGGCAACATATCATTTTTAAAATTTATCTTTTTTTCTTAAAGTGGAAAAAATTTGCCTGGTTTTTACCTCAGAAGTTTGTTGTGTAGATCAAATAAGAAAAAATGTGAAAGCTCTTTGCAAATGCAAGTTGCTTTATGGGTGTTAGATGCTATTCATTTTAAAGGCATTTTAAAAGAGACTTCTAGGGCAGATTAACCAATAGCCTAGCATGTCTGGTGCATGTCAGCCATTAAGAAGAATTATCACCCTGATCCTGCTGCAGACTCATTGTTTGGCTTGATCCCATTTTTAAGCAATCTGCGTCTAATTCAGAGCTCTGATACTGGAAACTTACAACTAATTAATCTTGAATTGCTGAAAAGAAACAATAATCCCCATATATTTACAGAGTGCTTGATAATGCAAGTTTTAATTTTTTAATGGAGTCTCTTGTGTTTCCAAGAAGCTGTAGCACGTGCAGCTGTCACGCCCCGACAAAACTGTCTCTGAAGATAGACTAAACTAGGTTGAAGGTAGCCAGTAGGCCTCAAAACCATCAGTGAGTTAGGGGGTTATTTACCCCAAGCATGTGAAGATTTACTCTGACAAAATGTGTGGATGAGAACAATTTGTTCCAATGGCCATGAAGGAGTCTGAAACAAGCACTGTGAAGCACTTAGACATAGAAATGCCAACGTTATCCACTACATCCTGAGCCCTCACCTGTCCTCTTAACTTTTTCTTGCCATTGCACTTCAATGACTCTGGAAGAGAGAGTGAGACTGATGACTTTGTGCAACTCTGCTTCACTTAAATCCAATTCATACACAAGTCATCACCCTGTTATGTCCTCCTAGAAAACAAAGGACTAGCAATAATTTTTTATTCCAGACCTGAGATTTTATCTCAGACTTTAACATCATAATCATTACCATAACCACTACCAGCACCACCAATCTCATCATTGTCATCATCACCATCATCATCATCATCATCACCATCATCATCATCATCACCATCATCATCTTCATTATTACCATCACCATCATCATCACCATCACCATCATGCATTAGGACATGAAGATAAACTAGTATATCCTGGGATTTCCATTCAAAGCTGGTTAAATTTTACTCTACAAGTCATTGAATGTAAATGGAAGATACTTTGCATTGTTTTAACATTAATTGGCTTGGAAGGCCTTTAAAATGAGCCATATGTTACTATTCATTATAAATAAAGTCATATGTATAATTATTATACAATTAATCAAAGTACATTATACATATTATATTTATAACAGGGATTTTTAAAAAGTTCTATCTGGTTATATTTTAAAAATTGATCTAATTTTTTCCATTTCAGATATAAAACAGAATCTGAAATTAGAAGTTTTCTTGATGAAGAGAATACTGAAAATGAATTTCTTTTCAACCTCAAGGATTTTGGTGAGAATTTTCTTATATTATTTTTAGGAGGAACTTCTTTTCACCCTACTCATGGTCACTTCATGTATTGACTGAAAAAATAAAAATTTCTGTTTGTTTTTCCTAGGACAATCACAAAATGAAATTGAATTTAGGCTTATTCTTTCTGAAAAGAAATTTGGTGAAACATCACTGTGAATTTCACTGAGGAAATTTTGTCTTTCTTTTATAGAACTTGCATTATCAGAAGACTGGAATAAATATCTACAGAATGTACTAGAACCAATCTGCCAGTTGAAAGAAGATCTGAAACGTAAATCTGAGTTGCTGTTTGATACTTCAAACCCATCCTCATCAGAAATTGTGCTTGATGCACATAAGATGATAGAAGAGGTCAGGACTTGTACTTATATTTGAAAAATGCTGGCTTATATTTTTGTTTGTGATTAGAACAATTTAATACAGATATCTTTATCTTCTATACTGACATTCAAGATAGAGGCATCTAGTTATACTTCAGGAAATTGTGGAATCTCTAGAGATTTTGAAATTAGATAGTTTTTCTGGGATTCAAGAGTATTCATTAGATAGTTACCTGTACTACAGGATACCTATAAAGAAGTCCCTTCACCCTTATTTCCCTGTACCATGTACCTGTACCCTGTACCAGCTGAATAGGACAAAGAGACATAAAACAAAACACAACTGCATGGCTGCACGGATAGTCCATGCATTCAAATTCAAGCCCAGGGATCATAACTGGAAATCCATGAAGAAAATGGGGGTGAGAATAATTGATTGGCAGTAGTGAATATTTAAGAGTAGATCACCCCCATCCCACTCCCAACCCCCAGTTCCTGGTTTGTTTTGCTAGTAGCAAAATAGTTCTACCAGCTTTTCCTGGAGCAGAACCTGGGTTCTGCTGGGAACTTTCATAAACATTGTACATGAATATAAATCCCACTTCTGGTTTCTGTGTCCAGAAGCATCTTTGAGGATCACCTGATGTGCTCCTTTGTCCTGTTCCCAAGTTCCTTTTTGTTTCTTCTCTTGTTGTTGACTTGTGGCCAGCTCTTTGTGACCCCTTTTGGGGTTTTCTTGACAAAAGTATTGGAGTGGTTTGCCATTTCCTTCTCTATCTCATTTTACAGATGAAGAAACTGAGGCAAATAAGATTAAGTGACTTGCTCAGGGTCACACAACTAGTAAGTGTCTGAGGCCAGATTTGAACTCAGGAAGATGAGTCTTCCTGACTTCAGGCCTAGCACTGAATCTACTGCACCCCTTATCTGCCCATTTCTTCTCTTACAAACTTCATGTTTCATAGTTGTGGTTCCTAATGCCATTGTTTGTGAATATGTATGTCAATGAATGTGTATGAATATGTGTCATGTTATTTGTATATAAACAAGATATATATATATATATAAATATGTATGTGTATACACATTTCTGCATGTATATCTTACATGTGCATATATACACATATATTTGAAGCATATATGTATATATACCATCTAGACCTATGATTTCATTAATGTAATGAAGTCCCTTGTAAGGAAATTCTCTCTACTAATGCAAATGACAGTTTATAGTCTTAGGAGGTTGTCTGAATTCACTGAGAGATTAAGCAGTTTGCCCAGGGAGACACGACTTGAAACCAGGCCATCCTAGCTCTGAGGGAAGCGTTCTGTCTCTATATATTCATTTATACTTAGATGTTTCATCACATCATTGGTAAAACTGTAATAATTTATATTGTGTTGAAATTGTACTAAATATCAAATAGGTTGAATTAGTAAAGAAACAGTTGAAGATTATTTTTAGAAGACTTGCCCATGAACAAGTGCTTTTGGAAAAGGAGCTTTCAGATTCTGGAATAAAAGTAAGTATACTGAAGATAACACTTCAATTGTGAATGGGATTAACATTAAACAAATTAACTCATTTGTATTAAGTGAATGATAAAAGGTTCCTTTGCAGGCATTAATTCATCCTTCAGAAGAAAAAATTGAGTCTCATGAACTCCCTTTAGAGTTACAAACTTTGAGATGCCCATATCCTGATTTGAAATCTTCAATCCTTAAGGAGTTTTTTAAATTTACAAAGGAATATTGGAAGAAACTTCAAGAAATTGAGGAACATTTAAAAGCTATACACAGGTAATCAGTAGCCATCTTTTTTTTCTTTCTTAAAAGAAGGATGTTTTATACTATTGAGTTCTGAGGATGTCTGTAAGCTGATTTTAATTTTCATTGGATTCAATTGCAGAATGAAAGGGTTGTCTTTTAAAAATAATTTATCTAAAGTAATTGGTTAAACATTTTCTATATTAACAATTGTCAAAAATATTCCCAATTCATTTTAGTCTGTCATAGACAAAAACTACTTTTCAAAGATTAATTTACAGGAATTATAAATATCAGGCAAATTTTTTTCTTTTCCAGAGGAAATTAGTAATCAGCATTAACAAGTAAACATTGGGGAAAATAGACTCATGTCATTTACTACATGCAACATATCTCAGTTCTAACTTATAGTGAAAACAGAATGTTGTATTAATAATGGTCTGTACAATATTCTCTTCTGAATGTCCATAGACATCTCAAGTTCAATATTTCCAACATAATACTTATTATCTACACCACTAAGCCTGCCTTCATGAAAACATTCTAATTTTTGTTGAAGGCACCATCAAATTCAGCTTAACATCCTAGGATTCCTCTGTTCATTTACATAACCAGTCATTTGCCAAATCTTAGCCATTCTATCTCCACAGCATTTCTTATATCTTTCCTCTTTTTCTCCATTTACACAGCAGCTACCATTTTAGTTCAGATCCTATCACCTTTCCTTGGAATACCATAAAAGCTACCTGATTGGTAGGGCAGAGCCAAGAGGGTAACATGAACATTTGTGTTGGGCTTTCCCAAAATTTTTATGTAAACAACTTTAAAAAGTGCATCAAATTGAATTCTAAGTAACATAAACAACAAAAAGTCACAGTGAATCATTTTTCATACCCAAGACATTTTAGGAGGACAGAAAAAGAAGTCTTTGGACACTGTAGTTGGGGTTAGCCAAAGTACAGTCAAAATGGCAGAGGCTGTGGGCATTGGAGGTGATAGCAGCATCAGCAGGGGTACCAGAAGTGCTCAGTGCCTAGATATTTTAAGGGAATTGAACACCTGGTCAGAAAATTTATAGGGGATCCCTCTGCTAACAATGAGTACAAGACCAGGTGCCACTTGGCAATTCTTCTGCCCATTACCACTCCTAGGTTGGTGTACCAGGGCAGAGAGGAGCTCCTGAAGTTGTAAGGAAACAGAGGCCCTACCTGGGTACAGGTTACAGTGTCAGGGTGGAGAGGAGTTGTGATCATGAGTAAATAGGGGTCTTATCTTAGCAAGGACTTGAGTGTAGACTAGGAGAGCATCGACCACACCCATCCCTGTATTATACCACTTTGGAAATATTGAAAACTTATAAGCCCCTATACTTTGCTATGAAAACAGCAGGACGTAAAAGCCTAAGACTCAGGACAGTAAACATACCCCTCAGAGGTAAGATTAGACCCCAACTCTATCATAAAGTCTAAAGTTATGAAATAGGCTATAAAAATGAGCAAGCAACCAAAAAAGATTCTGACCTTAAAAAGCTACTGTGGTGACAGGGAAGCTGAAGGCACAAACTCTGAAGAAGACATGACTATATAAATATAATTACAATCACTGTTCACACAAAAAAGACAGATCTAAATAATTGAAAAAATATTAATTGCTCATAGGTAGGCCAAACCACTATAATAAAACTGTTAATGCTAACTAAGTTAATGAAATTATTCATTGTCATGCTAATCAAACTACCCAACAGTCATTTTATAAAGCTAGAAAAAAAGATCAGAATTCATTTGGAAGAAGAAAAGATCAAGAATATTAATATTAATGGGGGAAAAAAGCAAAGGAAGTGTAGTACCAAATCTCAAATTATAGTACAAAATGGTATTCATCAAACAATCTAGTACTGAATAAAAAGTGGAGTGATTGATTAGTGGAATACATTAGGTACATAATGTACAAAAGTAAATGACCACAGTAACCTAGTGTTTGGTAAAGCCAAAGATCCAAGCTATCAGAACAAGAATTTGTCACTATTGACAAAAACTGCTATCTCATAGCATATACCAAGATAAATTCACAATAAGTCCATGAATTAGACATAAAAGATAATATCATAAGCAAATGGAAAAATTTACCTATCAGATCTATGGATAAGGGAAGGCCTTATGATTAAATAAGAGATAGAAAGAGGATCACAAGAAGTAAAATGAATAATTTTGATTACATGAAAATAAAAGTGTTTGTACAAACAAAATTAATGTGGCCAAAATTAGAAGGAAAGCAGGAAATAGGGGAAAACATTTTTTTTTTTTAGCAATTTTCTCTCATAAAGATCTCATTTCTCATATATATAGGGAACTGAGCCAAATTTGTTAAAAATAGGATCTATTTCCCAATTGATAAATGATCAAAGGATATGAACAGGCAGTTTTCAGAAGATCTATCAAAGCTATTAATAACAATATAAAAATGCTTTAAATATTTATTGATTAGAGAAATGTAAATTAAAATAATTCTGAGGTACCGCTTTATACCTCTCAGATTGGCTAAGATGACAGAAAAGGAAAAAGACAAATGCTGAAGCAGATGTAGGAAAATAGGTGCACTAAAGCACTGTTGGTGGAACTACACGGGTTCAGCCATTCTGGAGAATAATTTGGAACTGTGGCTAAAGGGTAATAAATTCATGCATATATACCCTTGTACTCAGTAATACTGCTACTAGTTCTGTATTATGAAGAAATCAACAAAAAAAATTTTTTTAAAGAAAAGGACCCATATCCTGAAAAATTTTTTATAGCAGTTCTTTTGTGGTGGCAAAGAAATTGAAATGGAAGAGATACTAATCAATTGGGGAGTGATTGAACAAATTATGATATGTGATTGTGATGGAATACTATTGTGCTATAAGAAATAAGGGGGATGATTTCAGAAAACCTGGAAAGACTTGTATGAGCTGATGCAAAATGAAGTAAGCAGAATTAGAACATTGCACATGGTAACCACAGTACTGTAATCAACTGTGAAAGACTTAGTTACTCTGATCAATACAATGATCCACATAGATTCCAAAGGATTCATAATGAAAAATGCTATTCACTTCCAGAAAAAGAACTGATGAAGTCTGAGTGCAGATTGAAGCATATTTTTTTCACTTTATTTTTCCTGTTTCCCTCTGTTTCCTACAATATGGCTAATGTGGAACTATGTTTAGCATGATTTGTGCATAATGGGTATTGTGTTGCTTGCCTTCTTAATGGATAGGGAAGGAGGTGGAGGAAGGGAGAGGATTTGGAACTGAAAATTAAAATAAAAATTAAAGATTAAAGCTACTTGACTGGTATCTCTGCTCCTAGTTTTTCTTGTTACTAATTCATACTCTATATAACTGCCAAAATAATTTTCCTAAGACATTTATCTAATAATGTTACTACTTTGTTCAAAAAAACTTAAATGGCCTTCCTTTTGTCATAGAATAAAGCATAAACTCTTTAACCTGCCTTTAAGTGACATTGATATTTTGGCTCCCAATTACCTGTCCAGTCTTATTTCATATTACTCACCTTCATTACTGGGTTATGAGCTGTTCTCTCACTTTAACACTTCATTTGTTAGGTTAATGCATCTGCACAAACTGTCCCCCATTCCTGGAAGTCTTCTTGATCTACCCCATAGGGTCCCAAAACGTACAATACCGCCCACTGGCGGACACTGGAATGATCAAGGGGTTGGGAAGCAGTAGTATCCTTGGGTGTAATTGGGGGGTGTTGAGTAAAGATAAGGTGGCAGTGGAGGTATAAGGAAAGAAGATAAGAAAATTTTGAAAAATCATTCATACTTGTTTCATCTGTTGTATAACATAGTTAAAGTTGCAGTGATTACATTATTTTCCAAATAAACACACAAAATGCAAGTTATAACTGATCAGTGATCAGGTCTTAACAAACAAGTGTTGGCAGGTGAGTGTGTTGCACATTGTCGGGAAGTCCAGCATGCATTGGCAGGAATATGTGCATGTAATGACTTATTTACAATATGATACTATATGATTACTTGACACAATATTGCTGCATTAAAAATTCAACGCAGGAAAACCCCCACAAACATATAATAAGTTAGTAAATTTAAGATGCGTCATTTAAAAATATATATATATATATTTTGAAATGATGAAAATTTCAATTAAAAAAACAATTAAAGGGTTAAAGAAAGTAGATTTACAGGGGAATGCTGAATAATATTTTTTTAAAGAGAGCCATAGGCCAAATAAGTTTGGGAACCTCTGACCTACCCTATTTCAGAATCTTTCTTTTCTTTCAAGGTTCACCCGAAGTGTCACATCTTTGAAGATTCCCTAATTCCTCTGCCAAGTGTTAGTGTACTCTCTTTCCTCAATTTTTCTTGTATTATACTTATCTGTATATAAGTTGTGCCTTCCTAGTACCTCCTTGAATGCAGGGACTATTTTTTTTTTTGTGAATCTGTATACCTCATAGAGCATGTAGTTGTTGCAGTGGCTCGAGTACCAGGCCTGGAGTCAGGAAGACCTGAGTTCAAATCTGGCCTCAGACACTTACTAGTTCTATGATCCTGGGCAAGTAATTTAACCCTATTTGTCTCAGTTTTCTCATCTGCAAAATGAGGTGAAGAAGGAAATGGCAAGCCATTCCAGTTTCTCTGCCAAGAAAATTTCAAATGGGGTCACGAAGAATTGGACACTATTGAAATGATTGAAAAACAATGCACTCCATACTGGGCATAGTTTCTTGCTTACTAATTGTTTGTTGCAATGAATTAACTATGTTGCCAGAGGTATTGAATAAGGGGTGAAGGAAGAACATAGTATTTGCCTCTTCATGTTGACTCTAAGTAATTTCCCAAAGAAAGTGTGTTTGGAAAGTAAGGAAAGATAGGTGAAGGTCTATGTTTACAGTGAAGAGAAAATAGAAGGCTCCTATACTAGAATGATCCTGCTATAATAATAATTTAATTAACAAACTCCCTAGAAATGAAACTCTTTCACAGGAAGTTAGCTATTTTATAAAACAAAAACAACCTTCCAAACTTCATAAATCATATGATGCAAGTTGTCAGTATTTGAGATTACATGACAGAAAAGATTCAATAAACATCTTTAGGTACATATTACCTAGAGAATATAGCTTCTATTTGTCAGTCCATTTGAAGGTTAATGGCTCCAATTCTAGGGAAAACTGAAGCCTTTCTTCTATCCCTAACTTCTTCTTTATAAGCCTTTTCCCTTTGGGTGGAGATCTTTCCGATGTCCAGAACTTCTGTGATTTCTTCACTACTTCTACCCAACCAAAACAGGAAAGACATGGGAGAAAGAGTACTAGGTCAGGAGTTCATAGATCTGGATTCTAATCATTCTGCCTCAGATACCATTGACGAAGCAAGTCACTTGGCCTTTAGGCTTCTGTTTCCCCATAGGTTAAATGAAGAAGTTGGGTTAAATGAACCCTTGCTTGGATGTTGTCTACCTCTGAGTAAATAGGAATATTTTAGTGGGTACATTATTTCATCTGTGAGGATACTTTCTTCACTAGGACACATATCAGTGCCTTCTTAGCCTGTACTATTCTTATTAATCTATTTCCAAAAAACTTCCATGCTGGAAACCTTTTTCTGATTATTTTAATTTCTTGGGTATAAGAGCATATCATTCAACTTGTCTTGTTCATCTGTTGTTTCTTATTCTTGCTAGAGGACTGATTTGCCTCTTTTTTAAAGATATATATATATATATCTGCTACTAGCATTTATGCTACTTTTCAAGCATTATCATTGGTAATATTCTGCAACCTATTTTTATCCACTATGTCTTTCCATTGCCCTATCTATTGTATGTGATTTTGATTATTCCAAGCATGCTATTATTCCATGATTTAAAACCAGAGTATCATTCAGAGAATATGCCAGAAAAGAGCTTATTTTTGGTGGCAAATAGTTTGGGATTGTTGACAGCACTGAACAGTTTCCCAAATAGGATCTAGCCTGATATCCTCCTCTTGCTCACTTTGGGGCCCAGTTTGTTGTTAGGATAATGTCTAAGATGAGTGTAGATAGAATAACCACACAAGCTACTCATTTAATGACATTTTATAGTCTTGGAAATCTGGTTTTCGTCTATTTTTTTTTTCAGTCTAGATGGCTTTATCTTGCTATAGATTTCACTGGGGTAACTGTGACCAACTTTCAGGAATTCACATATAATTCAGTACATTGTTAAGTATAAATAAGAGTATAGCCAGTTCTTGCTTACTATAAGTGGACCTACCCACAGATCTCTCTGTCTCCTCAATGAGGTCTTCATGGTCCCACTCCCAAGGGGCTTCAGTGCCTGGAGGACCCCTGACTTTAGGGTTGCACTGGCACCTACTCGGTGCCAACTCCCACTTGCTTTGTGTGTTGTTTTCAGCTATTAGAATGTAAGATCCTTGAAGGCAAGCACTCTCTTGATTGCCTTTGTTCCATCAGCTCTCTATGAAGTGCCTTTCACATAGTAAGCAATCAATAAATGTTTTATCTATCTACAAGAATATCCTTGCTTTTGAAGAAAAGAGAATACTTTTGAGGGAAAAAAAGATTCTTTGTATCAAATAAAGTTGAAGTAGTAAAGTTAGTTATGGGTATGTATGCCTTGTTTGATATGAATCTTCAAAATTCAAAACATCACATTTTCATATGTATATGCTTTCCTGCCTCAAAAATATTATAAGGAATAACTAAGTAAAAAAACAGTGCAGAAATAAAAGAAAGATAACATTATATAGATTGTATATATATATTATATATGTAGTTTTAAACATATCTCTACATTAATCATGCTGTGAAAGAAGAATCAGAACAAAGTAAAAAGCCATGAGAAAAAAGAAACAAAAAAAGAGAAAATAGTATTCTTCGATCTGCATTTAGACTCCATAGTTCTTTTCCAGGATGTGGATAACATTTTCCATCATGAATCTTTTTGGAGATTGCATATATTGTTGAGGAGATGAAAATTTCATTGCTGTTCAGTCATATTTGACTTCTTCTTTTTTGCTTTTTGAAGGGCATTTGGGGATAAGTGACTTGCCCAAGGTCATACGGCTAGTTTTTGTGTTAAGAGACTGAGGCTAGATTTGAACTCAGTTCCTCCTGACTCCAGGGCCAGTGCTCTATTCACTACACCACCTAGCTGCCTCCATATTTGACTTCTTGACAAAGATAGTGAGCGGCTTGCCATTTCTTTTCCAGTTCATTTTACAAATGAGGAAACTGAATCAAACAGGGTTATGTGACTTACCCAGGGTCACATAACTAGGAAGTCTGAGGCTAGATTTGAACTCAGGAAGATGAGTTTCTCTCATTCCAAACCTGGCATTTTATCACACTGCCCCACCTAGCTGCCTTAAAATTTGATTATCTAGCAGTTAAGCTTTTCAGGGAAGGTCTCTTATAAAGGAGAGAGAGTAAGGGGAGTGTTTGAGTCATTGCAAAAACAAAGACACAGAGGGTCAGCATGATATATCTGGTAGATGGCAAGACATAAAGAATGTCATAATTTTATGATAAAGTCAATGTAAAGGACCAGTTAATTAGGATTCTAAAGATAGTTTCAAATCATAGTTTGGCCAGTTTATTAAATTGAACGCTGCTGTGAATTTCATTTTCCTCATTTGTAAAATGTGGGTGATCTTTACTCAGTCTGCCTCACAGGGTTGTGGTGAAATTGAATGAAAAACTACTTTTGTAAGGCAGAGTTAAAACAGGAACTCTACATGGCTACTGCTCCAACAACCTCCAATACCTATAAAATATGACTCTAAAAGGTCAGTGGGGAACTCTATTGGAACTGGGTGACAGAAGAGTGCAGTCTGGCCCCTGCCCCTTGGGTAAGAGGTATTCTGTGGCGTGGTGGCTGTAGCTTCTGCCACGTGGCTGCCTCTGGAGCTCCTGACCTGCAGATCATAGGAGGACCAAGTGACCATTCAGAGGGTAATCACTCTTGCTTTGACCTGCTTGGATCTGGATCACAGTCTTGGGTGGTGGTCCTGGGGTGTGTGGCCAGTGTGCCAGAGCTTGGGGGCTCTGTAGAGAGAGCACCCTCCTCATAGCTCTGACAACATCTGCAAAAACCCCAGTAATTTGGGACATAGCTCTCTGCACTCTGGGAGCAGAGTTCTACTGTGACAAAGAGCTCAAAAATCAAGTAATTGGCTGGCAAGGTGAGCAAACAGAAGAAGTGCAATTAGACCATAGAATCCTTATTTGGGGAACAAAAATGATCAAAACATGGAACCATAATAAGTCAGTGAAGTCAAAATCCTGCATCAAAAGCTTCTAAGAAAAATATGAGTTAGTTACAGGCCAGGGAGGAGCTCAAGAAGAATTTTGAAAGTCAAGTAGGAGAAGTGGAGGAAAAATTAGAAAAAGAAATGAGAATGATGCAAGAAAATCATGAAAAGTGAGTCAACAGCCTGCTAAAGGAGTCCCCCAAAATACTGAAAGAAATAACACATTAAAAAATAGACTAACCCAAATGGCAAAAGAGTCCCAAAAAGCCAATGAGGAGAATGCCTTAAAAAGTCGAATTGCCCAGATGGAAAAGGAATTTTAAAAACTCACTGAAGAGAATTCCTTCAAAATTAGATTAGAGCAAATGGAAGCTAATGACTCTATGAGAAATCAAGATACTAGGAAACAGATCCAAACAAATGGAAAAATAGAAGGCAATGTGAAATACCTCATTGGAAAAACCACTAACCTGGAAAATAGATCCAGGAAAGATAATTTAAAAATTATTGGATTACCTGAAAGCCATGAGATAGAAAAAGAGCCTAGAAATCATCCCTCAAGAAATTCTCAAGGAAAATTGCCCTGATATTCTAGAACCAGAAGACAAAATAGAAATTAAAAGAATTCACTGACAGCCTCTTGAAAAAGATCCAAAAAAGAAAACTGCTAGGAATATGTAATGGCAAGCACAGAAGTAGTTCACACCTTGTTTCAACTATTGAATTAGCACCTTGTTTCAGTTCAAGTTTCTTTTGAGCCTTGTATCAAATCTGTTAAGTAACAGAACATGTGAACCCCACAACTTGTGAACCCTAGAACTTGTGAACTCCTGGGGAGGAACTAATGACTATATAAGGAGAGCCCCAGGGCTAGAGACAGAAAAACTGAGAAGGGAACTCTTGTGGTGGCAGAGTCAAGAAGGAGAGAACTTGTGGTATACCAGCACTCTGTTTGTCTGCTCTATGTTGATGTTTGTTTGTAATACTTTGTACAGAAGCCCTGGGATGTTACTGGAAGCCCTGAAAGAGTATTTTCTGGTTGTATGTTTACTGAAGTCCTGGAAGAGTGTTTTGGAGGTCCTGGGACTTTACTGATGATTTGTGCTGACCTCTTGGACCTTGTTTGTACGTCTGTGTTGATTTCTATGTTGATGATTTGTGTTGAATTCTCAGACCTTGTTGGTGGGTCTGAGTTGATTTTACAGGCAGATAGTGAATTGATGATGATGCTGGCAATGTATATTAATATTATTGTGGCTCTGTTAAGTTTTGTCTTCCAAGAAACATGAACTGTGAAGGACTTGAGGTGAACTTGACACCGTGAACTTCAATATGGAATGGGAACTAGATGAAGAACTGGACAAGGAACTGGGAGCTACTTGCCTTTGAACTCGGGTGACAGTTGGAGCTGGGACAGTGGAAGAGGAACCATGAAAGCTGAGAGCCAGCCTCAAGTCAAGCTGAAAGAAGACTTTGCTTGGATACTGTGTACTGACTGAGAAGATTATGATTTACTATGACCTAGGGGTGGAGAACTTTGACTTTGTACTTAGTGATTGAATTAAAGATTTTGTCATTGACTAAATGAATGTACTTTGTTTAAAACTTTGTGACCACTTTGGTGAAAACTATGTGGATACTTTAGTGATAAGTTGTTGAGTTGTGACATGGTGAATGCTCTATTTTTATTTTCTGTGATAAGTTTTAACATTGTGAATGCTCTATTTTGATTTTCCAGGAATGTTTTGCTCTGATTTGTTACTGAATAAATAGAGAGTTTGCTATACTATGTAATCAGAACCTTGAAAGCTGTTCACAGCAGCAGTCCTCTGGAAAGCTGCTCATGCTTGGCTTTACAGAATTTCATAACAAAATCTCAGAGTTCCCAGGTCTAGGAGAAAATATTATAAGCTGTCAGGAAGAAATATTTGAGTATTGTGGAAACACAATCAGGATAACACAAGATCTAGCATTAGATTAATTTCTACATTAAGGGATTGAAGGGCTTGGAATATGATATTCTGGAGGTCAAAGGAGCTAGGATTAAAACCAAGAATCACATACCCAGCAAAACTTCAGGGGAAAATATGGTCATTCAATGAAATAGAGGACTTTCAAGCATTCTTGATGAAAAAACTAGAAAACAGAAAATTAACTTTCAAATATGAGAAGCATGAGAAGGTAAACAGGAAAAAGAAATCATAAGGAATTTATTAAAGTTGAACTATTTACATTCCTACATGGAAAAAAAATAATTGTAACTCATGAGACTTTTCTCAGTATTAGGATAGTTGATGGGAATATATATGTATATATACATATGCATGTATATATGTACATGTGTATAAATACATATGTGAGTGTGTATATATGTGTGTACATGTATACTTAGACAGAGGGCACAGGATCAGTTGAATAGGAAGGGATGATATCTAAAAAATAAAGTTAAGAGGTGAGAGAGGAATATCATGAGAGAAGGAGAAAAGGAGAGATAGATTAGGGCAAATTATCTCATATAAAAGAAGCAAGAGAAAACTGTTACAATGGAGGGGAAGAGCAGGAAGGTGAAAGGGAATGGGTCAACCTTACTCTCATTGAATTTGGCTTAAGGAGGGAATAACATACACACTCATTTGGATATCTTACCATAAAGGAAAGTAGGAGGGAAGGAAATAAGAGTAGAGATGATAGAAGGGAGGATAGATTAGGAGAGAGGGTAGTTAGAAACACATACTTTTGAAAAGGGACAGGGTCAAAGTAGAAAATAGAATAAATGGGGGGTGGGATAGTATGGAGAGAAATATAGTTAGTCTTTCACAATATAATTACTATATAGTTATGTTTTCCATAACTACACATGTATAACCTATATTGAATTGCTTATCTTCCTAGTAGTGGTGGGTGAGGAGGAAAGAAGGGAAAGAATCTGGAAATCAAAGTTTTAAAAGCAAATGTTAAAAAAAATTTTTTTTTAACATGTAACTGGGAAATAAGATCTATAGGCACTGGGGTAAAGAAATCCATCTTGCCCTACTAGAAAGTTGGAGGTGGTGTGGGGAGGATATAAGAGAGAGCAGATTGGGGGAAGGGGTGTTCAGCAGACTTGCTATCTTGGTGTTGGGGGTAGGGGAAAGATGAGCAGAAAACTTGTAACTCAAAGTCTTGTGAAAATGAATATTGAGGGGCGGCCAGGTGGCTCAGCAAGTAAGAGCACCGACTCCAGTGTCGGGATGACCTGGGGATCAAATCCGCGCTCAGATACTTAGCAGCACACCCAGAAATAACTGGCCGTGTGACCTTGAGCAAGTTAGTTAACCCCGATTGCTTTAAAAAAATGAATATTGAAAACTAAAAATAAATTTAAAAAACTACTTTGTAAACTGAAAAACACTGAACAAATAGAAGGGTTTGTTATTAGGGCACAAAGACAGATTTTACTAGAAAAGTGGGTGCAGGCCATTTGTCCTTGTACTTCTTCCTAAAGGAAATTTTATGTCAGATAAGAACATTTTAGTGGAGTTCTATGTCTAGAACCAGAAAGAAAAAAAAAAGGCCAGGTCTAAAAGATGTGCAGATATAGTTATCAGAAATTCATTAAAATTGAAAACATGAGTCTCAGCACTAGTCTTGGAAGGGCTAGGGTTTTTTCTTATCAGTTACGTTATTGCTATGATGTATAAAAGTTGAAAAAGCTGGAGAAATAGTCTTTAAATTAGTAATTTTTTTCTTTGGCTGGTAGATTCTTTAAAAACAAAAGAAAGCAAACCCTGATGGTCTGCTTTATTCTCTCATTCTGAACCTTTGTGGCGACAGAGAATTGGATTCTAGTAGTTCTTGTCTTTTCCAACACATACTTTTGGCCTTTAGTTTTGAGATTCTCTCCTTAGACCTGAGTGAATTTCTCTTTTTTATTTGATGGGTATGTGTCAGACTGTGTAACACTAGTATTAGCAGCTCTACACACTCAATTTAGTCAGAGAGTTGAAAGTTATTTGACCTTTTCAGGTTCAAAAAGGGCTTTATATGCCAGTCTTCTGAGAAAGTGTGTACTAAAGATATTATCATCCTTGGTTTGCATGTGAAGAAACTGGGTCAGAAAGGATATGATTTGCACAGGGTCACATAGCTAACAAGTGAATGAGGCAGGATTTGAACTCAGGTATTTTGATTTAAAGTGCAGTACTGATTCCACTGTACCATACTGTTATCAGAAAAAATTGTGACTTTAATTTGCCAACATTTGGATAATTAAATGCCACAAATGAGTGGATAGTGTGGAATACTGGATAGAGAACTGACCCAGGAGCAAGGAAGGAAGATCTGAGTTCAAGTTTTACTTATACATATGGCTCTGTGAGCCTGGGAAAATCACTTAGCAGTGCAATGCTCTAGGAACTCTCTAAGATTGTAAGTTACCGAGGAAGTGCTGATCTGAATAGGGAAAGGGAATTTTCTCACTGGGATTTCCCTATACCAGTGAAATTACCGTTGAGTCTTTTCCTCTTCCCCTGCTCCCAGCATAAATAAAACATAATTGACTAAAGTACAGTCCAGTTGTCAGAAAAAAAGAATCCAGAGGTAAAGGAAGGAATTTTACTGTCTTGGTTGAATGGGTTTATTTACTGTTATTCCTGAATTATTTAGAAGAAAAGGGTTTGGAAGAGGCAATGGAGACCCTACACTCTTATAAGGAGTTTAGAGATGTCAGCAGAGGAAAAAGAGAAAGAGGATCAGTAACGGAGTCCTCCTGATAACACAATAGAGACTTCTGTCATTACAGGATCGTAGGATACTTTGGCTATCTTGCCTGGCAACTCTTGTGGTGGTGGTGGTGGTGGTGAAGAAAAAGAAAGAAGAAGAAGAAGGAAATAGCATCTTACAGCACTTTTATGGTTTGCAAAGTTCTTTAGGGTTGTTATTTCATTCTGTCATAAGCAAAATAATGGCTATGAAGAAAATGGCAGCTTCATTGCTGCCGCGTGTTGTAATGGATTCCACAGAACTGAGGTCCTCTACTTGCTCCCATTTGTAGGTGACACTGAACTGATTTAGGCCATCAGGACATATATTTGGAACAGGCACTGCAGAGGAACAATAAACTGGGAGCAGAATTCAGCAGTAGAAAGAAAGTGGGCCAGATGACATTGAGGAAATTGTGATGTACTTTAAATGACTACAAACTGCTTCCTGAAACAATACCCTATTTACAACACTATTAGTATTATACATATATGAATACATATATTTATATACACATATATGCATATGTATGTAATACTGATAATTTCATGATTTTCAATGATATAGAAGACTTTTTAGAAGACTATTAGTATTATATATACATAATGCAAATGTAGGTATAGATACACATATACATGTGTGTATATGCTTATAAGGGTGATCTGGATCAAGTTACTCAACCTATCAGGCTTCTATTTCAGCTTAAACTGCACTGAATTTAAACTGTACAAACAGTACTGGATTTTGAATCAGGAAGACCTGAGTTTGAATCCTGCCTCAGACACTTACTAACTGTATGATCTTGGGCAAGTCAAACTTAATCTTTTTGAGCTGTAGTTTTTTCACATACAAACATAAGGATATAATACTTTTAACCCTTGCTTCACAGTAACCTGGTATGTAAAAGTACTTTTCTAACCTGAAAGGGCCAGGTTTAAAATATACTAGGATTTTTGGTATACCCTGTATGTATGCATATAACAATAATAACCATCTAACATATGTATACATATATACAAATGCATAACTTAAAGTTTTAAACTATTAATATATTAAAACTACACTAAGACTGGAGATACCCTGAATATACATATGTATTTATGAATAATAATCTAACAATACTATGTGAAAGTGACATTAATAGTGTTATACATATATGTGTTTATATGTGCATATATATCACTGACAACTTTCTAACAATGCTATATAGTTGTAAATAATAAAATATTACTGTAACTTGTGACTCATTACTGAAGCTCCAGGCTCACAAGGATCAGATTCAGTCTTAAAGACTTCTCAATTATCATATTCTTCTTGCTTTGAAAAAAGAATTTGGCTCATGTCTAAGGGTCCTTAGCTTCTGTGTAAGCCCTCAGGCTAACAAAACATTGAATATAAGTCAGGTTTTATTTAATCTCATAAGTACCACAAAGTACCTGATCAGTAAAGCTTTCCCTCTCCAGGGGGCATATACAGTCCCCTACATTTGCAGTAGTAGTCCAGATGGGTCTCTCTCTGTGCAGAAAAACTTTCATGACCGCTAAGGGTAGTGTTCAATCCTCTCATCTTTGGTAGGCTCTACGTTGTTGTTCAGTTGTTTCCATCGTGTCTGACTCTTCATGACCTCATTTGTGGTTCTCTTGGCAAAGATATTAGAGAATGATTTGCCATTTCTTTCTCAAGCTCAATTTCAGAGATTAGGAACTGAGCCAAATAGGGTTGTGGCTTGCCCAAGGTCACACAGCTGGTGTAAGTGTCTGAGGCAAGATTTGAACTCAGGTCTTCCTGAATCTAGGCTCAACACTATCCATTGGGCCACCTAGCTGACCCTATCTTTCCTCAGGACCTCACAATCTATAAGACCAGGAAAGTGAGAGGTCTCTGTTTCTCATCCACAGCATGGCTGCTGTAAGCACTGAGGCATCTTCTACTTCATTTCTCCACCTGGATGCTTCTTTCTTTTTCCTCAGGATGACCTCTATGGAGTTTCTGGTATCATCTCCCAGGCTTCTCTCAGGAGAATCATGGTTATCTGGAACTCTGTGTGTGTGTGTGTGTGTGTGTGTGTGTGCGTGTAGCTTCTGCATATCACTTCTCTCTTTATGGTCTTTCTGCATATCCTCCCTTTCAAAGGCCAGACCTAAGGACCAGCTTAAATTTATGAACTTGATCAAGTATGAGAGATCAGATCATTGATATTCTTTGCTGTTTTAATTCTGAAGCAAGGGACCTAGGTCAACAGGGCATGAACCATGAAGCAGTAATGACCCCTCAGTCAAGGAATTCATACCTTGCCAGAGGGTAGAAAGGGCTTATTGCTTCTGTGTTATATAATTATCATGAAAAGACAAACTTATCCTGAAGGGAAACAGGTATATGGAAAATATAACATCATATAACACACTATAATTTATATGTAGCAGGAAGCATAAAATAACTTGAAAAGGAGGTGAGTTGATAAGTAGCAGGAACAAAGGATAATAGATGAATAGCCTTAATGTTTTACTGACTTCTTTTGGTTCCATGTTTTGATCCCTTTTGTCCCCCAAAAAGGATTCTATGGTCTGATTGCACTTCCTCTGCTTGCTCACCTTGCCAGCCAGTTACTTGACTTTTGAGCTCTTTGCCACAGTAGAACTCTGCTCCCAGAGTGCAGAGAGCTATGTCCCAAATTGCTGGGATTTTTGCAGATGTTGTCAGAGCTATGAGGAGGGTGCTCTCTCTACAGAGCCCCCAAGCTCTGGCACACTGGCCACACACTCCAGGACCACAACCCAAGACTGTGATCCAGATCCAAGCAGGTCAAAGCAAGAGTGATTACCCTCTGAATGGTCACTTGGTCCTCCTATGATCTGCAGGTCAGGAGCTCCAGGGGCAGCCACGTGGCAGCAGCTGCAGTCACCATGCCACAGAACACCTCTTACCCAAGGGGCAGGGGCCAGACTGCACTCTTCTGTCACCCAGTTCCAATAGAATTCCCCACTGACCTTTTACTTTCTCTTTGGCATTTATGTGTTGAGAAGTCTGGAAACCACCACAGCTGCTGATGATTCACTCTCTTGAAGTCTGCTCCAGCAGGTCTGGGCCACTGGTCAGGGCCACCCCAGGTCTGGTCGCAGGCAGTTCACACAACACTGCACTTGGCTCCCAGCTTGGTGCAATAGACCCTTCCTGTCAGCCTGCCAGGCTGGCTTCAGTGGGAGATTTGTTTCTCTCTGTCACTTTGTGGGTTCTGTAGCTCTAAAATTTGTTTAGAGTCATATTTTACAGGTATTGGAGGTGGTTGGGGCAGGAGCTCAGACAAGTTCTTGCTTTTATTCCACCATCTTGGCTCCTCTTAATGTTTTATTAATATCCATGGAATACCAAAATATCTAGAGTAGCATTCTTAAACTTGAACTTGTAAATTTGGGTTTTAAAAAATATTCTGATAACTATTTCAAATAAGTGGTTTCCTTTTAATACATTGTATTTTATGTTACACATTTATAACATTTTTCTGAGAAAGGGCTCAAGTGTAGAACTAGGAAAGAGAAGTGTCATGGAATTCAAGAAAGGAGGTAAATAGTTAAATGTCAAAAATTGCTGGAAAGTCATGGAGACTGAGAAAAGATCATCAGATTTTGTGATTAAAAAGTCATTGGCAACCTTTAAGAAAGCTGTTTCAGTAGAGTGGGTCTATGGAAAACTAGACTTCAAGGGACTGTGTTGACTACTCTTTCTAGGAGTTTATCAGGGAAAATAGTTGATATGGGATGACAATTTGAGGGGATCAAAGGAACAAGCAAAGTTTTATTTTTGTATCATTATATTTTTAAGGCCAGGTGAGATCTGAACTTTTTTGTAGATAGCAGGAAAGATGCCAGTAGAATGCAATAGACTTCCCATTTATCTAGAAGGACCATTATCTGGTATATCAATACCAGACTGGCAGAGGGATTTATGACAAACAAAAAGACTGAGAACCTTGATATGTGGGAAGGCCTACAAGCATGTTGAGTTGATTTTTTTATGGAGCATTTTGGAAAAGACATGGATAAGAAAGGCAGCATAAGAAGGCATGGATAGATTATGATCTGCCTTAATAAAGGAAGTACCTAAGTGATCATGGATTCATTAAAATATGTGTTATGCACCTAATCAGAAAATCACAGAATCTCAGAGAAGTGACCCTCGAGGTCATCTAATCTAGCCAATACCTGAGCAATAAATCCCTCCAAAAAATACCTTTCACATGATCTTCCAACTTTTGCTGAAGTTCTTAAGTGAGGATGAATACACTACCTCTGAAGACAGCTCATTTCATTTTTAGATAGTTCTAATTGTTAAGAAGTATTTTCCTATGGCAAATCAAAATTTATCTTAGCACAATTTCTACTCATTGCTCCTAGTTCTGCTCACTGAGGCCAACCAGAACAAGTTCATTTCCTCTTTCACATGACAGCCTTTCAAATACTTAGAAAATTATCAAGTCTTTTCTTCTCCAGGTTAAAGATCCCTAGTTCCTTCAATATAATATGGAATTAACCAGAGGCTCTTTACCATCCTCCTCTGGACACTCTCCATCTTATCAATATCCTTCCTAAAACGTAGCACCTAGAAGTGAATATAATATTCCACATGTGGTTTACAAGGCATAATGTTATTGGGATATAAGATTTTTGTGCCCTTTAATAGGCCTCAGGTGGAGCCCATTGAGGGGAAGCTTGCTTAGGGGAACTTACTTTCAGGAAGGCTTTCATACCTTTTGCTAATTTCTAATTAGGCATTGAGTCACAAGAGTTGTGATGCCTTCTGGCTCTGAGAAGTGTATATTACTCTGAGGTGAGCATTTGGCTTTGGGGCTCACTCACTGGAAGAGTGTTTTTTTTTTTGCCATTTTTTTCAAATGCTTTATTAACTTCTGATTTACATCATTCATTTCCGCCAAATTTTGAGTTACAAATTTTCTCCCCATTTTTCCCTTACCCACCACCCCAAAATAGCAGTCCCACAGGATATCCCCTCCTCCAATCTGCTCTCTCCCATATTTTCTCCCATACCGCTTTCGACAGTAGGGCACGGTGGATCTCTATGCTCCAGTGCCTGTATATCTTATTTCCCAATTACATGTAAAATAGTATTAATAATAGTATATATATACATACATATTTAAACATTTGATTTTAAAACTTTGAATTCCAGATTCATTCCCTTCCTCCCTTGTCACCCACCCTTACTGGGAAGATAAGCAGTTCAGTATAGGTTGTACGTGTGTAGCTAATGCAAAACATTAACATAGTAGATATATTGTAAAAGACTGACTATATTTCCCTCTCTCCTATCCCACCTCCCACTTGTTCTATTCTATTTTCATCCCATCCCTTTTCAAAAGTGGGTGCTTCCAACTTCCCTCCCTCCCTTCTGTCATCCCCCCTCTGATCCCCTTCCCTCTATGCTCCTGTAGGGTGAGATACCCTATTTAGTGTGTATTTCATTCCCTCCTCAAGCCAAATAGAATGGGAATAAAGTTAACCCATTCCCTTTTGCCTTCCTATTCTTCCCCTCCATTGTAACCATTTTCCCTTGCCTCTTCTGTATGAGATAGTTTACCCCTTTCTGTCTCTCCCCATCTCCTCTCATTATATTCCTCTCTCACCTCTTAATTTCACCTTTTAAGTATCATCCCTTCCTATTAAATTGGTCCTGTGCCCTCTATCTATGTATATGTGAAAACATATATGCATATTCACATATGTATTCTTGTTCCCATATACCCTCATATATAGACATATATGTATTTCTATTCCCTTCAGCTATTTTCATACTGAGAAAAGTTTCATCAGTTCACTGATGAAAGTTTCACTGGGAAAATAAGCAGTTCAGTATAGATTGTACGTGTGTGGTTAATGCAAAACAGTAACATGGTAGATATATTGTAAAAGACTGACTATATTTCCCTCCCTCATATCCCACCTCCCACTTGTTCTATTCTCTACTTTGATCCCATCCCTTTTCAAAAGTGCAACTATGAGATAGTTTACCCCATTCTGTCTCTCCCCATCTCCTCTCATTATATTCCTCTCTCATCTCTTAATTTCATTTTTTTTAAGCAATCAGGATTAAGTAACTTGCTCAAGGTTACATGGCCAGTTACTTCTGGGTGTGGTGCTGAGTATCAGAGCCCAGATTTGATCCCCAGGTCATCCCAATATTGGAGCCAGTGCTCTTACTTGCTGAGCCACCTGGCCACAACTAAGCAATTGGAGTAAAGTAACTTGCTCAAGGTTACATGGCCAGGTGTTTCTGGGTGGGTGCTAAGTGTCTGAGCCTGGGATTCGATCTCCAGGTCATCCCAAAACTGGAGCCAGTTCTCTTACTCACTGTGCTACCTGGCCACCCCTTAATTTTACCTTTTAAGTATCATCCCTTCCTGTTAAATTGGTCCTGTGCCCTCTATCTATGTATACCTGTAAACATATATACACACATTCACATATGTATTCATATGCCCATATACCCTCATATATAGACATATATATATATATATATATATATATATATATATACATATATATTTCTATTTCCTTCAACTACTGAGAAAAGTTTCATAGGTTACAATTATTGTTATTCCATGTAGGAATGTTAATAGTTCAACTTTGATAAGTTCCTTATAATTTCTTTTCCCTTTTTATCTTCTCATGCTTCTCTTGCTTCTTGTATCTGAATGTCAAATTTTCTATTCAACTCTAGTTTTTTCAGCAAGAATGCTTGAAAGTTCTCTATTCCACTAAATGACAATATTTTCCCCTGAAACATGATACTCAGTTTTGCTGGGTAGGTGACTCTTGGTTTTAATCCCAGCTCCTTTGACCTCCGAAATATCATATTCCAAGCCCTTCGATCCCTCAGTGTAGAAGCTGCCAGATCCTGGGTTATCCTATTGTGTTTCCACGATATTCAAATTGTTTCTTCCTGGCTGCCTGTAATATTCTCTCCTTAATCTGGGAATTCCAGAACCTGGCTATAATATTCCTAGGAGTTTTCTTTTGGGGATCTTTTTCAGGAGGCGATCGGTGGATTCTTTCAACCTCTGTTTTGCCCTCTGGTTCTAAAACATCAGGGCACTTTTCTTTGAGAACTTCCTGGAGGATGATTTATAGGTTCTTACTTTGATCATGACTTTCAGGTAGTCCAATAATTTTAAAACTATCTCTCCTGGATCTATTTTCCAGGTCAGTGGTTTTTCCCATGAGATATTTCACATTGCCTTCTATTCTTTCATTTGTTTGGATCTGTTTAACAGCATCTTGATTTCTCATAAAGTCATTAGCTTCCATTTGCTCCAATCTAATTCTGAAGCACTAATTCTCCTCATTGAGCTTTTGATATTCTTTTTCCATCTGGCAAATTTGTCTTTTTAAGGCATTCTTCTCCTCATTGCCTTTTTGAGCCTCTTTTGCCATTTGAGTTAGTCTATTTTTTAAGGTAGTATTTTCCTCAGTCAGGCTGTTGATTCTCATTTTGTAATTTTCTTGCATTGTTCTCATTTCTCTTCCCAATTTTTCCTCTACTTCTCTTATCTGCTTCTTAAGGTCCTCTATGGCCTGTAACCAGCTTGTATTTTCCTTTGAAGCTTTTGGTGCAGGAGTTCTGACTTCACTGTCTTCCTCCTGTTCCATGCTTTGCTCCTTTTTGTCCCCAAAAAAGGAGTCTAATATTGGAATCTTCTGTCTGCTTTGTTTCCTTTGCCTGGTCATGTCGCTCCTCAGTCACTTGACCCCTGAGCTTTTTGCCATAGTAGGACTCTGTGAACAGACAGGGGAGCTTTTGTTCCAATCGCTGGGGTTTTCTCAGCTGCTGGAGGTATTAAATGGGTGCCCTCTCTGAGGCCTCCACATGCTCTGGCAAGCTGGACACACACCCCAGCACCTCCACCCTAGACTGCAATCCAGATCCAAGCAGGTTAAAGCTAGAGTGATTACCCCTCAGACTGTTCGCTTGTTCTTCCTACACTCTGCAGGCCAGGAGCTGAAGCTGCCACGTGGTGCTGGCTGGCTGTGCCAGGTGTTTCAGTGGCTTCTCGGCCCGGGGGCAAAAGCCATGCACTCTCACTTCCTGGGTCCCAAAGTCCAGACTGCAATGACCTCTCACTTTGTCCTTCGCATCTATGTGTTGATAATTCTGGAAACAGCCACAGCTGCTGCTGATCTGGAGGTCCTCCAGCTGGCAGTTGATCAGGCCTGCCCTGGGGCTAAAGCTTTGGGTGGGGCTGGACTTGGCTCCCAGAGCACTGTGCTGACCCATTCCTGCCGGCCTGCCTGGGCTGTCCTCAGCAGGAGGTTAGCTTCTCTGTGTCATTTTGTGGGTTCTGCAGCTCCAAAGTTTGTTTAGAGTCCCCTTTTTACATGGATTGGGGAAGGTGGAAGCCAGAGCAGTGGGGAGGTCCTATTTCTACTCTGCCATCTTGACCTACTCTTTGCATTTTAACTCTTACTTTAGTTTCTAAAAATGAAGTTGGTAGTTCTTGACAAGGTTAATCCATCTATTTGTGCCTTTGATCCCATTTCCTTTTAATTAAGAAACTTACTCTAGTGATCATTCTCTTCCCTCTACCCCTTATCTTCTAGATATCTTTCTGCTATCTATAAAAAAAATGTCAGATCTCACTTGGCTTTAAAAAAAATCCAGCAACTTCTGTTGTTCCTTTGATCCCCTCATATTATTGTTCCTTATCCATCACTTTCACTGTTAAACTCCTAGGAAGAGTAGTCTATATAGTTTGACCTTTTCTCAGTCCTCAGTCTCTGAAAACTTTCCAGCAATTTTCGACTTTTCAACTAATCATCCCTTGACTTCAATGGCACTTCTCTGTCCTGATTCTCTTACTGGTGTGGCTACTCCTTATTTGTCACTGTTGGGGCTAATCATCAATTTTCCATCCCTTAAGTGTAAGCATATCCCCCAAGGTTCTGTCCTGGGTAATTTTCTCTCTAATTATCTCCCTCAGTGATACCTGCTTCTGTGGATTCTGTTATAATTCTCATGTTTATGTATCTAGCAGTATTCTCTCTCAAGAATTCTAGTCCCACTTTTTCAGTTGTTTGCTAAACATCTCCTGTTAGATGTCCCATTTGCAATTCAAACTCAACAAGTCTAAAAAGGAATTAATTTGTTTTATTCCCTAAACCTACCTCTCCTTCAAATGTCCTTATTTTGGTGGGTAGTGCCACCATTCTTCTAGTCACTTCATTTCCTAATCTAGGAGTAATCTTTGGTTCCTTCCTGTCTCTTGTTTCTTGTCTCTCATAAATTGTCAAGAATTTTCTGTCTACAACCTGTCTCATATCTATCCCCTCCCACTTTCTCCACACATAGTAACCAGTTTAATTAAGGCTCTCGGGACCTCTTGCCTTCCCTCCTGCCTTACCCTCCTAATTGGTGTCTCTGATTCCTGCCTCTCCCTTTTCTAATTTATCTCTACTCCAATGCCTTAATACTCTTCCGAAGGCATAGACTAACCATGTCATCCTGCCAAAAAACTTACAGTGGCTCCCTGTTATTTCTTAGGGGTAACTAGGTGATACATTGGATAGAACACTGGGCCTGAAGTCAGCAAGACTTGTATTCCTGAGTTCAAATCCAGCTCCAGATACTTACTAGCTATGTGACCCTGGGCAAGCCACTTAATCCTGTTTGCCTTAATTTCTTCATCTGTAAAATGAACCAGAGAAGGAAATGGGAAACCACTCCAGTATCTTTGCACACAGCTAGTAGGTGTCTGAAGCCAGATTTGAAATTAGGTCTTCCTGATTTGAGGCCTGTCACTCCATCCACTGCACCATCTAACTGCCTGTGCACATAGCTTGCTTTGGGTATACAGTTATTCCTTCCAAATTGTGACTTTCCCTATTGAAGTTTCAGTATATTGTGAGTCATCATAAGAAATTAAATGGGATTTTTTTTTAGTTTTGCAGAAGTCATTGATGACATATGAAACCGAGCACATAACACAAAAAAAGTTTAGAAACCCAGAAATGCATAAAATATATGTATAGTATTGTATAACATCAGTATATTTTATATTTTAATACCATAATAATTCAGACGTCTTCTCTTGTGTGAAGGTGGAGCCAAAAAATTTGCTCAGATTTTCCAAATTGGGGTGGGAGACAGCAGGCAGGGGAGGAAGGGTACACCTGACTCCACGATGTGAAAGAGATATGTTTTTGCATGTTGTTTCCCCCATTAGATTGTGAGCTCCTTGAGGGCAGGGACAGTCTTTTGTCTCTTTTTGTATCCCAGTGCTTAGCATAGTTCCTGGCACATCACAGGAGCTTAATAAATGTTTATTGAATTGAACTCAGTGAGATTCCCTCCTCTGCATTTGTATAGTCCATCCCCTATCCATTGCCTAGAATGTAGTTGCTCCTCATCTCTATCTTTAAGAACCTTTTATATTCTATCAAAATATAATCCAGAATACAAACGGTGTCTGCTGCAACGTACAGTGTTTAAGATGAGATATTAAGAGAAGATAATTAAGATGAAGATGATTGACGGACATACTATCACTGCTTTAGAGCAACAGGGATTAGTAGGCACATGTTATAATATACAGATTAAAGAAATACAGGTCAAATGTAATCAGGAAGCCAGTGTTTAAAGCAATATCCCTTAATTGTTTTCTGCCAGAGAGATGTGCTGACTGACCTCCTAACTTTTTAGACAGGATACTAGCATGTTAGTATATAAGTGGGGAGGAAGCAAAGACCTTTCACTCAACTTCACATGATCATTTTCCCCTCCAATTTTGAATGGCTATAATTATTAGAAAACTTCCCCTTAAACTGAGTCCAAATCTGTTTTCATGTAACATCAATTATCAATTCACTAACCACCACATGAAGAAATATCATGAGGGTCTTCCAGGTAGCACAGCGAGTAAGAGCACCAGTTCCAGTGTCGGGATGACCTGGGGATCGAATCCAGGCTCAGACACTTAGCACCCACCCAGAAACACCTGGCCGTGTAACCTTGAGCAAATTACTTAACCCCAATTGCTTAGGGGCAGCCAGGTGGCTTAGTGAGTAAGAGCACCAGCTCCAGTGTCGGGATGACCTGGGGATCAAATCCGGGCTCAGATACTCAGCACCACACCCAGAAATAACTGGCCATGTAACCTTGAGCAAGTTACTTAACCCTGATTGCTTTAAAAAAAGAAAAGAAATACCATGGAACATTGCCAAAAAAAACAAAAACAAAACCAAAAAACCAAAAATTCTAAAACACAGTATTTGAAAAATGTTATCTTGTAAATACATGTTTTATAACTTGTTTCCTAGTCTATAAAAACAGGGAAAACAAAACTAACAACTTTTTTGTACTGGTATGAAGAATAATTTAATTGCCAATCACTGGAGCCTTTGAAATTTTAACTACCACATAAATACATAGTAATGCTACCATAGTCCCATTACAAGTATTCATTAAAAAATTATAAAGAAATAACTATAAGAAGAAAGATTTTTTCCCCTAGTGGTTCAAATTAATTTTGCAAACTTTAACCAAACATATACAATTTTATGTTCTGTATGGCAAATAATATGTTATTAATATTAATCATAATCTTTTATATTAATGGTATGTTACCCTTCAAAGCATTAGAGTACAAGTACAAGTTAACAAGGCTTTAAGAAACCTGTCTTCTTTGCACAACTGATTTGACATTTAAAACAGGTATTATAATTCTTCATATGTCAAGATTTGACAACCTTCCTCATGGAAAATGTATTCCCTAAACATTTACTCTAGTCTTTGCTTAGCTACAACTCTTCTATTATTTTGCTAACAAATCCTGTCTCTATTATTTAGTAAAAAGACCTGACATATGCCAATTGTCCTATACACTAAACCCATCAGGCAGCTGTGTTTCACTTTCCTCGGATCTGATTTAGTCAAACTTAATCTTATTTCATACCCACTGAAGAATTACCAAAAACAAAACAAAATAAAACAAAACAACCTCTCATGAATAACTTTGACCTCTCCCACTGTATAAAGTTCTCAGGTGCTAGACTCTTTGGGTCTTAAAATTGTCATGCTAAAGTGCTATTAAATTTCTAACCAGCTGAAATGATTGCACCAAGGTGTTAATGTTGCAATTAACAATAGGTTTTTGAACTAGAAACCTAAACTAATATGCTTGGATTCATCTGTCACAATTCATCTGCTAAAACATCTTCTAGAACTAATGCGCAAACATAGGATTCAGTATTACTAGTAGATGATATATAGCAATTTACATACACTTGTGAATTTGAGCTCTTTTTTCCTTCTGTTTATGTTCATTGCTTATATCAAATCAAAATGATCCTTTCAGTATTTCATAAGGATTTACTTGGCACATCTGTTTCTTAAATAAGGAATCTGTATTTCCCTTTCTCCTGATACTCAGTCCTCAAGTCATTAAAAAAAATGTTTAGAAGAAAGATGCAATATAAATGTATGAAAAAAAGTGAAACTTGAGTACTAAAATCATCTTTTATTAGTTTATAAATCTTTGTAAAAAGTGAAAATCCAGCACATTTCAATGTTATTGTGACTATGGCAAGAAGATCCAATTGAATATTACATATCTAAGACTTGAATAGAAAGTCCCTCAAAATCTGGATATAGTATGTTTGCAAAGAGGCAAATAAAGGCCTGATATACAGAAAATTTTCTAACAATTAAAATTATTTCAAAATTGGGCTTCCTCAGGAGACAGTGAGTGGATTCCCCCATACTGGAAACCTTCAATTGATGGCTGGCTGATCACTTAATGAGTATGTTGTAGACAAGGTTCTTGTTCAGACTATGAGTTGGATGAGATGACCACTTGGCTCCCTTCCAATTTTCAAAGGGCCTCTGAGGAACCATCAACACTGATTCTGAGGTTGTTTTATTTAATCTTCATAATAATTTCATGAGGTAAGTAAAAAAAAGTTAATAGTCTTCTCATTTTTCAAATGAAGTCTGAATGAGGCTCAGGGAATTTGAAGTGTCTCTTCCTAGGTCAAACAGCTGGTTAGAGGAAGACCTGTCTTCTGCCTCCACTGCTTTTTTTTTTTTTACAGCTATACTGTGCAAATAAGGGAGAATTTTCAACAGAGTATTTATTTACTAATTGCAAATGTTGGTACCATTAAATAATGTCAGGCAGCTAGGTGGTGTAGAGGATGAAGTGCTGGACTGATGGAATCAAGAAGACTTGAATTCAAATCCTCCCTCAGAAACATTAGCTGTGTGACCCTGGGAAAGTCACTTAGCCTCTCTCAGCCTCAGTTTCTTCATTTATAAACTGGGGGCAATAATAGCACCTACATTATAGGATTGTCATGAGGATTAGATGAGAAAATATATGTAAAATATTTTACAAACTTTATAGCACAATATACAAGATAGCTATTATTATTGTGTCTTCAGTTGTAAAAAGTTAAATTTTTCAAAATGTGTGAGGAGTCCTACAAAAATTTGTGATTCTCCAACCCCTTTGGTATTCCATTATAACAAATATAATTTAGTATTTCTTTAAGAAATATAATAAATATATGGTAGTGTGAATTATTGCAGAATTTAGTGCTTACCAAACCAGGAAATATAAAAACCCTGGATCAATTAGACATTTTCATGGATTTAGTTATTTTAAGGAGCAGGTACCAGAGAAAGACAAAAAAGGAGAAAATGGCCCCTAAATAGGTACACAGACATCTATGGGGCACTTTAATAGCTATTCATATCTTTGACAAATGCCAGCTCTACAGTCTTAGTCAAAAAACACATTAGCTATCTAGGTATTGGAGGGTATCTTAATAGTAGATGAGATTTAGCTTTATGTTCTTTAGGAATGCTCTGATGAAGGAGTGTGAGGGACAGCTGCACAGGCTTGTGCTGGGTTGGGCAACTGATAGTTTACGTATATGAGAAATCGAATGTGACCATTGGAAGATCTAAGAGTCTGCAGCTGTTTTGGGGTGCCCCTCCCCCAGACTGACGACTCCATACTCATAGCTGGTCAAAACTCTGGAGAACCAGAGACAGAGCATGTTCAAACCCTGAAGCCTTTATACAACTCTTTAGTCTGCCTTCTTAAGAAAAAACATGCACCACCCAGTAATTAAAAGTTCCACTATTTTAACTTGCTATGAACCCCAAGCAGTAAGTAGTAGCCTTTTCTCCTTTCTCTTTATCTTCTACTCAACAAGCAGCAACAGTAACACATATTGTACAAAGCATTTGTTTACTTAATTGCTACCAGGATACGAAAGAATAAACAGCCACCTTACTGTCTCTGATCCTGGCTTTTACTCCTTTCATCTTGTTTTTTTATAATAGGCCTTATTCTTTTCTTTAGAGCAAGGGAACAATCAAGCTTATTATGAAAATAATGTCTAAATCCATTTAAAAAATTCACCTTGCTGTAATTTAAAATGTATTGATATCTCTAAAAAATAGTGGCTAACAATAAGATACTGAATTTGAATGTGTTTTTTAAAAAATTCTGATGGCATCCAATTATAACAGCAACAAAGTCTATAGTGCTTTGATCACCAAAGTATAATCTGCCCTTGTTTCCATATTCTGAACGTTTTTTTTTTTTGAGGAATCTAAGTCACTTGATGAATTCCCACGGATCCATTTTGATCTCTTTAAACAACTACCCTTTTCCCCTCCTCAGCTGAATTGTTTCTCTTTGTGTCTTTAGAATTTCATTCTTGAGGGCTCCCTATTCATCCTGGCCTTTGATTATTGTGCTAACTGAGTCTACTACTAATTTATGTTATCTAATTTTAACTAGGAACGCACTGTAGCAAGATAGGTCTTTTACATCTCCTTAATTAATTAGATGGGGGAAAAAATGTTAAACCACTCCAGTATCTTGCCAAGAAAGCCCCAAATGAACAACAAATTGGTTAGATATCTTACTTTCCATGGTGGCTGTTCCAAACCTTTTTCCTCATGGGCCTTCCTCCCCATCCCCTAACTTAATACCTGACTTCATACTTCACTGAAAAAAATTGAATGCTTTAGCTGAAACTCCCTTCCTTGTCAACTCACCTTAATCAGACTTTTGCCCACTATGTCTTTTACCTTGGATGAAGAAGTGGACTTTGTCTTTGCTAAGGTCAATCATTCTACTTGTACCTTTGATCAAACACCTTCCTGTCTTCTCCAGCAAATTCTTCCAACCATCTAATATTCAGTTTCTCCCTATTTACGAGCTTCTTTTCTGCTGCCTACAAATACACTCATGGATTTTATTTTAGCAATCCTAACTTGATATGACCATCCCTGATACGTGTTTTCTATATCTCTTTCCTCTTTCTCAGCTAACCTGATTGAAAAAGCTACCTATACTAATTGCCTTCACTTTCCTCCTCTCACATGCTTGTAGACATTCTGCAATATGGCTTCTGACCTCTTTGGACTGCCTCTCCAAAGATACCAATCATCTCTTCATTGTCAGATCTAATGACCTTTTCTCAATCTCCTTTGGATCTGTCTGCATGATTTAACCTTGTTTATTACCTTCCTATCCTATATCCTATATACTCTGCTCTAGGTTTTCATGATATTGCTCTCTCCTCCTACCTGTCTCTTCCTTCTTGTTTTCCTTTGTTGGATCTTCAGGTAAGATCTTTTGCTCTCAACTCCAGTGTTTTTCTGTTACATCATACTCTCTCACTGCTTTGTATTATAGTTATTTGCATACTTGCCTTATTTTACCACTAGAATGTAAATTCCTTGAAGACCAAGACCGTAATTCACTTGTCTTTGTGTTCCTGCCAGTCCCTGTCCAGTGTCCTTCAGAGATTATATGAACTCAACATGGATCTATTGAATTGAATTGAGATATAATGTCCCATTAGCATTGATGGGGCTGACTGCTTGCCTATAGAGTTAGGCATGCTGATTTGGAGGCATTTTAAAGCTATAAATACTCTAAAAGTAATAATATCTTGTATATTTATGCATCATTATCTTTAAATATACTTTTTGTTTTTATTCTCCATGTAATGGGCAAATGACATAGAATTTGCATAATCATGGTCATTGGAAAGAGTTTTGGGGATATGGGGCTTCTAAAGTCAATAAAGGAGACAAAAGTGGATTTGATCACCATTTGCAGCACATTTGTTTTGAAATGTGCAATTGAATGAGTGTTATGCTATTTCAGGGGTTTAAATTGTTCTAATGTTGTCACTAAAATGGCATCTAATTAATACATGCAAGTAATATATAAAAATTCCCTGAGTGCCATAAAGTTCTCCTGTTCCTGCTGTTACATTTATTTATAGCAATATGTGGTGCTTAATGTTCTTTGATTTTAAAAGCATTTTAAAGACATTTGCCACTTGCACTTTCTCTTTGGGGAAAGCACTAATCTTACACCTCAATTTAATATGGCAGATTGTCAAAGCATTTAGAAGTAAATATCAAAGTTGTTCTCTATTTACCAAAGGATTTAAGCTATTCTTGAAAATTTATGGGCAAACATGTTTGTGGCTGAATGGTATAATTTAAAAGAAGAAACTTGTTGTTCGCAGCCTAATATATGCCATCTTTTTTTTTCTTCTTCACAGTTTGTAATCAAATAGTGTGTGAATTCAAACTGTCTCTAAACCTATGTGATTATAGAAACAGTTGTAAAGCATTAATGAGGACATGGACTTCAGTTCTATCTTTCCTTGTCTGTTTTATATGGGGAAGTGGAATTTTTATATATAGAGACACAGGATGATCCTCCCATCAACTGTAACAACATTAATACAGATGAGAACAGTCTCTTTGATAGCATATTGGTAAAATCTTGCTCTCTTAACGTTTTGCCCAGGAACAATGGAGGGTGATTTCAAATCTACAGGGGCTCAGGTATGCCTTTCTTCATGTTTAACTACCTCTCTGAAATACTGTATATTCAGAAGTTTTTGCTTTTCTGTCTATACATACAAAACTGATTCAGACAGGTGCCAAAAGATTCTATGAATTCAATACATGACAATTTGTAACATATCCTTCTTCTATAACTGAGTATGTGGGCATTTGGGGGCAGAAATACTAATACTTATTGATGCCAATGAGTAGAGTCCTTTTTCCTCCTCTTTTAGAAAATGTTGCAGCCCTTAGAAAACATTTCAGCCCTTCCTTTCTCATCTCCAATATAGGACCCCATAATGGTAGTTTAGGGAAAATCATTCCCTCTTCCTGTGGGACAAAAAAAATCCTTCTGTCCTACTACTTACCAGGAAAATGATATGCTTCATAGAAACTAGGGCACCTTGTATGAGGACAGTGAAATTCCCATTAGTATCATTGACTGTATTAATTTGCCTTTAATTATAAAAATGTTTTTGAGGATAATAGAAGGGTAATAACTAAAGGTCTTTGATACATTCAAATTATTCTATAGACGAAGAAGTAGTAACATATTTCTGTTGATTTAAATATATAGAGATTCTTTGTTTCTAATGATATTCCTTCGCATTTGGATTTGCTTGTCCCAATTAATTCAATGCAGTAGTTTTTGTTAAAATTAGGATGCAAACAAAATAGAACACGACATTGGAGTGTAGCTAGAGCACTGGCCTGAATTCACAAGACTTAGGTTCCAATCTTGACTCTGACATTGCAGTTCTTTGGCAAGTTATAGCTCAGCTGTGTGACAAAGGGAATCGCAGAATTTTAGAATGGAAAGACATGTTGAACATTTCTAAGTTCTCTAGTTCTCCTCATTGGCATGTGGGGATAGTACTTGTACAATGTGTTTTATATGATTATTTTGAAGGGAACACTTTGTAGACCTTAAAGCACTATATACATGTGTGAGCACTTATTTTTTTTGTTTCTTATTATCACACAATTTATTTTCATATGTAAAAGAAATCTGTACCATAACATAACCAACAAGTGGTCATCTAGCCTCTGCTTGAAGACCTCCTGTGAGAAGAATCTAGCACCTCTCAAAGTAGCCCACTCTGTACACAACTCTAATTATTATCATGTTTTTCCTTACATTAAGTGAAAATGTGCATCTTTGCAACTTATATCTGTTGCTCTTGACTCTATAATCTGGGACAAACAGAAGGTTTAATCTCGGATGAAGCCAAGATGGCGGAGGAAAGGGAGGGGCTCTCCTTAGCTTTCCCCCAAATGCTTCCAAACAACTTTAAATAATGCCCCCAAACAAATTCTGGAGTAGGAAAACCCACCAAAAGACAAGGTGGAATAATTTTCCAGCCCAAGACAATTTAAGAAGGTCTGCAGGAAAGGTCTGTTGCACAGGGGTGAGAGTGGAGTATGGTCTAGCACAGGTAAAGCCCCAGTAAATCAGCAGTAGGCCTCGGAGGTAACTCAATCAGTGGCAGCAGTGGCGATTTCAACTATGTAGACTAGAGAAGGCACTGTCCCAAACTTCAGGTTTTTTATGCAACTGTTTTCAGAGATAATTCTGGGGACCTGTAAGGTTTTAGTTTTTCCAAGGTGGTATGATTTAAGGAGAAGTGTGTTTACTACTTTCCTGGCCAATGCTCTGGTCTATGAATGACCCACAACTGTGACAAGGGTCCCAGCTCCGCTGTTACCACAAGTTCTGGTGTGCTGGTGCTCCTCCTCACCCTGGAACTGCAAGCCAGATCCAAATATGGACAATTCAACAGAGCACTAACTTCAGTACCAACAAAGGGTCTCTTATAAACTCCTTCTTTCCAGTTGTTTGACCCCTCTAATGGTAATGGAATTTGCAGATCCCCTTTTATTGGCAAGATAACAGGTACTTAGCACTTGGTTTTGGGTTAAGTGTTAAGACCAATAGCTTGTGAATCCCACAGTGGTATGTACTTGTTGATGTGATGGAAGGGGGCTGAACAGGGAGGAGCTAGTGCCATGTATAGGGAAAAACCAAAGCTGAGAGAGGCCAGAACTTCTGGCAGCAGCATCTTGGAGGCAGAGAAGGCACTGCTGGGGAGAGACAGAGAACTGCCTGGAACAAGAATTCTGAGGGGGGGGGAGAGAGAGACAGACAGACAGACAGACAGAGACAGACAGACAGAGAGAGAGACAGAGAGAGACAGAGAGAGAGAGACAGAGACAGAGACAGAAAGAGAGAGAGAGAGAGAGAGAGAGAGAGAGAGAGAGAGAGAGAGAGATATTGTGGCTTTGTTAAGCTTTGTCTTCCCAGAAACAGAAACTGTGGGAAGGCAAACCATGGAAGCTGCGAACCTGCCACGAGTCAAAATGAGAAGACCTCTACTTGGGTACTTAATGCTGACTGATGATATCGTAACCTAGTTGTAACCTAGGGGTGAATGGCATTTGTGCTTTAAACTTCCCCTTGAGAGGGTGCTTGGTGGTGACTGATGATATTGCAATTTAGTTGTGACCTAGGGGTGGAAAACTTTTGACCTTTGTACTTTGTGATTGACTAAATGAATGTACTTTGTTTAAGAAGTTTTTGATTGAAGAGACTAAGATGGTGTGACCGAGGGGTGGACTTTGTGATTGACTAAATGAATGCACCTTGTTTAAAAGAGAACTTTAACCTTTGTACTTTGTGAATGAATTAAGGACTTCCTAAATGATTGAGTTACTAAATGAATGCACTTTGTTTAAAACCATGTGACCACTTTGGTGAAAACTACATGGCCATTTTAGTGTTAAGTTGTTGAGTTGTGACATGGTGAATGCTGTATTTTGATTTTCTGTGAGTTTTGCCTCAACTTGTTACTGAATAAATGGAGAGTTCACTACCATGTTTCCCCGATAATAAGACACTGTCTTATTAATTTTTTTGGACAGAAAAACACCAGAGGGCTTATTTTCAGGGGAGGGCTTATTTTAATGAACATTGACAGCAATTTTAATAAACAGGTAAATGTGAACAAAAAAATGTACCTTTATTCAATAAGCAAATCACTGGGGAAGAACAGGATGACGCACTCACTGCTGCAGCTCTGATTGGATGCAGCTTGGAGCCGGCGTGCGTTTCACCCGGGGGGGAGATGGTGCTTACAGAGGGTACCGTAATGTAGCGTGTAGTGCAGGGGATCACCTTCACTACAGTAGCAATCTCAATAGGGCTTATTTTCGGGGGAGGGCTTATTTTAGAGGAATCTTACACAGTAAGGGGAGGGCTTATTTTTGGGATAGGTCTTATTATTGGGGAAACACGGTATGTTGTGTAATCAGAACTTTGACAGTTGTTCACAGCAGCAGTCCTCTAGAAAGCTTGCTCGCACTTGGCTTTATAACCCCCTTTGCATCTTTGGGCTGAGAAGTTGAAATAGACTTTTAACTCTATGCTACATAATTTATTATATCAATAATAAAAGTTTAAAAATTATATGATATTAATAGATTCAGAAAAAGCTTTTGATAAAGGACAGCATTCATTTCTATTAAAAACACTTGGAAATAGAGGTATAAATTGATTTTTCCTTAAATTGACAAAAAGCATTCATCTTGAACTATCAGCAAGCATTCTTTGCATTGGAGATAAGCTAGAAACCTTCCCGGTATGATCAGGTGTGAAACAAGAATGCCCACTGTCACCAATATTATTCAATATTGTATTGGAAATCCTAACAATAGCAATAAGAGAAGAAAAAGAAATAGGAGGAATTAGAATAGGGAATAAGATAATAAGACTAACTCTTTTTGCAAGTGATATGACGATATACTTGGGAAACCCCAAAGACTCAAATAAAAAGTTAGTTGAAACAAAGAATAATTTTTAGCAAAGTAGTAAATAAAGCAAATTAATACAAATCATTAGCATTCCTACACAAGCCTGCAAGAAGAGATAGTAAGAGACCCAATTTTAACATAACTCAACAGTATAAAATACCTCAGAGTACATTTGCCAAAATAAACCCAGGAACTATATAAACAAAATTATAAAAAACTTTTCATGCAAATAAAACTAGATTTAAATAATTGGGAAAATATTAATTGTTGATGGGTAGGCAGGGCCAATATAATAAAAATGACAATTTTACCTAAGCTAATTTATATATTGAGTAGCATCCTAATTAAATTACCAATTTTTTTTTTTACTGAATTAGAAAAAATAATAACAAAATTCATTTGGTATAACAAAAAGTTATATCAATGTCAAATAATGAAAAAAAATGTAAAGGAAGGAGGTTTAGCAGTACTAGATCTTAAACTATATTTTAAGGCAGTAATTATCAGATCAATCTGATACTATCCAAGAAATAGAAAAATAGATCAATGGAACAGAGTAGACATACAATTTACAGCCGCAAATAAATATAGTAACCTTGCATATGACAAGTGTAAAGACTTAAGTGTGTTTTGGACAAGAAGTCATTATTTGGTAATAAAAAAAAAAGTGTTGGGGAACCTGGAAAGCAGTATAGCAGAAATTGGGCATAGACCAATATCTTACACCATTTACCAACATGAGGTCAAAGGAATACATGACTTAGATATAAAGAGAGATATTACGAGAAAATTTGTAGAACATGGAACATATCTATTAGACTTATGGCTAGGTGAATAATTTATGAATAAACAAAAGATAGAGAGCAGAGTGAGGTGTAAAATGAATGATTTACATAAATTAAAAGGTTTTTGCACAAATAAAACAAATGTAGCCAAGATCAGAAGAAAAGCAGAAAATTTATGAAAAATTTTTATAGACAATTTTTCAGATAAAGGTCTCATATCTCAAATGTATAAAAAACTTTGTCAAATCTATAAGAATACAAGTCATCCCCCAGCTGATAAATGGTCAATGGATATGAACAGACAGTTTTCAGATGAAGAAACTGAAACAGTTTATAGTCATATGAAAAAATTCTCTAAATCATTATTGAAAAGAGAAATGCAAATTAAAACACATTTGAAATATCATTTTACACCTATAAGATTGGCTAAGATGATTGAAGGGAAAAATGTCAAATGTTGGAGGGGATGTGGAAAAATTAGGACACTAATTTACTGGTGGTGGAACTGTGAAATGATCTAACCATTTTGGAGAGCAATCTGGAATTAGGCCCAGAGTTATTAAATTGTCTATATTTTTTGACCCAACAATACCACCAGTAGATATATTTCCAAAGATGATTAGGGAAAAAGGAAAAGAACCTATATGTTTTAAAATGTTTATAAGAAGCTCTTTTTATGATGACAAAGAACTGGATATTGCAGGGATGCCCATCAGTGGGGGAATGGCTAGACAAATTATGGTATATGATTGTGATGACATATTACTGTACTATAAAAAATGAGCATGTTGATTTTAGAAAAAGATGGATAGAATTGCACAAAATTATGAGGAGTGAAATAAGCAGTCAGGAGAACACTGTATACAATAACAGCAATATTGTTTTAAAAGCAATTTTGAGTGAATAAGTCATTTTGACTATTATAAATGCCCAGGGCATAGGAAAGAAGATGCTATCTACCTCCAGAGAAAGAACTAATAAATAGAGATATGTATAGGATAATTTTACATATGTGTGTCTGTATCTAATGCTAGTCATCTCTAGGGTGAGGGGAGGGAAAGAAAAAAAGGGAAAAAAACAAATTTACACGATCACTTTATTATATATTTTAAAGGAATGGCAAATTGTTCATTTGCAGTTCTGCAGTTTCATGTACAATCTTTTTTTTTTTTTTACTATGTGATGGAAATGCTTATTTCATAAATTAAAAATAAAAAATATTAATAAAAATTTTAAAATTAAAGAAATTGATTTAAAAAAGAAAATCCTATTTATCTCCAGAGAAAGAAATGATAGTTTAAACACAGATCAAAGCATACTTTTTCTTTACTTTTCTTGGTTTTTTTTGTCTGTTTCCTCTCACAACATGACTAATGTGGAAATGTTTTGCATGACTGCACATGCATAACCTACATGAAATTGCTTGCCTTCTCAATGGTGGGGGAAGGGGAATCAGGGAGAAAATTTGGAACTCAAAAATTTTTTTAAGTTTAAAATTGTTTTTACATGCTATTGGGGAAACAATATAATTTTAAAAAGAACGTTTCATTTGGTTATAACTTTTACATTTTATAAATTTTTTGTTATAATTTTGTGATAAATTTTGTGATAATTTAAAAAATTTTTGAAGATAATCATCATGTGCCATCTTTGTCTTTCTTTCTCCAGGCCAAACACTCCCAACTCCTTCAACAAATTCTCCTATGATATGAAATCAAGACCCTTTACCATCCTAGTTGCTCTCTTTCTGTTTACTTGCCAGATTTCATTATCACTCTTAAACTGTGGCATTCCAAATGACTAGTCTGAGTTTAGCCATTCAGCCAATTCCAAATTCATTTAATTCTGTAACTGAATAGTCCATATCTTTCTCTATTTTCCATAGGAGTTGAATCAATTAATCAAGTATTTATTAACTGCTTATCAGCTACTTTTCTGAAATCTAAACAAACTTCATCTATTAGCACAATCCAGATATACTAGGCTAGTAATAATATTTTAAAAAATGCAACAAGGCAAAGGCAGTTTCCAGGTCTTATTTCCACAGTGGTTGCTTCATTGATAATGGACTCAGAGGGCTAAACTAGTGGTCAGGGCCAGGACTCTTGTGCCTACCTGCCCACTGGTGGCAGAGGGCTGGTCTGTCTCCACTGAGTATTAAGGGAGATTGTGAAAGAACTTTGACTCACCTGGTACATGCTACCTCCTTCTTACTTTTCTCTCAAGGGTACTTGTTGCTTTAGTTATTGTTTCATACCTCTGTTTATGCATATGATCTATTTCCTGAATTTCTTCTCCCAACTTTCCTTTATCTGTCCAGATGGTTCATAGCATTATCTGATGAGAAAGTTACTTCTGTGTCTTCCTCCATTGATTTTTACCAATATGCTCTCTATAAGTATTCCCCATCTTGTTCCCGGATTTCCAATATATTACTTTCTAAATATACGTTACTACTCCATTCTCACCTCTTTTAACTATCTTGTTACTTTTTAGTTAGGTATACCAGTCCAGAGGCATATTCCAAACATGAATTTCATACCATCAGACTTCAATGATAACAATAAAATCAAATTTGCCTCCTTAAATTAGTTAGGTACTTAAGCCTAAATTAAATTAGGTACTTAAGCCTCCATTCTCCCACTTATCTATAAAATTTATCTTATCTATAAAATTTGGAGGGTTACACCAGAAGAACTCCCAGCTCTGAAATTCCATGACTCTAAAATGTTTTCAATTTGGATTGCTATTACCATTTTTATGTTGTTCAAAAAACAAAATCTTATTTTTTAAACAAACATTTCAGAGTCATTCATTATGACCCATACTTGGGAGCATCATGAAAAGGGTTTCCTGTGTGGTTGTTATTTCTGAGTTAATGAGTTCAAGGAAGGCTCATATACAATTTTTTTTCCTTAGGGAACCAAAATTAACACTATTGATTGTCCTTTAAACTACTAACCTTTTTCCAACCATTCAAGGTCAAGTAGAGAAAGGAAAGTAAAATATATAATTTTATGCTCAATTTTAATGGTATAATTTAAAATGGAGGACAGTCTAGTTAGTTGCTGCCCTTGCCATCTCACTATCTAACCTAACACTATCATTCTGTTAAGATATTGTCAACTTTTTCTCATCAGTTTAGACATCAATAGTCTAATATCTTTCATATCCGTTTTTGGTACATTATCTTCCAAGTTCTAATATTTAATCAAATTATTATTGATTTTTTAAAGAGTCATTTAATGTAGAAAGGAAAACAAAGTTAATTACTTTATGGGTTCTCAGTTTCATTTAAAAATTAATTTTAAAAATTTTATTGATGCCTTAAAAAAACCCCACAGTTATTTCAAGTTATGTCCCCTACTTGCTTGAGTCTTGCTTTGTGACAAAGAATAGTTAATAAAACCAACATACACAGCCATAATGATTGATAATATATGCAGTCTTCCACAGCCATACCTCTCCAAAGAAATAATGGTAGTACATTTCTTCATCTCTCCTCTTGCAAAAGGATTAGTCATTATAAATTCATAGCATTTGGCTTCAGTTTTCACTTTATACTTTAAAAAGTCATTATATATAGTTTACCTGATTTTTCTTGCTTCACTCCATTTCTATTCATATAAGTCTTCCCATGATTTCTGAATTCCTTTTCTTCACCATTGACTATCACACAATAATATTTCATTATGTTCATATAGTACAATTAGTTATTCTCTTTTTAGTAGACAGTGCCTTTGATGGATTTAAGAGCCAGTGTAAGCTGGCTCTACCACACACCTATGATATAAGATGATAGAATTGACCTTTTTCCCAAACTGCTTTGCAGTTTCTTAGTACTTCTTATTGAATAAATGATATTTGTGTAAAATTCCAGTGCTTTGGTACCACAAAAAGTTCTCCTATGAATATTTTGGTAGATATGGGGCCTTACCATTCTGCTTTTGATCTCCTTAGTGTTGTAAATCTATTAGTGGAATATCTGGGTCAAAAAGTATAAATACTTTAGTGACTTTACTTGCATAATTTGAAATTGTTTTCTAGAACTGTTAGAACATACCATACATCTACTTATGGGATATTCATGTGCCCGCCTTCCTGCATTCCCTCCATTGTTGACTGTTTGTTACCTTTGTAAATTTTTTCAGTATGAGGTAAAACCTCAGATTTGTGTTAATTTGCATTTCTCTTATTAGGAGTGATTTGGAGAAATAAGATTATGTGACTTACTATATTGAAATTCTTTTTTTTGAGAACTGTATGTTCATACCTCTTATCTATAAGGGAATGGCTCTTGTTCTTATATATTTGTTATTTCTTTATACATCTATCATATGCTTTCATATCCTCATATTAAAGATAATAGACACCAAATTTTTCCAATTGATACTTTCCCTTCCTATCCATCTACGTTGCTTTTGCTCATGAAAAGAAATTTACATTTAATGTAATCAAAATTGTTAATTTATTTTTTTGCTTACTAGATACTCAATCCCTTGTTTGGTTAAGGATTCTCCCCTTACCAATAGTTGTGAAAGATACTTCCTGACATTTTTTCTGATTTTTTTTTCATTGTATGAGCTTTTATATTTAGGCTGTATATTCTTTTGGAACTTATTGTGATATACAAGATGTGGTGGGAAACAATTGTCTCTAAAAAAATGTGCACATGACATACTTTTAAATTTAATCTTCTTTAGTAATATTTTCTCCATTACTTTCTTTAGTCTAATCAATCAACAAAATAATAAGTCAAGCCCTGATTTATTACATTTGCCAATTTCTGAGCTGCAAATGCTTATAATAAAATTTTAACAATCAGTTATCAGGAGCTAGTTTGAGCTGGCTCTGGTACATGTTGGTGGTCTATGTTGTAAAATGCTGACATTGACCTATTTGTCAAACTGATTTCTGGTTTTTCCAGAATTTTTTGTTTAGTAAGAGATACTTCCCCAAGTAATTTATATTCTTGGACTTATCAACCACTTGGATATCAAATTAATTTGTTTCTGATTCTTATTTTCTGATTTGTTCTACATATTTGTGTTTCCATTTTTTAACAAATACCAAAATGTTTTTGTGATTACTTCATTGTAATATAGCTTGAAGTCTGGAATCACTATTCCCCTTTCAGCACTACTTTTTCCCATTATTTCTCTGGAGATCATAGTCCTGAAAATTTTTTTTTGTCAGAAATATGCAGAATAAAGCAAAACACATTCCCACATTGGCCATTTTAAAAAAATATGTCTTATTTTGCATCTCTGTCAGGCTGTGGTCAGTGATCTCTTGGAATCATGGTAGGTCATCACATTGATCAGAACTTTTAGATCTTTCAAAGTTGTTTGTCTTTGAAATATCATCATTATTATTGTATAATTTGTTCTCCTTGTTCTACTTATTTCACCTTGCAACAATTCACATGTGTTTCCCCAGGTTTCTCTGAAACCATCCTTTTCATCATTTCTCATGGTGCAATGATGTTCCATTATATTCTCATAATTATGATTTGTTCAATCATTCCCCAGTTGATGAACATTCCTTAATTTCCACTTCTTTGCCAGTCCAAAAAGGAACTGCTATAAATACTTTTGTACATATGAATTTTTTCCTCTTTTTCTATCTCTTTGGAGTATAGGCCTGACTGTGGTATTACTGTGGAAGAGGATGTGCATAATTTAGTAACTTTCTGTTCCATATTCCATTCCAGAATAGCTGGACCAATTCACAGTTCTACTAATAGTGAATTAAAGTGTTTATTTTTCCTCCATTCTGAGATACAGTTTTTTAAGATCTATATTTCCTATTATGTTGATTGGAATATTTTATATTTTTGTAGGTAATTTTTCATTTCCTTTAAATTCTCAGTTGTGTTAGCATTTAATTGTTTATTGTAGGTTCAATTCTATTTTCTTTAAATTAGTAGCTGTCATTTAGGTCATGATCAAAGGTTTAAATAGAATTTAGATTTTTGCTACATTCCAAATTTAAGTTTAATTAATTATGCTTAATTAGAGTTTGTTTATTGCCCACTGCAAATTGTATGAAAAATTTCAGAATTGCTAAATACATTGTTCATAGCACAGCTTAATCAAATCTTGTTAAAATAATGTGCTTTGGCATTGTTTTATTGCCTTTAGGAACTTTGAGTTGAACGAAGAAGATCAATGGATTTACCAGGCAATTGTAGATCAGTATCCAAAAGATATTCAGGGAAGAAGAACTTTGTATTTGGATATGTTACAGAAGTATTTGCCTCACAAATCTAGGCATGATCTGGTAAGTGCTACTTTAAGTACTAAGAAGTTTATTAGAAAAAAATTATATATTCAACACAAAATCTTGTTGAAAGTTACCTTTTGGAAATAATTTAGTTCATAGAGTCTAAAGAAGGTAAACATTTAAATTTGAAAAATTAAATATAGTCATCATTGTACAATCTTATCTGATCATTCAATTATTACATCTTTATAAGGAAAATTGTTTATAAAGGACTGCATCCTTCTAGCAAAGCTAGTGAATAATCCCAGCAATGATAAATTCGAAGTATCTCATTTCATGAGCAGAGCAGTCTTCTGCAATGATTGTTACAGGTTTATAGATAAATTCTTTGTTAATCTTGTTTAATTGGGCTTTTGTACTTAATAATAGTAACTAAATGTATACTTTACATTTCTTTTTTTTTAATTGTTGGATTTTTAAGGTATGCTTCTGAAAAAAGGACTCAACTTTAGAAATTTGAAGTAAAAAATTGTCAAATACATAGATGTTATTTTAATTATCTTTTTCATCTATCTCTATCATCTCTCTGTGTCTTTCTTTTCTCTCTGACTCTATCTCTTCTTCTCTGTCTCTCTCTTTTATCACTTCACCTTAGAAGACTATAAGCTCCTTGAATGCAAAGGTCATGTATAATTTAAATTTGTTTTTATCCTTCCCCCAGCACTGCATCAGGCATAGAGGTACTTCATAAATGTTTTGAATGAAAAGATTATATATTAAGATTTGGGTTTCCAGATATCATAGACATATCTCTAAGGAAAACTATTAGTGCTAAGTTAATAGGAAGAAGTTAAAAAATACTTGTTCTTTTTTAACTTTTTAGGCTATACATTTCTTTCTTTTAGAAAATTAAATGTTGTTCTTGCTTTTCTATTTTTTGTACCTTTCTGACTGTTCATATGTGACCTCTTTTTTTTTCCAACAGATTAATTCATATTTACTAGTTTCTTTTTGGTTTTTGTGTTTACCTAATATTAATTATGAATTCTATTAAAGTCTTAAGTATGTTATCATTCTTTTTAGAATTATGTCTGTTTCCTTTCAAAATGTTTGTCAGGTGATAGATAAGCCTATTTGAGGTTTTGTGGATTGAAGCTCACAAGTTAACAGAACATTTGGATTTTAGTTGTCAGGATTAAAAATATAAATTCATATCAAAATGCCTTTTTTTGTGAAGCTTCAATCTGTTCATTGTATACTCAGCCACCAAGAAATGAAGTATTTGTCTCAAAGCTGCTCTTCTTTTCCCTGTTTGCTCATCAACTTTTACACCTTATTCACGTGTCAAAAAAATGTCTGAAAACTCAGAGAACTGGGCTATAATGGCAAAAGAAGTGAAGAATCGGCCTGGTTATATAGATATTTTAAGGCACAACCTGCTCTTTTCTCAAATGTTCAGGTGAAGAGCTACAAAACTGGGATTATCTTGCTTATTGAAAATGTTGTAATGATTGTCTCAAGTCTTCCTTTTTCATTTGGAAAGCGCAGAACTGCTCTGATAAGTACTTATAATTCTGATATATTATAAAAACTGACTAAATTTAAGAAAATGTGATTATTTGTCCTGATACAAAGGCTGTAGTTTTTCTCTTTGTTTTTTTTTTCATTGGTGTTTTTTTTTTTTTTTTTTTGCTTTTTAGAGGGGGGAATGCAGGGCAATTGGGGTTAAGTGACTTGCCCAAGGTCACATGGCTAGTACGTGTTAAGTGTCTGCGGCCTGACTTGAACACAGGTCCTCCGGTCTCCAGGGCTGGTGCTCTATTTACTGTACCACCTAGCCACCCCCATTGGTGCTTTTTGTATAAACATCACAGTCATTTCCTAGTATTATGCATTTCCCTTCCTCCTTCACCCAGTGATGCCTTCATTATAACAAAGAAAAAGGTTTAGGCATTTGTTATCCCCATCAGAATAGCTAACTACACTGAACATAAGACTGATTATTAAAGAAAAATTGCTTTCTGCTTTTAAGAAAACCTTTATATTTTTCTTATCAACATAATTTAAGCAATAATGATTTGCCAAATGTAACTTTTCATAATTATAAAATGTTAATATTCAGCCACTTCCTTTTTAGGTTACACATGAGAAATACTGGAACCAATACTGTTTAGCCAGGGATCAGAGAAGAATTTTCTTATTAAATTGGGCAAAGGATAAGAAAGATTTTATACAAAAAGCTATAACAACTGTTGCAGAAGCATGTACTGCTTATGAAATGGAGACTGTATTGGCCCGTGACAGAAAAAAGCAACTGGAGCTCTGTGCTGTTCTGAAAGAAAAGGTAGGACATTTTACAGAAGGTGTCTTGTGTCTAAGTGACTTTGAATAGCCACTTTCTTTCCTTTGTTTGAAATCAACCATAAAACTAATTTCTCTAGAACACTTCTAAAAACAAATAGGATAGGAATGTGGGAAGATTTAGATATTAATAAGTTATTGACATTCCCCCAATATTAATCAGTTACTGGAATTCAGGAATCCACTGAGATCAGTCATGATGGTTCAAGAGTGTAATGTAATTTGGAGGCACTTATAGAAAGGCACAGAAACAAGCAGGTAATGTCCCTGACTTTGGAGGATCAAGACCTCCAGCTGATAAATATAGGAAATCCTCACTTTTGTCATGATTTTCCCACATTATACATTTTAAAAATGTGTTCTGGTTCATAAAGTAGAATGTTGAAAATTAGATAAATACATCATTTGGGTAACTGGCCACAGGAGGGGATGGTGGCTTTACTACTTAGTAACGGTACTACAGATGTTCACAGGTAATATTGCAGGCAATATTGCATAGAGAAAACATCTGTGGTGGTCATTGTTACAGCAGTTTTGGTGTGATTTGCTTCACTAATCATTACAGCAAAATCTGTTTACAGGTAATTTTGTCTCTTCCATTTGAGGTTGAAAAGGGCCTAGTGTCATTTTTCAAAGTATTCACTTTGGGGATTTCCCCTCTTCTAGCAGGTGTGCTAACAATGTGATAGATATCATATATATATATATTTATAATCAAAATACTAAGAGATATAATCAGGTTTATTTGAATTATTTGTCATCCCTTATGGTATAATAGTTTTCTATCACATTCATTTATTATAGTTTGTTCAATTATTACCCAATTGTAGGGCCCACATTTTATTTCTCTTTTTTGTTATTACAGTGGAGTTAATGTGAGGTTTTATATATATATGTATGTATGTATCTTTTTAAAGTGTCATTAAATTCCTTTGAGTATAAACCCACTAGTGGGATCTCTGGGTTAAAAGATATTCCAAAATACCTTCTAGAAATTTTGAACCAATTCATAGCTCCATCAGCAATGAATTAACATAGAGGTTTTTTTCTTTTGCATGTTTTCAGTTCCATTAGACTGTGAGTTCCTTGAGAGCAGGTCTTTTATCTTTATTTGCTACAACAGAAATTGCTGCCATATATTTATTGACATATGTGGGTTTTTTCCTACTTTTTCTCTCTATGGCATATTTCTTCTAGTAATGGTATTGGTAAGTTAGAGGGTAGATAGGCAGAATTTAGTGACTTTTTAGTTATATTTCTAAATTACATTCCCAAATAACCAGACTAATTAAAAGATAACCCCTCTAACAACTGTCATTTTATTTATTTATTTGGTTATCTTTGCCAATCTGATGGGTCAAAGATGGAACCTCAGAGTTGTTTTAAATTACATTTCTTTTATCAGTGATTTGGAGCACTGTTTCATATGGACATTAACAGCTTGCTTTTCTTCTTTTGCAAATTGCCTATTTATCCTTGGAAGATTTATCTATGTGGGGAATGTCTCATATTATATATATTTCAATTAATTCCCTATATATCTCTTGGATATATGAGCTTTATTATCTTTAGCACATATTACAACATTCTTAACTTTAACAAAAATTTCCTGAAGGACTAATCCAATAAATACTAGTTATAGTATTTTTATTATGGAATTAACCTGGGAAATTTTTTTAGGGCTTATGATGACAAATGCCAAATTTTATATTGTTCCATGTTTTGCAAATACATACATACATACATACATACATACATACACATATACACACATACACACATATATAAAATAATCAGGTTGTGAGTTATTCACTAGAGATTTCACTTTTCAATTTGAAACTAACTGGGGAAGGAATATGTTGAGCAATAATGAAAGGGTGGGAGGGGGAAAGGCAATCAGAGACAGAGACAAAGACAGAGGCAGACAGAGGCAAACAGAAAGACAGGGAGAATATCTGTTGATGCCTGAGGCAAATAGAATAAAATACCTGAACTTCAAAGTCCTACAAAAATATTATCTTTGATAACTGCCTTTTTCTTTACTTATACAGAAACCAACAATTGAAAAGATATATGTTGTATGCAAGTATTTCAAAATGGCATGTGTTACTTTTTACTAATATTTAAATACGAATGAGCATTAGAGAAGAGATGTTTAAAGAGTGACAGCTTTGGAACCATGAAGAACTGAGTTCCAGTCTTGTCTCTGATATATACTTAAATTTTCAGTGCCCCAAGCAACTCTGTAGGACATAATTTAAGATCTAACTGATGATCTGCATTAGTGACAAAAGGTATAACTTGCAACAGACAATTTACTTAAACTGCAGTTTTTTCAGTTTCTGTATAAAAAAAACCCCAAATCAACAACAATACATAACTTCACATAATATTGCTTTCCAAGTAACCCTTTCTCTGAGTAGGCAATTAGTTACCCTTGCCAAAACAAAAAGAAATCAAAACAAATCAAAACAAAACCCAAATAAAAAAAAATGTTGCACATTCCCACATGGGAAGAAAATTTCAGAATATTATGCTAATATGCTTAACTCATTCATTGATACCTTGGGCTAATAGTTAGCTAGTTTTAAAATGTATGGTGGGAAAAACTCAAGATTCAATAGCTATGATTTTGAATCACAGAGATATGTAGTAGTTGTCATCATCATCCAGACTCTCAAAGGAATTTTTTTTGGTTGCATGAAATATAATTTTGGAATGTTACATTTTAAAGAATATATTATATGATCTATGCACAAAAAAAAACTCAGCAGACATTTTAAATTTACTCCTAATGATATAGTTCTCTGATAGAACTTTTTTTTTGCCTATGTTGGCCAATTAAATTCAATGTTTATGGAAAATATTTGCATCAGGTAATTTGTAGTAAGAGTCCAGGGTAAGGGGCAGCTAGGTGGTCCTGAATTCAAATCTGGCCTCAGACACTTAACATAGAACTAGCTGTTTGGCCTTGGACAAGTCACTTAATCCAAATTTCCCTACCTTTCCCCCCCTCCAAAAAAAAAGAGTCCAGGGTAATCATTATGGTTTACTCTATATGACTTTTTTAGTTATCTCTTTGTGAGACCTGAAATACTTCTGGCCAGATGCTATGAGTAAGCAATCCAAATCAACACCAGTGTTGTCTAGCTAAAGCCTGCAAAAAGGCAGTTTGTCACTATGTTAATTATCCTGTGAGGGAGTGCAATATCTGCATCATCCATGGTGGGGGTGTGTGTGCTCTTTGAGCTGGGAACCCAATAACAACATCAAAGGATAGCTTTTTCCTAAAAGTTGCAGTAGCTCCATTTACCACCAGAGGGCACTCAGCTCAGCTTGCAAGTCTAACGGTTCCCCCACTTTTGGTCATTTTGGAGTTACCTGGAAGATAACAAAGAATATTACTCAAAATATTTTAGAAAATACGAATTCTAACACTCTGAAACTCCCACCCTATATCTAGGTTGTGCTCTTGTGACAGATCCTTGCATTCACAAGACTCAAATATTCAATACACTATGATGTTAATTTATTGAATTTAGTAACAATGAAAGGAATAATTTAAATGCTCTTAAAGGGAGCCATCCACCTCCATTATTTCATAAACCTTCTCAGATCTTCAGGGGTGGTAGGAGGAAATTCTTAAGCTGCTCATATCTGCCACTTATTTAAAAGGAATAGGGGGAGAGGTCTATGCCTTTAATTTAAATTCCAGGACACAGGATATGGTGAGGGAAAGTTGGGGGAAAGCAGTGGGAAAAAAGCACATTTCCCTTCCTTGCTTACTAGTTGATGTTTGCTCCTTAGCTATTAACCTCCAGGGTTGGAGTCATCTCACTCTCTTTGGGCACTGGTTCCAATATCTGCTTCAAGGTCTTAGTCATCATCTGATAGGAGTCTCAGGCCTTAGCAGCAGTAGCTACCACAGCTACCTTCCTAGCTGCTATAGTGCAGTCCAGTGGAAGCTAGTGCTAACCCACAGATACCTGGACGATGTTCGGCAAATCTGAATATAACAGTAGCCACTGATTGCTCACCCTCCTCCCCGGCCCCATATAGTGATAAGGGAATCAAAATCTCAAGAGGAATATAAAGTGACTCAATCTCATAGATCCATATACATCTCATATTACCCTCCAGTGCATCATTTAGCTGCCTAACATAGGGCAGTTTTGAGGCAGCACATCTTTCCCTGTTACTGCTCTTGGCTAGAGAGAATTGGAACATCTTCACCTCTCAGTGTCTCTCAAATTCTGTTTCTCTTTGTGGAGAATCTTAGGGACCTTGAATTCATACACATATGAAAAAGCAATACATAAGAACCTACTAAATGTATATAGCCCGATCATCAAGAAGTATGATCACTATATGTATGTATATTTATATAGGTTATATATGTATATATATATATATATATACATACATATATGTATATGCAGATCTTGGTCACATACTAAAAAAGAAAAAGAATTGGGCCAGAACTACATGGGAGAAGGACAATGGGCTGTATTGCCTTTGGAAAACTTCATAACTCCTTTGATGATCCCAAACTTCTCCCTGAAACAGAGGCCCACTCTTTAAAAATACCTGTATTCTACTGGCTTATTGAATGTCTGCTAGTCATGGAATACTACCCTTCCTGAAAAACTGAAAGTAAGTATTGGCCATGCGACAGTGATGAGATGCATGATAGCATAGGTGAGCAGGCTGCCACAAGTAACACAGAACTGTGAAGGGGACGAAGTAAAATGTGTCTAGTCAAAGAAATCATGATTAAAAAGAAAGATGGGATGTAATGAGAGCACAGGACAACTGATGGCTAGCTAATGTGTTTGACTAGTGAATCAACAATGTAGAGAAAGCAAGCATGGCCATGAACACTTTGGTAGAAGCAAACTTTGAGAGATCATTAACAGGAGTCACACAGGATAGACAGGGATGGGCGAGTTGTGACCTGAAATGCTGGAGGAAACATCCCCATTATGAGTATCTGCTCTAGTATTTCTCTGGTTTTTGATGTTGAGAAGAATCACAATTTCAGGAACAATCACATTTCTTTTGGTTTGTTTGTTTTTTGCTCTTTGGAGGAAGGAAGGCAGGGCAATTGGGTTCAAGTGACTCGCCCAAGGTCACATAACTAGTAAGTGTTAAGTATCTGAGGCTGGATTTGAACTCAGGTCCTCCTGACTCCAGGGCCAGTGCTCTATTCACTGTGCCACCTAGCTGCCCCCAACAATTACATGTCTAATGTACAATTTTAAATAATGGTAGTTGGTCTGACCTGTAAGGTTTTCTCCCAAGGTTTCTCCTAGCTCCATGGTACCCCATGTATTAATGACCAGGTTGACTTCTACTGAATTCCCTAATTTATTTGAAATGGCTAAAAAGAATGTCCTTGGGTGGCTAGGTGGTCCAGTGAATAGAGCACTGGCCCTGGAGTCAGGAGGACTTGAGTTCAAATCCGGCCTCAGACACTTAACACTTACTAGCCATGTGACCTTGGGCAAGTCACTTAACCCCAAATGCCTTTCCTTCTCCCCTCCAAAAAGCAAAAAACCAAAACCAAAACCAAAAGAATGTCCTTTCCAGTGATGATAGAAATATCATTTTGTCTCTGAGCAGAATTTTAGCTCATGCAATTTGACATTCTATGCTCAGTCTAAAAATCTGCTCAGATATGTAATGAGATAATTTGCAATGCAAAGCTAATAACTTCCACCTATTCTTTCTTACCTAGTCCATTAAAAGGCTTCATTTTTCATATACTTTGCGACTACATGTGTGTATATCTAGTATTTTACATTTTAAATTTTTAATTGAAATTATAATATTTACTTTTAGATCATGTACATGATTCCCAAATTAGGTATCTTCTTTCATAAAAAGGAAAGCTCCCTGTGAATATAGGAAAGCATTTTAATTTTTGAAACATATTGATCATGATTTATAGCAGAAAAATATTTTTGGTAGGAGTAGGCACAATTGAAGAACATATATACCAGCGGTGAATATGTTTTTCAAGGGGAGGGCAGAAGGAAGGAAAAGCTCAACATGTACTCTCACCTTCAAAAAAAAACCAAACCACAACCCAAACCTTGTTAATACTTACATTTTTCCAAAGCAATATAATTTCCCTGGAGATTTTTTCAATTTAAATTTTCTCCATCAACAACTTTTTACAATAAATATACCAACTGGCTTCCAGCTGTCATCTTAAGTCTCAAAAGAATGTACTTTGATTATAAAACTGGATTGACAGGAATTTAAGAAAAGAGACTCCAAAAAGCCAAAGAATTGCTATATTCCATTGTTCTCATGAATTCCCTCAATTGATGGCATTAAGAAGGGCTAGTATCAAAAATGATTTCATAAGGAATAAGCCAAAGTAAATGGAATGTCTCCCTCTTCTTTCAAAAATGATACACTGGAATAAAAATGTATTTGAATTATGAAACACAGACATGCAAATTAATAATAATTTTAGCTTGCATTTGTCAAATGCCTTTTATTTTCTCCAAACAGTCATGTATTATCTTTAGTCATAAAATTACTCTTTCAAAATGCTTTTAAATATGGGTTTTTTTTGGGGGGGGTCAATCAAAACATTCCTCTGTGGTAACCAGGATTATATTAGCCTCAAATTTATAAATAAGGAAACCAAGTCAAAGAGAATTTGAACTCAGGGAAGGATAGCTAATGTACTGAATGACAGTTTGGATCAAAAAAAATTCCTATGAACTTATGGGCCAAATCCAATGAGGAATTTAATAAACTGAAATATAAAGTTTTATACTTGGGGATAAAAAATTAACTGCACAAGTATAGGATGGAAACAGTTTGTCTAAACAACAGGTTCCATGAAAATATTCTGAGTATTTTAGTGAGTTAGTTGCAAGGTCAATATGAGCCAGTGGTAACATGACAGTCAGAAAAGTGAATGTTATCTTAGAATGCATTCACAGAAGCACAATACCCAGAACAAGAGACATTGGTCTTACAAAGATGTGGAGGTGGGAGACAGAAAGTCATGTATGGAGAAGAGCAAGTAGATCTTTTTGTCTGGAATGTAAACTATGTGAAAGGAAGAAATAGGAAATAAGTTCAGAAACATAGGTTGAAGCCAGATTGTAAGTGCCAAACCCTAGTTATATTTGGAAACAGCCGCAGTCTCTTGGGGAGAATGGGCCCCTTCAGCCTCTTGTGAATATTTTTCTGTTCCTTCCTGAGGAGTGTGATCAGATGTATCAGACACCTAAAAACTATGTCTGTACTTCTATTCACTTCTAAAAATGGAAGCTAGAGCTGTCACTGGTTGTACCCAACTGGAGTTCGAGGAGCAGTCAGCCGAAGAAGCAGGATCACTGATACTAACAAAGGAGTCCACTTGTGATGCAAGAGTGTCCATATATGGAGCTGTCTGTTGCTTGTATGACATGTCTGTATTGAGATTTTCCCTTCCCCCTAGGACAGCCACTGTAGCAGAGGCTTGAGGTCCCTAGCATTTGAACCTAAAACCTTAATGTCAATAATTTCTACCCTTGGTCCTTAGACTAACCATATGAAATCTATTTCCTCTTCTATATGATAGTCCTTCACATCCTGTCTTCTAGGCTGATCTTTCCAAATTCCTTCAAATCTTCTTTATATTTATTCATTCTTCATTCATTTGTTCAACAGATATTCATTAAGCCCCCACATCATGTAGAACACTCTGCTAGGTGCTAGGGGAGATTAAAAAAATAGGAAACATCGTCCCTGTCCTCAGGTAAATTTTAGTATTGTTAAGTCTTTCATAATTATCGTCACTTTCTCTAATTGATCAATGTTTCTCTTAGCTGGACATTATTGTTGTTCAGTCATACAGTCATGTCCAACTGTTCATAACCCCATGGACTATATAGTACACCAGCCCCTTTTATCCTCCACTATCTCTCGAAGTCTGTCCAAGTTCATATTCATTGTTTACCTGATACTCTCTATCCATCTCATCCTCTGTCATCTCCTTTTTCTTTTGTCTTCAATTTTTCCCAACATCAGGGTCTTTTCAAGTGAGTCCCATCTTTTCATTATATGGCCAAAGTAATTAAACTTCAGCTTCAGTATTTGACCATCCAGTGAATAGCCAGAATTAATTTAAATACTGATTAATTTGACTTCCTTGCTGTCCAAGGAACTCTCAAAAGTCTTCTCTACAATTGAAAAGTGTTGATTCTGTGGCACTCAGCTTTCCTTATAGTCCAACTCCCACAGTCATATATTGCTACTGGAAAAACGGTAGCTTTGACTATACAGACCTTTGTCAGCAAGATGATGCTTCTGTTTTTTTTTTTTTAGTATGCTGTTCAGATTTGCCATAACTTTCCTTCCAAGGAGAAAACATCTTTTAATTTTATAGCTGCAGTTGCCATCTGTGTGATCTTTGAGCCCAATAATATGAAATCTGACCCTTCTTCCATTTCTTTTCCCTGCCTTTTTTTTTGCCAAGAAATCATAGGATCAGTTGCCAATATCTTAGTTTTTTTGATGTTAAGCTTCAAGCCAGTTTTTATATACTTTTCTCTTTCACTCTCATTAAGAAACTTTTGTATTTTTGTATGGGACACTATACTTCCATTAATATAACCTCAGACTACAAATTGCAGTACAATCATTGGCCAGATTATTGGAAGACATATCTTCACTAAGAGTTCCCCTTCAGCAGTGGAATTACAGGTCTGGACTCCTCATGCCCCACTCCCTAATTGCCTTAGCTCTTTTAAGCAGCCTTGTCTTATTATTGCATCATATTGAGTCAACAATCATTGAAAAGATCCACTTTTTTCATACAATTACTATTGAGATTTCTCCATTCTGTTTTAATGCAATTAAAAAACAAACAAACAAACTGAAATTACAGGGTTTTATACTTAAAAAAAATCAATCCTCCATTCTAGCCATTTGAGTTTTTTTTTAATCTTGATTCATTCATTTGATATATTATCTCTCCATTCCAGATCTGGATCCTCCACAAGTTTGATAAATGTTTCTTGTACTTCTTCTCATCTTTACATCTGGTTCTTTTCCCTTTTCTAATCATTTAAAAATTGGCAAAATACATTAGTGTCCTTTTTACCTCCTTCATACCACCCCCTCAAGATATCAAATTGTATTTCTCTTCTCTTATCCAAACTCCTTGAAAAAGTTATTTATACCTTTTGCTTTCACTTTGACTTCTCTGGCTGATTGCTGAACCCTTTGTAATTGCCTTCTAACCTCATTCCTTCATTGAAACTACTCTCTCCAAAGTTACCATTGATCTCTCAGTGACCAAATCTAATGGTCTTTCTTTAGTTCTTATCTTTCTTGACCATTCTGCAGCATTCGAAACTATTAATAAGCCACCCTTTCTTCTTGGATATGATCTTTTCTCTGGGTTTTTATAATACCATTCTTTCTTTCTTCATTTTCTCACATCTGACAACTTTTTAGTCTCCTTTGCTGGATCACCAACTATATCATATTCCCTACCTGTGTGTGTACCTCCAACACTCTGTCCTGGGGTGATTTCTTTTCTCTCTACATTCTCTAACTTGATGACCTCATGGGCTTAATTATTGTCCATAGACAGAGGATTCCCAGATCTGAAGCTTAAATCCTTCCTGAGCACAATTTTGTAATACCAAATGGCTGTTGGACATTTCAAAATGGATATCCCATAGACATATGAAACACAACATGTGCCAAGCTGAACTTGTCTTTCCTCAAAAATAATAGCATTTGTATCTATCCTTTTTCCAAATCTCTATTTCTGTCAAGGTCACCACCCTTTGTCTCTAAGACCTGGCATCATCCTCAACCCCTCACTCTCCCTCACCCCACATATCCAAGCAGTTAAAAATACTTGTCATTCCTCCTTCCACAACATCTCACCTATCTCATCCCTTCTGCTCACACAGGCCACCATTATCTCCCATCTGAACTACTGCAATTTTTCCATGGGTCTCTCTGCTTCTCAAATCCATCCTCCACAGTAGCCAAGGTGATTTTCTTTAAATCCAGGTCACTCCTGTGCTCAGTATAATCTAATGAAGATTAGAAAAGGCAGGGTTGCATAGTGGATAGAGACAGTACCTTGGGGCTAGAAATACCTCAATCCAAGTCCTATTGCTAATATATGCTGGCTGTGTAACCCTAGGCAATTCACTTAACCTCTCAGTCCTCTAGTCAACTCTCTAAAATTACAGTTTTCTTTCATGTTGACAACTAGTATCAGTAGAGGGAGTTTCCTCATCTTGGTTTTCTTTATACCATACATGTCATGATATCATCTTATAGTATCAGAGAATATCATCCCCAAATTGGTATATTTTGGAAAAAAAGACCAAAATTCTACCCATATTAGCTAAGTAAAATTAAATATTTGTTCCTGCATTGACCTATTGCTTACTTCACTGACCTAATGCTATGCTTGCTTCCTTGACTGCACGTTAACATAATATTGTAATATTAAGGGGAGGAAGGAGAGAGGTAGCTATGAGACTACTGAGTTCTCTTCAGGCACTTTGCTAATAAGCTTTCCAATTGACTTATCCCTTTGAAGGCTATGACACTTCTGAATAATTATTGTCCAGTGAAGGACTCACAAATTTATGCTAGGAAGCAGAATACAGACTAGTTTTTCATCACCATACTTTTAGTTCTTGTAGATTTATAAAGGAAAGGATGTTTTCTTCTAGGTGACCATGGCTCTTTTTGTTTGAATCTAGTGTAATGCTTTTCCTACATAGAATTCATAGTTATAAAAAGAAAGAGAAAATTTATAATCATTAATCCTGACTGACATGGTGCTATTCTCATTTTAAAATGGGCTTTTAGTCAATTACAGTTATATGACACATATACAGTCATCAACACTCGTTGTTGTTCCAAAGAGTGCTACTTAACCACAATTTGTAATATTGTTCAGTTATATTGCCCTTCCCACCCCAACACACAGCCACCAACCCCCTGTTAACAAACAATTTAGGAGAGCAATCACATTCATGAAAACCCAAATATGATCATGATACATACACTCTCTATAAATAGAAAGTGTCAGCCCAACAACAAGAAACCTGGGGCTTTTGCATATGATGGTGGATCTTATTATCAGTCAATTACATCTGCTCTTTGTTTGTAACTTCCAGTATCTTTCATGTTGGGTGTAATTAAATGTAAGCAAGAAATTTGGAAGAGAGCAAATTTTGAAAGACAAAATGCAGATGTCTAAGTCTCCTTCCTGGCACTGATGGTAATTAGCTTCACATTACTCGGCTTTAAATTTTCTGACTGTTTAATATATTTTTATGGATTAGGATGCAGTTCTTTCTCTTTGGTTGAATAGTGCAGTATTTTATGTTAAGGGTCATAGTTATTCCTCAGAGAAACATATATAGAATTAGTAATTAGAACATTTTGGACTGGTGAAAAAATACATAAATTTTTTTTGCTGAGTCTCACTGCAATTTTCATTTAAAAGTAAAAATAACTAAAATTATAACTTTATAAATCCATTTGAATTCCAAACAATGATCATTGTTCTCATGTTTATCTAGTTAAAACAGTCATTTTAGAGGTTTTACTAAAACTTTATAGGAAAAAATTAGTTTTTCTATCTCCATGAGAATATTATAATGCCTGGATAATACTCAGCTTCCAGCCTAGTCTCTATTTGGAAAAAGTTCAAGACTATGGGATTTATTCTCTCATGGATGCTCAGGGAATTTATGTGTAACTTCCATTAGCATTAATGGGGATAATCTGTGTGAAGCCCTTGTGCATTGACAGAATGGCCGTTAATTTTGAATTTTCCTCTCCATTTCCTTTCCTTCTACTTTGATGATATCTGTTTTCTTTTTCTCTTTTCTTTCCCTCCTTCCCTCTCTCTTCCATTTTCTATCTTTGTCTCTGTTTCTTTCTGTTTCCCCACCTACATATATTTGACTTTGTCTACAGGGAGGCAATATATATTGATATATACCCTACATTTAGTTTGAAATATTTGTTGCTAAATTTCATTGCAAGTGAAAGGGGTTGTAGTACTGGTAATGAAAGTCACTTTCATTTATGATTTTATCAAATTAATCTTCTTGTGATCTCAATTTGACTTTGGTTGTTGGCTCTTCTATGTAGGCAAGAAGTAATGACCTTTTTGCGTAGAGAGATTAAAACTACTGACTGCCAAGATCTTTATATCATCTGTGTTTATTCTGTGCTGTATCCAGAAAGAGCTGAGGAAAAAAAATACTACCAAAGACCTCCTGTTAAGAGACCTATAAATTAGGAAATTCATAAACTGTAATCATTTTTATCATCCACTATAATTGCTTTTCTTAATTCTCTTCCTGAGTAGTAGCTTTAGTTTCAATGACTCCAAAATGGTCTTATTCTCATAAAACGTGTTCTAGCAGTTACTGATCTCTTGAGATTTTGTTCATTAAAATAAGAGCTCAGAGGGAAATTTCACTACTTTGCTTTGAGATTAAAAAAAAACCCTATATGATCTAGTTGTGCTAAAATAAATTTAAACAACTTTAAATGATTTTACTAATATTTATTTACAATTGGCATAATTCTTCCCATGCCTCTCCTCCTAAATATCATAAGGCAACAAATCACCAACCTGAAACCTTTTCACTTGCATCAGTTAGGGAAATATCTTAAGCAGAGATTCTGCCCTGTAGTTAGATCAGAAAGTTCAAAATTTTCTCAATAAGGAAAGTAGGTTCTGGAGTTGTGAGCTTTGGAATTTTAACTTAGGAATCCATGGCAAATGTCACTGGGAGAGACACTAGAGGAATAAAAATAAGCCAGGTACACAAGTATGGTAAAAGAGGGAATGTGATGAGCACTATGGATGAAGTATAATAAAAAGGGAAGATAGAAATATCCATCACTGAAGGCAGGGATGGAGATCATGGAAACGTTCATGGAAGGGGTGAAATTTAAACTAGCCCTGAAGGATGGGTAAGATTTTAAGAGGGAAAGATTTGGAGAGGGGTAAAGTAATTCTAGATAGAGGTACAATATGAATAAAAGCATGGATGTGGAAAAGTACACGGTTTATTCAGAAAATAGGAAGTAGTGAAATTTGAATGGTGAGTAGGGCACATGAAGAAGACAAGTGGGAGGTGAGACTGGAAAGGTTGGTGGGGACTGGTTCCTGGAGAACTCTGAATGCTAAGCTAAGATGTTTGGCTCTAGGTATTAGAAAGTTAGTGAAGGTTTTTGAGCAGTGAAATAATACAGTCTGGCCTGTTCATTAAGAAAAGTAATTTGACAGCTGTATTTAGAATGGATTGGCAGGAGGAAAAATGAAATAGATCTTTAAGAAGTTATACTGTGTGTGTGTGTGTGTGTGTAGCCAAGATGGCAGATTAGAAACAGCAACTCAACTGAAGCTGAACTCTTTCAACCTTCCCTTCCAAACAACTTTATATGCCTTGTCAAATTTTGGAGTAGCAAAGCCAGCTAAAAAGTCAGAGTGAGACATTTTTCTGCTCTAAGAAATCTTGGGAGATTGGCAGGAGACTTCTTTCACAGTGGGGAGAAGGTCTATTTAGAGTCCATATTGGGGCAGAAACAGTAGCCAGCAGCAACACTTTTGGAAGCTCTCAGCCCAGAGATGGCAAGGGGGTCAGACCACTGGTCAGAAACAGATTATAGAGGACCCTTTGCTGGAACTTGGTACAGCTGGAGCTGATTGGCAACTCTATGGCCCATATGCAGTCTAGGTAACAGTTACAGGGTACAGAGAACTGGTGGTCAGTTATAAGTAGCAGGGGCTCTGGTCACAGTTCCAGTAGCCAAGAGGAGTGACAGCACATATGGCTGTAGAACCTGGTCACATGTCCAGGGTCAAGAGGAATGCTAGCACTTTTGTATGCAGGAGACCTCTGGGTAAAGACCAAAGCTGCAATGACCATGCTTCTCCAGAATCACTCCATTTTGGAAGCACCAAAAACTTGCAGACCTTTAGAACTAGCTCCAAAAACATTGACATGAAAAAGCCGGAAGGTGAGCAGAGCCCAAACTTTAATATACAGCATAAAGTCTAGAAATAGGCTGAAAAAAATAATAATACACTAAAAAAAGAACTTGATGATAAAAAAAAAAACTACCATGGTGACAGGGAATGCCAAGACATAAATCCAAAAGAAGATAACAATGTGAAAACAGCTTTAAGCAAAGCCTCAAAGAAAAATGCTAATTTTTATTTGCATTGATTGCATTTCAATATTATGCCTTAATAATAAGTCCAACAAGAATTACTAGAAGAGTTAAAGACAGAGATAAGAGTAGTAGGGGAAAAATTGGGAAAAGAAATGAAAGTAATGCAAGAAAATTATAAAAAGAGAATCAAGAACTTGGTAAAAAAAAAAAGGTACAAAAATTATGAAGAAAATAATACCTTAAAAAACAGAATTGGCCTAATGGTAAAAGAAGCACAAAAATTCACTGAAGAAAAGAATTTCTTAGAAAGCAGAATTGGGAGAGGCAGAGACAAGAAGGCAAAGTAAAGGCAGGGACTTGCCTGAGCTCTCCCCTAAGCCCCTCCAAATGCCTTTAAAAATTACTCCAAACAAATTAAAAATGGTTGAAACCACAAAAAGACTGAATGAAACAAATTTCCAACCCAAGACAACTTGGAAGGTTGGTAGGAAAGGTCAGTTGCACCAGGGTGAGAGAGGAGAACAGTCCAGTACAGTCCATGCCAGCATAGACATGACCCCAGTAAATCCAGGCCTCAGGGCAAATGAATCAGTGGCAGCAGTGGCAGTTTCTGGACCTCTCAGCCCACAAATGTCAAAGACAGCTTGAAAGGTCAGCCAGAAGGGTGTGTTACACCTGGCTGAGAGTGGAGCACAGTCCAGCACAGGCCATACCAGCACATCCTCGGCCCCAGGAAACCAGGAACAGGTCTTGTGAGTGACCAAATTAGCAGTTGCTTCCAGAGCTCTCAGCCTACAGACAGTAATGGTGTAGAATAACTGGTCAAAAGGAGATTACAGAGATCTTTTTGCTAGGAGTGATACAGGACTCTCTTGCTTTATCCATACTTAGTTCCAGGTCAGTCCTGGGTGTTAGTCCTAGAAGGAGGAGGAGCACAAACATAGCAAAGCTTGTGGCCATAATGGAGGAGGAATGTTTCTCACAGTTCCAAGGTAGAAAGGAGTGCTTGTGATCACTTACAGACCAGAGTGCAGGCCAGGAGAGCAGTAAACACTTCTCTTTAGATCATACCACCTTGGAAGAACTGACAACTTACAGGTCCTTAGAAATATCTCTGAAAACAGCTGCACAAAACCCCTGAAGCTTGAGACAGTGCACCCTCCACCCTGGAAGCAGAGCCCTGCTTTAACAAACAGTTAAAAGTCAAGTAATAGACTGGGAGAATGAACAAACAACAGAACAAAAACCACTCTGACTATAGAAAGTTACTAATGGTGACAAGAAAGATCAAAACACACACTCAGAAGAAGACAACAGTGTAAAAGCTAGTACATCCAAAGCCTCCAAGAAAAAATATGAATTATTCTTTTTTTTCTGTTTGGAGGGGGAAAGGTAGTGAAATTGGGATTAAATGACTTGCCCAAAGTCACAAGCTAGTTTTTTTTTGTGTTAAGTGTCTGAGGCTGAATTTGAACTCAGGTCTTCCTGACTCTAAGGCCAGTGCTCTATTCATTGTGCCACCTAGCTGCCCCCCAAGAAAAAATATGAATTGGTCTCAGGTCATGGAAGATCTCAAAAAAGATTTTGAAAATCAAGTAAGAGAGGTAGAGGAATTGGGAAGAGAAATGAGAGTGATGCTAGAAAATCATGAAAAAATGAGTCAATAGCTTGGTAAAGGAGACATACAAACACACACACACAAATACTGAAGAAAATAACAGCTTAAAAAACAGACTAGCACAAATGGTAAACAAGGTTAAAAAAGCCAGTGAGGAAAAGAATACCTTAAAAAGTAGAACTAGTCAAATGGGAAAGGAGGTCCAAAGGCTCACTGAAGAAATTAATTCCTTAATTCCTTAGAATGGAGCAATGGAAGGTATTGACTTTATGAAAAATAAAAAAAAAACAATAAAACAAAACCAAAAGAATGAAAAAAAATAGAAGACAACGTGAAATATCTCATTGGAAAAACAACTGACCTGGGAAATAGATCCAGGAGAGATAATTTTAAAATTATTGGACTACTTGAAAGTTATGATCAAAAAATTGCCTAGAGGGGCGGCCAGGTAGCACAGTGAGTAAGAGCACTGGCTCCAGTGTTGGGATCCAGTAAGAATTGAATCCCGGACTCAGACACTTAGCACCCACCCAGAAACACCTGGCCGTGTAACCTTGAGCAAGTTACTTAACCCCAATTGCTTAGGGGCGGCCAGGTGGCTCAGCAAGTGGGAGCACCAGCTCCAGTGTCAGGATGACCTGGGGATCGAGTCTGGGCTCAGATGCTTAGCACCACACCCAGAAATAATAACTGGCCATGTAACCTTGAGCAAGTTGCTTAACCCCGATTGCTTTAAAAAAAATTGCCTAGATATCATCTTTCAAGGAATTATCAAGGAAAACTGCCCTGATATTCTAGAACCAGAGGGCAAAATAGAAATTGAAAGAATTCATTGATCACCTCCTGAAAGAGACCCCAAAGTGAAAACTGCTAGGAATATTATAGTCAAATTCCAGAGTTCTCAGGTCAAGGAGAAAATATTGCAAGTAGTCAGAAAGAAACAATTCAAATGTCATGCAGCTATAGTTAGGATAACACAAGATTTAGCTGCTTCTACATTAAGGGATTGGGGTGGGGGTGGGGTTGAATATGATATTCCAGAGAGCAAAGGAGCTAGGATTACAATCAAGAATCACCTAGCCAGCAAAACTGAGCATAATCCTTTGGTGGGGGGGGGGGGGGGAGGAGTTGGATATTCAATGAGATAGAGGACTTTCAAGTATTCTTGATGAAAAAATTAGAGCTGAATAGAAAATTTGACTTTCAAATATAAGACTCAAGAGAAACATAAAAAGGTAAACAGGAAAAGGAAACCATAAGGTTAAACTGTTTACATTCCTACATGGCCATAACTCATAAGATATTTCTTGTTATTAGGGTAGTTAGAAGGAGTATATATAGATAAAGGGTACAGGTGTGAGCTGAATATAAAGGGATGATATCTAAAAAATAAAATTAAGGGTTAGAAGAGAACTGTACTTGGAGAAAGGGAAAGGAGAGGTAGAAGGGGTAAATTATCGCACATACAAGAGACAAGACAAAGCTTTTATCATGGAGGGGAAGGGGGGAAGATGAGGAGGAGTAAGAATTGACTCAAAGAGGGAATGACATACACATTCAATTGGGCATAGAAAGCTGTCTTATTCTTCAGTAAAGAGAGGAGATAAGAGAATGGGGGTGATAGAAGAAAGGGCAGGTTTGGAGTTAGAAGTAAAACAATTTTGATGAGGGACAGAGTGAAAGAGAGAGAATAGAATAAGTGGGAGGAGGGGATAGGATGGAGGGAAATTCAGTTAGCAAGAGTTAGCAATGAAAAAATATTCTAACTCATTATTGATTGGATAAATAAAAATTAAAATAATTCTGAGGTACTACCTCATACCTATTAGATTGGCTAATAGGACAGAAAATGTAAATGACAAATGTTGGGGGGGATATGGGTAAAATGAGACATTAATGCACTGTTGGTGGACCCATGAACTGATTCACAGTAGAGCAATTTGGAGCTATGCCCAAGGAGATATAAAAGCATGCATACCCTTTGACCTAGAAACATCACTACTAGTTCTGTATTCCAAAAGAGATAAAAAACAAAAAGTAAAAAGACCTATGTGTACAAAAATATTTATAGCAGTTCTTTTCTTGGTGATACTCATCAGTTGGATGGCTGAACAAGTTGTGGTATGTGATTATGATGGAATACTATTGTACCATAAGAAATGAAGAGCAGGGAGCTCTTGGAAAATCTGGAAAGACCTGTATGGGCTGATGCAAAATGAAAAGGACTGTGTACAAAGTAACAACAATTATGTAAGATAATCAGCTGTAAATGACTTCGCTATTCTCAGCACTATGATGGTCCAAAGCAACTCTGAAGGATTTAGGATGAAAAATGCTATCCATCCCCAGAGAAGGAACTTATGGTGTCTGAATACAGATCAAAGCATAAAAAAAGAGATAGAAAATTTTTATTTAAAATAATGGTAGAAAATATAAAATGCTTGAGATTTTACCTGCCAAGCCAAACTCAGGAACTATATAAACAGAATTTAAAAACACTTTTCACACAAATAAAGTGAGATCTAAGCAATTGGAAAAAATATCAATTGCTAAACCCTAAATTAATTTACTTATTCAGTGCCATACCAAACTACCAAAAATCATTTTATAGAGCTAGAAAAAATAATAGCAATATTTATCTGGAAGAACAAAAAGTCAAGACTATGAAGGAAATTAATGAAAGAAGATGTGAAGGAAGGTGTCCTAGAAGTACCAGGTTTCAAACTGTATTATAAAGTAGTAATCATCAAAATAATCTGGTACTGGCTAAGAAATAAAGTAATAAATCAGTGGAATAAATTATGTAGATAATTGTTGTTCAAGTCTTTTCAGTTATGTCTGACTCTACATGATTCCATTTGGGGTTTTCTTGGCAAAGGTACTAGAATGGTTTGTCATTTCCTTCTCCAGCTCATTTTACAGATGAGGAACTGAGGGAAAAAGGGTTATGTGACTTGCCCAGAATCATACAGCTGGTAAGTATCTTAGGCCAGATTTGAACTCACAAAGATAAGTTTTCCTGACTTCAGGCCTGGCACTCTATCCACTGTACCATCTTGCTACCCCACAGTACACAATACAGAGAAATAATTGACCACAGTATTCTAGTGTTTGATAAACCCCAAAATCCAAGCCTTTGGGACAAGAACTTACTATTTGACAAAAACAGCTGGTAAAACTGGAGATAGTTTCACAGAAACCAGGAATAGACTAGAACCCTATGCTACAAGATCCCTATATGCATTCTTCTCAATATCTATTCCTTTGGTATGTCCACTCCCTCCACTGCTAGTGAGGGTATTTGTGAGACAGTGTGACCTAGGTTTATGGTGCAAAAGTCTTATTTCTAATTTTCCTTACTATACTATTTCACTAATTGTCTTTGCTTTGAATTAAATATGTCTGCTAACTAGTAAAAAGAAACATGCTCATAGGAATTTGTGAGTTAAGTTTTCTTTAAGTAGATGTGTAAACAAAGAGTACCTTAAACCCTGGGTAGCCTCCCTGGAGCCCTACAACAATGGTCCCTGTCCATAAAGAATTTATCATCTAGTTGGGGGGATATAAGATAAGAACACATGAAATAAAGAGTAAACAAATATATAATTCTGAATATCTAGCTATATTATATGTGACATAATACTGTTTATGTGTACAATTAGAAAATAAAATGATATGTGATAAAGTATTGTTTTACTCCATTGAATTGTATACTTCTTGATGGTAGGAAACGTCTTTTGCCTCTTTTGTATCTCCAGAGTTTAGTGCAGTACCTAGCACCTGACTCATTTTTGGTATAGACAGACAGATAATTTAAACTAGAGTAATCAAGGGAAGCTAAGTGGCATAGTGAATAGAGCACTGGCCCTGGAGTCAGGAGGGCCTGAGTTCAAATCTGACCTTAGACACTTAGCACTTACTAGCCATGCGACCTTGGACAACTCACTTAACCCTGATTGCCCTGCCTTTCCCCCTCCAAAAAACAAAAGCACCCCCCCCCAAACTAGAGTAATCCATGTTCCACTGAAGAGTTTGAGTTTGAATTGTGCCTTGAAGGATAGGTAGAATACAAATAAGCAGAGAGGAAAGAAGAGTACTTCTGCAATAGTGAGCTACTTTGGGTAAAGGAATAGAGGTAAAAATTAGCAAGGGAGAGTACAAGAGTGGGACTGAAGGAATAGAGAGTAAATATTGATAGAATGATCTGCCTCCTCATTGTAGGAGGGTAGAGCCAGATTATGGAGAGCCTTGAAATTTATGTGAGGTTATTTTTTTTATTAGATATAGCTAGTAAGGAATTTAAATAAGTGCTTAGGGAACCAATTTTTGAAAAAAATTACTGATCATGAACTAATGACTTTGGTTTTATATTATGGGACTTAAATTTTGAAAGTAATGCTTTAGATTAATATTCTTTTTTTTTTTTAAAGCAATCGGGGTTAAGTAACTTGCTCAAGGTTACACGGCCAGTTATTTCTGGGTGTGCTGCTGAGTGTCTGAGCCCAGGATTCGATCTCCAGGTCATCCCGACACCCATTGTAAAATTCTCCAAATTTGGTAATATAGCAAACTCTGTATACAGCCATGGTAAAGACTGCCAGCTACTGTCATCCTGTCTTCTTCCTAGAGTCTTTCTCTCTTCCTGGGCTTGTAGAGAGGTCAGAGTCATGTGCATCTTTTATCTAGATACTGGAAGCTAGAAAAACCCACAGAACATCAATATATTGGATCTCCCTTCTCTCACCAACTCTGCCCTGCCCCTCTTACAGGTGCAAGGCATTGATCTCCATCAATGAGGAGAGAGTCCTATACCAAGTAGCCCTGAGGCTCAGGTTACATACGAACAAAATTTATTGAGTGGCATAATTTTTCTGTCTTAATAAGTAGATCTTTTCCCAATTCATCAAGAGCTTTAGAATTTAGGTATTTATAACTAAGGTTATTTATAACTTAAGAAAAACATTTCTTGTTATTGTTGTTTAATGTTGTATATAGGCTTATCAGGACCAAGTTAAACTCAGATCTCTAGGTTTTTATTTGAAAAAAAAAGATCATAAAGAAAGGTCAATAAAATTAATAAGTAAATAATCTTTGAGACTCTGAGAAGCAATACTATATCGCTACTGAAAATCAAAAGCAATATCAACAGAAAGAAGTGATAAAAATATGGATTTGAAATTTCTTGAGAAAACAAGAGGCAGTAAAAAACCAAGGAGAAGGGGAAAAAACATTTTGCCCCCAAATGACAATATACATAGATGGAAAAGTTAAAAAAATACACAGTGTGGAAATCTTTCAGAAATCCATGAGAAATCCTAGGTATACTAACTGAGGGAGAAAATTAAAATGGAAATGTTAATGATTGGGAAATAGGGATATATTTCAGTTCTGAAAATAAGGGGGTCTTTGGAAAGTAAGTGAACTATCAGAAGTTTACTTAAGTATATAGGTGGAGAGACAAATATTTGGCTACTACTTTTTACCTGGATCTTCTGTTATCCATTGTTATATAGACTTTGAAATGTTTCCCAAAATATTGTGGGTGTTTTGTACAGTAATTTTAACTAGGTCTCAGAGGGTAGAGTAGAGCCAATTAAGGAAGGCCAAAATTAGGAGTTAAGGCATACCTCAAGGGTTGAGTGAAGTCCAGCCAATTAAACAAGGAAGCAGAAGCAGGAGTTTCTTTTTTCTAATGCTTATGAGCCCTGAAAGAAGATCTGAAATGATAAAGTCATTTTAAGGGGGTAAAAGAACAGGTGAGATCTTAGTAGAGTGAGTCTCAAATCCATGATATTTATCCAAACAGAGGAAGGACACAGAATTTAGTAAGCCCTAGAAGCAAATTTCAGGGACTTTGGGACATTAAGATTCAGGGGCAGGAGGGGTGGCCAGGTGGCTCAGCGAGTAAGAGCACCGGCCCCAGTGTTGGGATGACCTGGGGATCAAATCTGGGCTCAGATACTTAGCACCACACCCAGAAATAACTGGCCGTGTAACCTTGAGCAAGTTACTTAACCCCAATTGCTTAAAAAAAAAAAAGATTCAGGGGCAGGAATATTAACCACTGTGAAATTAGAGTATAAAAGCAGAAATTGTTGTCACTGATGATTAGGTGCCCATGCCCATGTCAAAAGAAAACAAGCAGTAAAACTAACCTAATGCTGACCCACCAAACTACTGACACAGTTCTCTTTATATCCTACCTGACTAGAGCTAGAATTTGTCCTGGAGTCTGGATTGGGGCTAAGCCTCTAAGTTAAAGGTATGTAGGTCCAGCTCCCAGAGTTAAAGGGTAGAAACAGGAGAAGCCATTTTAACATCAACAAGTACATTTAAGGTAATTTTTGTGATTGGTTATAATTGGAAGTTACTGGGAGTTTGAATTTGAACTTGAAAAATTAGATAACTGCTACGGGGTTTCTAATAATAATCTATTTGTTTATTTATTTTAAGCCCATCTCCTCTCTATATTACCTGCTCCAATTAAAAATCCTAAAATTATTGTAACAGATACCGTAGGAAAGCAAACAAATCCACACATTTGCCATGGTCAAAACTGTATGTCTCATTTTGCAGCTTGAGTCAATCACCCTTCTTTGAGGAGGTAGATAATGTACTTCTTCATTAGTCCCCTGGAGTGATAATTGATCATTGCATTGATCTAAGTTTTTCTAAATTATTTTTATTTCTAATGTTTTTGTTACTATATGAGTTGTTTTCCTTGTTTTTCTCATTTCACTCTGCATCAGGTCATGAAAACCTCCCCAAATTTCTCTGAAACTATTCCTTTTACCATTTCTTATGATTTTCAGTGAATTGTAGTATTGTTCTCAGGTCTTCAGAGATTATTTAGTTATTAATTTTATTGGTCTATGACTCTTTTTCAAATAAAATGCTAGAGATCTGAGTTTAATTTGGTCCTGGTAGGCATACTGCATAAAATAGCAACAAAAGTTTTTTGGAAAGAATCAGTTATAAATACCTAAATTCTAAAGGTCTTGACAGATTGGAGGCAGGGTTACTTGTTAAGACAGAAAAATTTAGTCAAAATTTTGTTTACTTATAGCCCTAGCCTTGTGACTCCTTAGTATGGGATGCTCTATTTCCATTATATTCACATACCACAATTTGTCCAACATTTCCCAATTCCTCTTTTTTCCAGTTCTTTGCTACAACAAAAGGATTTGTTATAAATATTTCTACATGAATTGATCTTTTTCCTCTTTCCTTCATCTTTTTGAGGTGTAAGTGTAGAAGTGGTATCACTGGATCAAAAGATATACACAGTGACTTTTGGGTATATTTCAAATTGCTTTTGAGAATGAATGAACCAATTTATAGCTTAACCAACAGTGTTCCAGGGTGCTAGTTTTCCTGAAGTTCTTCCCAGCAATGGTCATCTTTTCCAATATGTGAGAAGTGAGGTGGAAACTCAGAATTGTTTTAAGTTTAATTCCTCTAATTATTAGTGATTTGGAGAATTTTTCATCTATCTGTTGATCACTTTCATTTCATCCTTCTTGGACCATTTATCTTTTGGGTAATGGCTCTTTTTCTTATCTATTTTAATTAAATTCTTTACATATCATGGATATAAGGTTTTTATCAGAGAAACTTTCTGCAAAGATTTTCCCCAGTTAATTGTTTCCTTTCAAATTTTAATTGCATTGATTTCGATTCTGCAAACGCCTTTCAATTTCATGGAATCAAAACCCTCCTTTCTATCTTAAGTTATTCTTTCCCTTATCTGGTCATTAACTTTTCCTCTCCATCATTGCAAAAGGTATTTTTCTTCTTTCAAGTATTTAGATGTAATCTCATTCAGTGCATATGATTAATTGAGGTTAATTTATTGTCTATGATGCCTTGAAATATAAAGATAAATATAATTTTTCCAATTATCCCTTAATCATGTTTTTTTCCTTTATCTTGTTTGATATCATGATTGCTATCCCTGCTTTTTAGTTCACCTGCAGCATAAAATTCTGTTCTAGTCCCTTGTTTTTTACTCCATGTGAATCTTTCTATTTTAAGTGTGTTTCTTCTCAACACATAATTATTTGACTCTGCTTTTTAATCCATTTTACTATTCTTTTAAATTTTATAGGTTAATTAATTTCATTAATGTTCCTGGAAATAGTTGTTATTTGTGTATTTCCAGCTTTCATGGAGGCCATCCCTTGGGTAAGATTTTACAACTCTTTCACTAAAATATTTGCTTGCTTTCTAATTCTTTTCTCTAGAGTCCTCATTTCATTTATAATATCTTTATTTCTTGTTTGATGTTTTCCCTGGAAAGCTAAAAAACCATATAAACAAGCCATACCATTGTCTGAGACTCACTGGTAGTCATTGTGACATTATCTGCTTTCCATAGGCTTGTGTCATGTACATCCTTGGATGCATAAGATTTCTCTGTTATAGTTGTTGTCTTCTGTTTATTTGTATTTACATCTTTGCTTCCTGTATTGGAACTCTTGGTCTGCACCAGTTTCTAACTGCTTCTGTACACCTGGATTGGATTGAGAGCCCCTGTTTATTTTCAATTTGTATTGTCTGAGATCATGTTGTTGGCCCTTCTCTCTGCTGATAACTGTTGTGTACATAGTTCTGGCACTCAGGCTTTTCAGTATTTTCAGCATACAGAACATTAAGCTTTTCAAGGCTGACTAGAGCAGCTTAGTTCAGTGGCTACAAACTTTAAGAACTTCTAAGGCATGTGGAGTGATTCTACCTTTTCTGTTGGAGCTTTGCTGGCTCCTCTCCAGGTATAAATTACCTAGGTGCTTAGCTGCCCTGGGGTCTCCTTTTTTGAAGCAATTATGTTTTCATAGACCATGTATTTACAGCATATGGGGGCATTCTTGGACTCCCTGGGGCTTCCTGGCTAAAACTATCTGAAGTACTCAGAACTGGAAGGTCTCCAAAGGCTGTACTTACTCCCTGGCTCCTCTATCTGAGCTCCCCCTCACCACACACACACACACACGCATGCACACATGCACACATGTTTTTTTTTTACTAATCTTAATAAAGGTACTCAGTAGTTAATTTATTCCTAATCAATATCTACTCTGATATTCTTTTGTTTTTATTTCTTTTGGGATACATCTGTGGGAATTTGATTTTTCTGCTCCCATTCACTTGGCCATTTTAACTAGAAATTTTCCTTTCTATTGGATTTTTAAAGTTGTATTCATTTGTATAAATAGAAATAAATATTTTTCATATGTTTTGCTTCATTTATAATTAACATGAGCACACAAGCATACTATAAACAATTGTATAATGCACAGAACTAATTGTCAAACTATTAATAAATCCACACAGAATATTGTACCCTTTTCCAATCAGTTCTGATCCAATAGTGTTATGTGATTTTCAATTTAAATCTAGCATAATATTGTACTGGAACAGTATAGAATCTGGAGAGAAGTAGATTATTCCTTGAACTTTTGTTGTTACTGCCAGTTGGCACACACTAAGATTATATTATTTGTATTAAGACACTTTCCCTTTCAGTTTTGTCCCATAAATCAAAGGTGTCTTTAATAGTCCATCCATATCTTCCATATTTCTATTTCTTATATGAAAATAAGAAAAATGAAAGGAAAAAGGACCTATATTTAAAGAGATAATTATAGCAGCTCTTTTTGTGGTGGTAAAGAATTGGAAGTTCAGGAAATGCCCATCAATTGGGGAATGGATGAACAAGTTGTGATATATGAATGTAATAGAATACTGTTGTACTATAACAAATTATGATCAGGCTGATTTCAGAAAAACTTGGGAAAACTTATATGAACTGATGCTGAGTGAAGTGAGCAGAAACAGGAGAGCAGTGCACACAGTAAAACAATTTTGTGTGATGATCAACTATGATAGATTTGACTCTTTTCAGCCATACGATGACCCAAGATAATTCCAAAAGACTCATGATGGAAAATGCCGTCCATATTCAGAGAAAAAGAACCGATAGAGTCTGAATGCAGATCAAAGCTATCAAACTATTTTCAATTTTGTTTTTTTTTTATGTTCTTTTTTCCTTTTGTTCTGTTTCTTCTTTCACAACATGACTGATTTGGAAATATGTTTACCATGATTGCACATGCATAACCTGTGTCAGATTGCACACTGTCTTGGGGAGCAGGGAGGGGAGGGAAGGAAAGAGAAAAAAAGTAGAAATCAAAATATTATGAAAATGAATGTTGAAAATGATCTTTACATGCAATAGGAAAAAATATTATTTACATAAAAATATGAAAAATATAGAACTATTCTAGCCTGATAATATTGCTAAAAATTTCCAGGCAAAAAAGTTTTTGGATTACCCATCCCTGGTCTTTTTTTTTTTTAGAGGAGGAACTCATTTTAATTTTCCCAAAGCCTTGAAAGATGTGCAGACACATAAATGTGGTAAGGAGGAGGCAAAGTACCACAATAGGCTATGCTCCCCCTTCTCCCAGGATGAAGTATAGGTCTTAAGAGGTTTATAAAAGAAACCGAAGACATGTTTTTAAGGAGCTTGTAGTCCAACCAGAGAGACTATATATGGGAAATATATCTTATCATGGGAATCTAAAATAGAATTGCTTAGTGGTAGATAGAGAGCTAGACTTGGAATCAGAAAGACATGAATTCAGATCTTGCTTCTGATACTTAAGGTTATAGTTTTAGAGCTAGAAGGAATGTTAAAGACTATCTAATCCAGCCCTCTCTAGAGATGATGTGTCCAAGGTCCATAGAAGTTATAGGATCATACAATCAGGCTGGAAGGAACTTTAGAGGCATCTAGTCAATCCCCTCATTTTATAGACGAGGAAACCGAGGACCGAAAAGGTTAAACAACTTGCCTAGTGATAGAGCTACGATTTGAAACCAAGTTCTCTAACTCCAAAGCCAGCATTCTTCCACTATAGCACATTGCTTTGTGACCATGTGCAAATCACTTAACTTTTTAGAGTCTCACTTTCCTCTTCTGTAAAAAGGGAATAATAATACATGTCATCCTAACTTATAGGGGCTTTTTGAGGCTTAATGAAATAATTTCTTTTTTTTTTTTTAAGCAATCGGGGTTAAGTAACTTGCTCAAAGTTACATGGCCATGAAATAATTTCTATAAAGTGTTTTGTAAACTTTTAAATGCAATATAAATATCTTTTTTATCATGTTGGACCAGTGGAGCAATTTTGAGATTATAATATCACTTTCCCTTTGTTCTGCTAGATATTTTTAGCTTTCACTAGCTAATTAGTTCTTTTTATTAATGCCTTTACCTTTCTCCTTCCATTTTAACTAAGAGTGTATGTGAGTAACTAAGCCTACGGGAGTAGACAGAATAGAAAAAGTTTGGATGCTTGGTTTCCTTAAATAATTTCTTATTTTGATCACAGCTTAAACAAAATTTCTAACCTTTCATTTCTTTTTTTTTCAAATGCTTTATTAACTTCTGATATACATCATTCATTTCTGCCAGATTTTGAGTTACAAATTTTCTCCCCATTTTCCCCCTACCCACTGCCCAAAAATAGCAACCCACAGGATATCCCCTCCTCCAATCTACTCTCTCCCATATTTTCTCCCATACCCCTTTCGACTTTTCCAGGGGATCTCTATGCCCCAGTGCCTGTATATCTTATTTCCCAATTACATGTAAAATAGTACTAATAATAGTATATATATTTGAGTATTTGATTTAAAACTTTGAATTCCAGATTCATTCCCTTCCTCCCTTGTCTTCCACCCTTACTGGAAAGATAAGCAGTTCAGTATAGGTTGTACATGTGTGGCTAATGCAAAACAATAACATAGTAGATATATTGTAAAAGACTGACTATATTTCCCTCCCTCCTATCCCACCTCCCACTTGTTCTATTCTCTACTTTGATCCCATCCCTTTTCAAAAGTGGGTGCTCCCAACTTCCCTCCCCCCCCCAGCCTGCCCTCCCTTCCATCATCCCGCTCTCATCCCCTTCCCCCCCTATTCTCCTGGAGGGTGAGATATCCTATTTAGTGTGTATTTCATTCCCTCCTCAAGCCAAATTCAATGGGAATAAGGTTGACCCATTCCCTTTTGCCTTCCTATTCTTTCCCTCCATTGTAACCATTTTCCCTTGCCTCTTCTATATGAGATAGTTTACCCCATTCTGTCTCTCCCCATCTCCTCTCATTATATTTCTCTCTCACCTCTTAATTTCACCTTTTAAATATCATCCCTTCCTGTCAAATTGGTCCTGTGCCCTCTATCTATGTATACCTGTAAACATATACACACTCACATATGTATTCATATGACCATATAACTATATATATATATTTCTATTCCCTGAGAAAAGTTTCATAAGTTACAATTATTGTTTTTCCATGTGGGAATGTTAATAGTTCAACTTTGATAAATTCCTTATGATTTCTTTTCCCTGTTTACCTTCTCATGCTTCTCTTGCTTCTTGTATCTGAATGTCAAATTTCCTATTCAACCCTGGTTTTTTCAGTAAGAATGATTGAAAGTCCTCTATTCCACTGAATGACCATATTTCCCCCCTGAAACATGATACTCAGTTTCACTGGGTAGGTGACTCTTGGTTTCAATCCCAGCTCCTTTGACCTCTGGAATATCATATTCCAAGCCCTTTGATTGCTCAGTGTAGAAGCTGCCAGATCCTGGGTTATCCTGATTGTGTTTCCACAGTATTCAAATTGTTTCTTCCTGGCTGCTTGTAATATTCTCTCCTTAATCTGGGAATTCCAGAACCTGGCTATAATATTCCTAGGAGTTTTCTTTTGGGGATCTTTTTCAGGAGGTGATCGGTGGATTCTTTCAACCTCTATTTTGCCCTCTCGTTCTAAAACATCAGGGCAGTTTTCTTTTGAGAACTTCCTGGAGGATGATTTCTAGGTTTTTACTTTGATCATGGATTTCAGGTAGTCCAAGAATTTTTAAATTATCTCTCCTGGATCTATTTTCCAGGTCAGTGGTTTTTCCCATGAGATATTTCACATTGCCTTCTATTCTTTCATTTGTTTGGATCTGTTTAAATTCTTCTAAATTATATGCATTGTCAAGCAAAACAAATTCCCACATTGGCCATATAAAAAACCTTTGTCTTGGGGTGGCCAGGTGGCTCAGCAAGTAAGAGCACCAGCTCCAGTGTCGGGATGACCTGGGGATCAAATCTGGGCTCAGATAAGCAGCACCACACCCAGAAATAATAACTGGTCGTGTAACCTTGAGCAAGTTACTTAACCTCGATTGCTTTAAAAAAAAAACCTTTGCCTCATTCTTCATCTTGGAATCTATTGCCACCCTGTTAGGAGATTGGTAGCATGATTTATCATTTCTCTAGAATCATGATTAATCAGTGCATTGATTAAAGTTCTTAAGTCTCTCAAAGTAATTTGTCTTTGCAAATGTTATTATTGTATAACTTGTTCTTGTTCTTTATACTTCACTCTGTATCAGTTCAACTAGTCTTCCTAGGTTTCTCAGAAACTGTTCCTCTAGTAATTTCTCACAGCACCATAATGTTTCATTAAATTTATATAATCTTTTTAGCCATCTCCCAATTGGTACATACTTTTTTCTTACCAAGAAGAAAAGAGTTGTTATAAATACTTTTGTATATATGGGTCCTTTCCCTTTTTTTGATTACTTTGGGCAACAGGTAGTAGTTGTGACACTGTATGAAGAGATATATCTTATGTATATATATATATATATATATATGTTATATATACTTACATATATAGTTTAGTAATTTTTTGTACATAGTTCCAAATTGCTTTTGAGAATAAGTGAACCAATGGATAAGTGGCCAAAATACATGAACAAACAATTCTCAAGAAAGTGGTTGAACCAAGTCATAGCTCTACATTTTCCCAAAGCCCCTCTAACAATTGCCACTTTCCATTTCTGTAAATCTTGTCATTATGAGGGGTATAAGGCAAAATGTCAGATTTGCTTTAATTTGCATTTCTCTAATTTTATCGATTTGGAACATTTTTTCACATGGCTCTTGCTAGCTGGATTTCTTTCTTTGAAAATTGTCTATTCGGAGGTGGCTAGGTGGCACAGTGAGTAGAACAATGGCCCTGGAGTCAGGAGGATCTGAGTTCAAATTCAGTCTCAGACACTTAATACTTACAAGCCATGTGACCTTGGGCAAATAACTTAACCCCAATTGCCCTGCCTTCCCCCTCCAAAAAAGCAAAAAGATATATTATCTATTCATATCTTTTGTTATCAATTGAGGCAATGCCTTTTAATCTTATTAATTTCAATTGGTTCCCTAATCCTTCTAATCTGAGCTACATTCAGCCCAATCTCTCTCTTTTTTAAATAATTTTTTTCCCAATTAATGAAAATCAACTTTCTCTCCCATCTACCATTCTCTGGCTCAATGAATCCCAATTATTTTATTTTTTCTAATTACATGTAAAAACACCTTTAAAATCTTTTTTTAAATTTTGAGTTCCATATTCTTTTTCTTCTTCTCCCCCCCTTACTGAGAAGATAAGCCATTTCTTGTAACAAAGAACATTTTACTAAAACCAACCAATATAGTGATATTTGTCACAATATACCTGTAGTTGACCATTTTCTCTATCAAGAGCAAGATAAGTTTCATTATTGCTTCCGTGATAATATTTCCAAAGCCACTGTTACATTCTGATGTACATCAAAAGGTAACCTTTCTTTAGAAATGATGAACTGAACTTATTTAAAAAGAATCAGATATATGACTTTTGTCTGAACTTGGGGGATGTGTTATCAAACCTCTGCTCCTCTCTTTGATGTATTCTTTTCCCAGAATACATTTTATTTGGAGAAGGAAAACTTCCCACCAACTGGGGAATGCAAATTGTTGTCTGCCATTGCCAGAAGGTTAGCAGATTGAGCCATACAGAATAAAGAATGATGGGAACTTAAGGAAGTCATTTAGTCAATAAGCATGTTTTTAAGTGCTTACTATATGTCAGACACTATGCTAAGTGCAGAGGATACAAAAAAAAAGAAAAAGACAATCCTTACCTACAGGGAACTCGTGATCTAATGGGGGAGGCCGCAAACAAACATATACATACAAGCTGCATACAGGATAAATAGGAAATAAGCAATAGAGGGAAGGCACTAGAATTAAAGGGTATTTGGAAAGGCTTCCTGTAAGACTCATAGCAATATAACCAGATGCTGCAAGATCCCTAGAATCTTATTTGGCTAATTCCCATATACTGCTGAATTTCACAAACACCTGTCTGATTTTGATACTCAATAGCACTAATTAAAACACTGACATCTTAAACAAATATGTTCCTTTCAGTTATCCAGGTGTGGGGGGAGACTTTGCTACTTGCCTCCAGTTTATGATTTCAATTGCCTTCACTTGCCTCTAAACGCACTACCAATGTTATGCCCTACCATCTTTTCCACTGGGAAGACAACTATATATAATCTATATGGGAGTTTTGGGAAGAAAACAGCTATTACAGATACACAGGGGTGTGTACATCTTCCATCCATTGTCTTTACAATCTAACATCTCCTCTGCCTCATATTCCTTCTACAACCCTACACAGATGGTAGCTGATTGTTTCCTTTGTAGTTGTGGACATTTTGTAGCGGGTAGTAAGAATGACATAAAGTTGGATTTAAAAGAGACTTCAGAAGCTATGTAGTTCAACCTGTACCTGATCAAGTATACCTTATTAATACCTAATGTTGCTAACAAGTGACCATCTGGCTTTTGCATGAAAATCTCAGTTTTGGGGAGGTGAAGAGGAAGGGATCATATCTCTCTAGGCAGTGCATTTTAATTTGGGATCACAGTAGTTATGAGAAAAGTTTTCCTTCTGTTGATCTGAAATGTATTGTTTCCATCCATTACTACTGGCTTTGCACTCTGATTCCAAAAATAAGTATTTTTTTTAACAGAAAAAAACTTTTACTTGCAACTCATGTCCATTTTAAGTCTTTTCTTCTCTATTTTAAAATCATCAATTCCTTCATTCAGTCCTTATATGTCATGGCCTGTAGTACTCTTATGAGGGCAGAGTACAGTTGAACTAATATTCCCCTTATTCTAGATATGGGCCCTCTAAATGCAACCTATGATAGCATTGTTTTTACTTGCCATGTGTAGTGTTAGTGGGAGTTGAAGATCTTCCCCACCCATTAATAGGCCACATGTGGAGCCCAACAGAAGAAGCTTGATTAGGGGAGGCTTGTTTTTCAGGAAGGCCCACATCTTTTTTTACTTTATAATTAGGCAGTGCATCATGAGGGTTGTGATACCCTCTGACCCTGTTTTCATATATATATATATATATATACATACACACACATATATATGTATGTATGCATGTATGTATGTGTATACACACACACACATACATATATATATACTCTGATGTTAGCATTTTGCTTTGGGGCTTACTCATGGGAAGAGTGTTTATGTGGTATAGCCAGATTAGACTCTGGGAAGCCATTAAGGACCACCCCCTCACCCTGGGCTTTGAAAACCCAGATATTGGTGCTTCTCTCTCTGGTAACTATATATGTATATAATGGTCAGACAGTTGTCTGTTGATCTGTGAGGTATGTGTTACTTGGTCAGATGGTTAGAAGCACTGTCTGTTGGTCTTTATGCTATTATTTCTGCTTATAATTTCTGTTTGTATTTTCTCTGAAGTTCAAGATGCTGACTTTTCCCCCTGAACTAAGTAAATGATGTATATGTTTGACTAAGGTAAGATTGTTGACCCCTTTTGAGTTGCTTTCCTTTAGAAAATCAGATCAAAGAACCTATGCTAACAGTCTTCCTGTGTTCTGGTGTTATTCTTCTTTCACCCTTACAGTAGCTGTAAGTAGAGTATAGTGGAACTATTATTCCCCTTATTCTAGATATGGTGCCTCTAAATGCAATGTATGATAGCATTGTTTTTAGTTGCCATGTCACATTGATGACTTATTTTAAACTTTCAGTTCACTAAAATCCTCATCTTTTTCATATAAACTGGAATATAGTCATGCCTACCCCATCTTGCATTTGTGAAATTTATTTTTTTAAACCTCAGAGCAAGACATTTATCTCTAGCAGTTTTTTTTTATTAGACCTAGACTTTTGTCCTAACTCAGATTTTTTTTGTATCTTAATTTTTTAATCCCACTTCATGATACTTGCAGACTTCTTATTCATGGTATTCTTTTACAAAAGTCATTGCCAAAAATATTGAGCAATACAGGAATAAGGATATATTCTTGAACTATTCCATTGAGATCTTACTTCAAGGTGACATTTTCCTGTTAGTGAATAAATACTCTTTGGGTCTAGTGATTCAATCATTTCTTAATCTACTCAATTGTGTTATCATCAAACTCGAATATCTTTATCTTCAACAAATTCATTTCAATGAACATTAGCACTGTTCTAGACACTAGGGATTCCAGTTTTGATTTGTATTTCTAGGCTTATTTCATATAACTTCCCATTTATTCACTGCATTCCATCCAAACTGGAATACTAGTTGGGTATTTGATTTATCATTCTATCTCCCAACTTTGTGCATTTCTGCAAGCGCAGGATTCTATGACCCTGGGCAGGTCACTTACCTCTCTGTGCCTCAGTTTCCTCATCTGTAAAATGAGTGGGTTTTAATCAATGATTTCTGAGATCCCCTCCATCATATGATTCTATTGATGATTGTATCGAATCCTATTTTTAAATGTTATTCCCATGATACGAAGGCAAAACAGCTTCTGTTTCTCTGAAACATCTACCAGAGAAACATATGCAGGAAACCATTTTAAATCTGGAATAAGGAGCAACCAAATACTGAATGCTTTGTATTGTTGCAAGAAAATTTGACCATGGGCAAGTACTGTGCCCAGTCATGATACAATTGAGAGGTATTATAGTTCAGAAGCAATTTTATCTCTTATTTAGTCCTTTTTATTTTACTATTACCCTATGGCTTATATGTGTTATGAAGAATAACCAAACTCCTAATGGATTTCAGAGACCTTTCCAAAATTTCTCTGTAAGCTATGTTCTTTTTTTCACATTGTCTCTGCTAGAGGCCTGTAAAATAAACTTCTTTAAAATGGAATGTGAAAGATAACCTCAAACACAGGACCTGAAGGCATTTGTTTGGCATTATATAGACAGCTATTATGCTTGCTAAGTTCTTATTCTGTAACTTCTACATATTTATTCTGAAAAGCAAAAATATTAAATGTACCAGTAGAACTATGCACAAAGTAATTAAAGTTAGGCCACCACACTTAATAATTTGTTGTATAAAATTAGATGTTATATTTATTTGGAAAGCCAGCTGGTCTTTTCTGGGCACTCATTAAGTATGGACAGTAAAGAAATGGAAGGCAAAGCCCTTACCCTTAAGCAGTTTATAATGGAGAACTAAATCGGCATATGTAAATCACTAGATATAGACTCGTAGTAAAAATCAAAGGAAGATATGAAAAATTATTTATGGATGATTGTTCATTGCATTATGTAATTGTGACCTGTGTGAATCTAATGAACAAAAAGTTATTTTTAAAAAAGCTTATGGAGATCTTTAACCAGTAATGAAAAAAGGAAATAATACTGACTAACACTAAAGATTTAACTTGTGACAGATGGTCTTTTATATACATTGATCAATTTGTTGCCTTTACTGTTTAGCATAAACTTTTTGTTGTTCAGTGGTTTCATTTATGTCCAACAGTTTGTGAACCGTTTGGGTTTTCTTGGCAAGATACTGGAGTGGTTTGCCATTTCCTTCTCCAGCTCATTTTATAGATGAGTAACTGAGGCAAACAGTGTTAAGTGACTTGCCTAGGGTTAGTTACATAGCTATTAAGTATCTGAGACCAGATTTGAACCCAGGAAGATGAATCTCACTGACTTCAGGCCCAGTGCTCTATCCACTGTGCCACCTAGCTGCCCTTAATATAAACTTAGCTGTTCATGAAATCATTTTAAGTGTAATGAGGTATTTGGTCCTTCCCTGCAGATGAAATAGTTAATGTTATTTAAAATACCAACTAAAACACAAAAGTTTCTCATAATAATCAGTTTTCTTTTGCTTCTAGGAAAAATAAAATTATGTGCTCCATAAGATAAATTATATTTATGAAGTTGAATACATTTTATGAATACTTTTTTTGAAAAAAAATATATCCTAGTATTTTTGAGCTAGAAGGGATATTATGGTTTTGTCCTTTGTTCTTGAAGAAGACCATGATGTCAGCAAGATGATCACATGATTTGCAATTTAATTGGATTTGAGTGAGGAAGGTCTGTGCAAAGTCACCAGCCTCACTTTGTCCTCCAGACTCATCTGGGTCCAGTGGCCAGATATAGATCAGGATAACTGGAGACTGCCCAGGATGCAGTGGGAGACCTTGGTCTTTTTAAACTAAGATCTTTCCAAGTACACACTTTGAGTGAGGCAATGCCCATTCAGTGAATAGGCCTGTTGAAGGATTGCATCAAGGTATGGCCCCTTTATTAAAAAAAAAAATCAAACGAATTTTATTCTTACTTTTTCAGATAAAGAAATTGAGCCTTAGAGAGGTTATGTAACAGCCTCAAAATCACAGTCAGTTAATGGTTAACAGAATCCACCTCTTCATTTTTTTTCATAATGATTTAGCTAGTCAATTATAATACAATTTAGAGTTAATATTGTTAACTGCATATTCTTTTCAGTAGATATGGTTGCTTTTTACTTTTGAAGTTTTTAAAGCCTGTGTGTGTGTGTGTGTGTGTGTGTGTGTGTGTGTGTGTGTGTGTGAGAGTGTGTGATATTTTTCGTTATCATTGTCTGGGAAGGGAAGACAGTTTGCTGTACATAATGGTATGTATTTACTAATTTTATAGAATGCTCTTTTGTCTTAGTTTTTTTGGGGGACTAATCATTTCTTCTAACTTTACTGTTTTTCTTAATAAACTTGCTCACATGTTCCTCTATTAGATTTGCTTTTGATTCTCTTTACTTTGTTACTATCCTTCATACCCTGGAAATTTCCTCAGTTCCTGTGGCCTTATCACCTTCTATTTCTCTGTCTTCTTTTCTCATTCGTGATTTCCTTGCAGCAGAACCTCCAATTTGAGGAAAGGGCCAAGCTGGCCATCCTTCATTCCTCTCCCAGCAATGCTTTGTATTCTCTGTGCTTTGCCACCATGCCTCAACATCCTTGGAGCTTTTAACTCCCTTTTTATGCATTTTCTTCCCCCTTTAGAAAGTAAACTTCTTGAAGGAAAGAACTGCCTCTCTTTTTGCTTATATTTGCATAACCTAGTGCTTAGACCGTATCTGATACATAGTACCTTCTTTAATAAATGCTTGTTGACCGCCTATTTAATTGCTCACTTCAATAACTGAGCATATTTTCAAACTTTATCTTCTTGTCATAAATTCTTATGGCAATTTAATTCTTGAAAGAAATTCTAAATCAATATTTTAACCAAATTCTGAAAAAGTATATTTATAGTTGACAATTCTAGTAGTTTCTATTTCCACTGTACTCACATCTATCCTCTTCTCTTTTCTCTTATGTATTAACTCTGAGTTAAACCCTTATCATTTCTTTCCTGGATATTTCAATAGCCTCTCAATTTGCTTTCTTGCCTCTAGGTTCTCTCTTATCTCCAATTCATCCTTGATGCAGATATCAAATTAATATTTCTAAAGTACAGGTCTATGTCACTTCCTTGTTCAAAAAACCGTATTACTTCTTGGTTCTAGGAGAAAAAGATAAATTCCTCTGATTGCCATTTAAAGCCTTTCACAGTCTGACTTCAGCCTATCTTTCCAGACTAATTGTGCATTTCTTTTCTTCACACAGGCTATATTCTTGCCCAACTGAATTCCTTACTGTGCCTAGTCCACAATATTCCATCTTTTACTGCTATACCTGCATCATGTCTACAAAGTACTTCTCTCTTCTACTATTCTTACTATACCACCTTAGTAAAGTATTTCATCAAAGCTGAGTTGAGATGACTAAATTATGACTAAAGCACACTGGTGGGGGGCATGTGAAATATATAGTACCAGACAAACATGGAGCCCTCACATCCATCAGGGCCAACCCTAGAAACCTGAGGGGATGTAGTAGCCACACTCTAGGGACCCAATTTATCAGTGGGAGTTGAGAGAATGGGACTGTTTCTTTTTTTGTCTTGATATTCTGAGCACTTAGTATAGTGCCTAATACACAGAAGGAGCTTAATAAATGTTAGTTTAATTAATGAACATAGTGAATAACATATTTATAATCTTTCTTATAATGTGTTAAAGACTGACATAGTTAAGTTGCTTCATTATTATCATTAAGCAAACATCTCTGTGATCTGGTTCATGACTTCATAATTGACATAACCTCTAATAAAAGAGCTAAAACTGTTTTTAAAGGGATATTCTTCCTCCTATTTATCGTTTTCTTGGAAGTAGTATTGCACTAGACTATACCACTTATATCGATTCCTTTGCCCACCTGCCAGTTTTCTTATTCTTAGGCAACTCTAAAGTACCATAATCAGTTTGTCATTCTCTCCACATGGGATCAAGCCCAAACCCTTAGCTTACTCTGTGGGATCAGCTGATAAACAGTACTTCTTTCTACTAGAATCCTCATTTATACATTGTGCAGTATGCACAATCCATATTGCTTTGATTCCAGTCATGGTTGAACTCACTTCTAATTGTCAAGATACTACACCATACCTGGCTAGGATATATTTCTGTAATAGTAAGACTTAAATATTAATATATAACAATTAAATATTTTATTAGTGAAATTTTATATTAATATTATAGATAATTGTGCAGATTTAGCTCCGTTCCTACATGACATTTGTCCCACCAAGTTCCTGTCTAAAGGAGGCATCACTGCTAAATGAGTCCTCGTCTTAGCTACCACTTTCTGGGTCCTGAAGTCACATTTGAAAGTCACTCTTTGCTCCTTGGTGCAGCAATGTGGGACTAGCTATAAAACCCAGACCCTGGCATTCTGGGACACTAAGATGCTGGGCCCTGGGACTCTGGGCAGCTAGGATGTCAGGACACCCAGGGTGTCTGCTATCAGATCCCTTCACCTGAAATGGAAAAGAACAAATACAGAGGCCAAGGACTATGGCCCATTTCATGGGGCCACATTGCCTCAAAGGGGAGAAGAGACTCATTGAAGGTGTCAAACCAAGAGCAGACTAGCCAAAGTGGAAGTTGTGAAATAGAAAAATGACAGACTCTTGTCATTAGTCCATTTTGAAAACCTCTGTAGCCAAAGATCCTCATATTCCCCATGTGCTTAGCTAATTAGAACCAGCTACAGAATGTCTGCACATGCTCTAAATTCTCTCCCAAAGCACTTCTATTATGGGTCATTACATCTCATCCAGATCCTTGTCTTTCTAGCATCTTCCACACAAAAAGTAGCATTAAAGGTGCTGCCAGTTCCTGTTACAGATGTTTCTGTGTTTTCCATCTTGCTTAAGTTAAATATTGGGTTCTCTACTTCGTCTCTAACTTGATACAATTGCTTTATTTTATAGAGATAGCAGTTTCATTATTCTTGTCGATCATTTCCTGCTAAAGTTACTGTACATAAACACATTTTAAGGAAGCATAATCTAGTCATCTTTTTCTGGATTATAGAGGTATCATCACTTAGAGTTTGAGCCAAGGTGACCTAGAAATTCTGCCACTATCTTACTTTTTGCATTAAGGAGGGAAATGGTTTAGGATTATTGAAGGAAAACATTCCTGTAATTCTCCTTCCTCAAGCAATGTTACTTAGGGATAGGGCTAAGAAGCTTTTATTTAAATTGGTAATGTTTGATTATTCTCTTCTTACCTAAAGAGGAGAGAGAGTCAAAGGTGATCTGGAAAAGAAACAGAAGCAGCTGGTTTTTGAAAGGGTGGCTAAATTTTTGGGTAAGTTGTATCCTTTTAAACTAGAAGGTCTGACAAATTACATATACTTTATCCATTTTTGTTCCCCACAATATTGTATGAATAGGCAATTTTATTCACAGATGTGAGCTTTTTTTAATTATGAAGGTGAGTAGGAGAGTTCCAAGCACAGACATTATTTTTTTATTCTTTTAAAATGATTGGCTTAATATCCAAAAAAGCTAAATTCATCTGTTATTTTTAGTATGCCAGGTTTCCTTTTTCCTGTTAATTTGTATTATTTTTCTACTCCTATGCCTCAAGTTTTTGAAAATAATTCATTAGGAAATTATTTAGAAACACTTCTATATCTCAGATGAGTATGTGAACATTTTAGATTTGAAATAACTACTGGAGTGGGCAGATTAAAACCTATCTATAATGTAGTAAAAAATTTCCAGAGAATTTCCTAAGGAGGTGATAGGTTAAGGCAGTGATTTCCCCATGGTCATCTATAACATGGTCTTCCAGATGCTAGAACTGACACTCTAGTCACTAGGCTTCCTCCCTATGCATGTATACATTTATATTTTATAGCAGCATAATTTCTAAAAGTAACTTAGTTCAGATAAATCAAGAAATAAATATTTTTGAGCATCTACCATGTACTTGTGTATGACATATACCATAAGGAATACAAAATAAATATTGACATGGCCCTGGTTCTCAAAGAGTTTGCATTCTAATTAAATAGGTAAACTCACATATAAGCAAATTAAAGAAGTTGCTAATTCATGTAGTACTGAAATACTATTTTAAGAAACAGATAGTATGAACTGGCATTGAAAAGTCTTCATGGGGGAAATTGGCTTTGAGCCTTAAAGGATGGGTACAATTTAAATAAACAGAATGGAAGAATAAGGTTAGTACAAATAGATAGAAAACAAATAAGCAGAATTGGGGAAAAGCCTGGTCTGAGGGATGCTGAATAGACTTATATGATTTGAGCATATTTCAAATTGGAGAGTTAAAAGAAACAAGATTAGATAGGTAGGATGGGTCCATATTATGGTGAAAATTAGACACAGTAAGTAATTTGGCCTCAGTTCCATGGAGCAAGAAGAATCTATTGTTTGTTCTTGATCAGGAGAATAAAATGATGAAAAGAATATTTTAGAAAGTTTAGTCTGACTGTGATACAGAGGTTGGATTGGAAGAGAAGATATTGGAAGACTATTACAATAATCCAGGGATTATTGAGGGATAAGGTTCAAATTATGGAGAAAGTATGAATACAAAAGAATGGGCAAAACTGAGAAACCACTTGAATCTACAGGACTGATAACAAAATGGATAATGACAATCAAGGAAAGTGAGGGAGGAATCGAAGATTTCAAGTCAGGTTAGAATTTTGTTGCTTTCAGTCAAAGGTTAAAATATGTCATTACGTATTTTGTAATATATCAATAATTGCTAATATGGCAATAATAAATCTATCTTCACATTACTTCAGTTTGACTTGATAGTCATGACTGTCATTTGAACCATACTGTCAAAAATATCTTGGTTTTTCGTAAGTAGTCAGTGAAAATAAACCCTAAAATTCACATAGATGTATTAAAATTGCATCCAAAAAGCTGTTGGCATATTTCTACATACATACGCAAAAATAATGTGGAAAACCTCCTAGCTTAGAGACTTCACAAATATCACTTGCTTGAGAAATGGGGAGTCTACAGTTGACTTCAAAAACCAAAGGTGTTGGGGAGTAGGGAGAAGACAGCAGTGTTTGTATGCCCTCAGGGCTCCCAGGAGATGCAGTTTGCTTGAGATTTAGGGGCATCAAAATGTAGCTTTGGTGTGAGTGGTGTTCAGTTCAGGTTGTGAAACCAGTCTGAAAGATAATATGTGGAAAGAAAGCAACTATTGGTGAGAGATAATTTTGGTTGGTTTGTGAAAGAATGTTGGAGAATGGCTGAATAAGTGATTTTGTGGTGAGTGATTTCAGGGTTGTCTAGCAAAGAGGGAGAGAGTGACTGAATGAGTTGGTGCATGGAGAGAGAACTGTAGTGTAAGAAGGTGAGTCCTACATGTGAGTAATTCAGTGGCTGCCTCTGGAGCTAAAGTACAAGGCATCAAATCCCCTCTTTGAAATTTAGTACCTGTGTTTCCTTGGGCATATCTCAAAATCCATGATTTTCTGTTTTTTAGAGCCAACTAGATGGCACACTAAATAGAGTGCTGGTCTTGGAATCAGAAAGAACTGAGTTCAAATTTGACCCTAGACACTAGCTGTGTGACCTTGGGCAAGTGTCTTAAGCTCTGCCACATTTTTGCCCTATCCTAAGGACTTAAGGCTAGTTGCTGTTGTCTTTCCCTAGGATTCCTTTTACCATCCCATGCTCATAGCTAGCAATACTGCTTGGCTAGATAAATCAGGGACTGATGGCTAAAGGTTCAGGCCATGGCATATGCTATGCTACCAGCATTGGTTATGGGCTCTAGACTTGGTTGCCTCTCATGAATCCCCTAGGTCTTTCCTTCCTTGCACTGATCTTGACCTTCTAACCCTAGAATTTCACTTAGAATTTAGGGCCTCTTTGCTTTAGATCATGTAATTATCTATGTAGTTTGTTCACCATGAAATAGCTCTCTGCAAGACACCCTTGTCCCCACAAGTTCCTCTTGGAACCTCCATTTTGTAAAAGACCCAGTTTGGTCTGCCTTCATTCCCTTACCAATCATGGGTATGGACTCTGGGCTTGGTTGGCTCTCAATAGTCCCCTTGTCTTTTCCTTCCTGACACTGTTCTTGACTTTCTGGACTTTGAAATTTTGTCCCCTTGCCAGGTACCTCCATCCCCAACTCCCTCCTCCCTCATTTCCCCTTTTCGGCTCCTTTTTGAGTATTGTCTTCCCCCATTATAATGTAAACTCCTTGAGAGCAGAGGCTATCATTCTTTTTGCTTATATTTGTATTTCTAGTGCTTATCACAGTGCCTGCTACACAGCAAGTGCTTAATAAATGCTTGCTTGTTTCCTTTCTTCCTCTTTCCTTCTTCCTCACTTCCTCTGTCACTCCCTCTTTCCTCCCTCCCTTCCTTCTCTCTTTCCTTCCTCTCTTCCTTCCTTCCTTCCTTCCTTCCTTCCTTCCTTCCTTCCTTCCTTCCTTCCTTCCTTCCTT
>NW_027187419.1:83745805-83763224 GCF_028583685.1 Petaurus breviceps papuanus | reverse complement strand
CTTCCTTCCTTCCTTCCTTCCTTCCTTCCTTCCTTCCTTCCTTCCTTTCCTTCCCTTCTTCCCTCCCTCCCTCTCTCCCTCCTTCCTTCTTTCCTTCCTTCCTTATTTCCACATAATGATGCACCAGGTTTTCAGAGACATGTTAACCTTGGAAGGAAGAAAGAAGGAAGGAAGGCATTCTGCTAAATGCTTGTGTGATAAAAAATGCATACAAAGCCAAATGAATACAGAGTATCTACTAATTTATTACAAAGTAATTTAAAGAGTAAGAGAAAACTAAGAATCTAAGAGAATGAGTAAACCTATGAACCTATGAAGGTTCCAATATGAATTGGAAGATGTACCTGAGCTGTGTTTTGATAAAAGATAAGTAGGAATGAAGAGGCAGTGCATTACCAACCTGGGGGACCATCTTTGCAAAGGTACAGTAGTACAAATGGGAGCTAGAATATTATGTATCAGGAAATAGCTAGTAGGCTAGACTGAATGTTACAGAGAGCTCAAGAAGCTGTAAAAAATGAGCAGATAAAGTTAGGTGGGGCTCAGATTATGGAAGCCTTTAAATGTCAGGCTTAGAAATTTGCATTTGATCCTAGAGGCAGTAGGGCGTCATTGACATTTTTGAGTAGGGAAATGACATGTTCAGATATGTTTTGAATATAGCAATCTGGTAGTTGTCTAGAGGATGAAATGAAGAAGGAAGAAGCTAGAGGCCAAGAAGTATGAAGGCTTGAACCAGGAAAATAACTGTGTGAGTGATAATGCAAAGGTAGAATCAACAAGATCTAGCAACTGATTTGATAGGGTGGGGAAAGGGAGTAGATAAAAGGGGAAAAGTAAAGTGTGACCTTGGGGTTGTGAACCTGGGTGATTGGAAGGATTGTGATACCTCAATAGAAATAGGGAGGTGGAGACAATGCATAAGTTTTGAGCAAAATGTGAATTATGTTTTAGACATGATGAATTTGAGATACCAGTTGTGGAGATGTCCAACAGATAGTAATATTGGATTGGAGTTTAGGAGAAAAAATTAGGGCTAGATATATACAGTTGTGATTCATACTCCAAGAGATGATAATAGAACCTATGGGAGCTGATGAGATTACCAAGAGGGTGGATGGAGAGAAGAGGAGAGGTCCTAAGGAGAATATTGGGGGATTGCCTATACTTATCAGGTGGGAAGATAACAATAACCAAAGAATATTGGGAAACAAAGATCAATGGGGAGGAGGAAAACCAAGCAAGAACAGTGTCACGGAAGCCAAGAAAAGAAAGAGTTTCCAGGAGGGGGTGTTTGGCAATGTCAAAAACTAATGGTATATCAAGGAGAAAAAGAATTGAGAAAAGGTTATTGGATGTAGTACTTTCAAAAATCATTGGTGACCTTGGAAAGAACAATTTCTATCAAGTGGTAGGGACAGAATGATTGCAGATACTTGAGAATTATGTTGGATAAAAAGAAACAGAGGCAACAAATGTAGTTGATCCTTTTTAGGAGGCTGGTTATAAAAGGAAAAAAAGATAAAGGACAATGAATTGAGGAGACAGAGGTTTAAGTGAAGTTTTTTTGTTTATTTTCAGGATGGGGGAGACTTTGGCATGTTTTCAAGTGCCAGAGAAAGAGCTAGTGGATAATGAAAGATTAGTATTTGCAGTGGTCAAAACTAACTCCAGCATTTACTTAAAGTTTGGGATAATAGAAAAAGACAGTGCTACTACTAAAGGAAATGGGATAGCTGGGAAAGGGAGTCAGTTTTTTAGGGAGAAAATAATTCAGTTTTGGAAATTACAGACCTTTAGAGCCCAGCCAATGTAGTCCAACTAATACTTGAACAACTTTGAAGAGACAGTGTGATTTCCAACTGAATATATCATATAGGCATTTGAAAATGTAAGAGGGATGGGGATGTAGATTTGGGAGTCATCCACATGGAAATGATTGTTGAAGCAATGTTGAGTGGAGCACTCGAATAAAACAATGTATTCATATGTACTGCAACATGATTGAATTTTATGTAAAGTTTCATTAATAAGCCATAGACATGCTTAAAACAATATTTCACCAATGAAGGAAATGTTGAAATGAAAAAAGAGGTCCAAGGACAGACAGAAGACACCTGAATATAGTGATCATTAGGAAGAAGAGGAATCGTGTCGTGGCAACCACACTGGCATACCCAGAATGACTGCTAGCACAGGTTCTTAGATCTGCTTTACTAGGAAAGATAGCTGTTTAAGGGGTCAACAATGTCTTTTAATTACATTCACTAGTTGAGGGGAAAAGTCAGTACCCTGAATTTCAGAGAAAATACAAGCAGAGAAATAAAGACCAACAAACAGAGCTCTGCCTGCCTGAATCAAAGCAATATTGCTATACACTTTACATACATCCCTAGATTGAGAGAGCCTTTACATCTAAGCAGTAGGGGAGCTCTGAACATATGGCTACTCAGAATCTCAACCAGGGAATCATAAGATCCTTCACATAGGGGAGCCCACGAAGTAAAAATACCAACTCAGTGTATATATACACTTCTCAGAGTGAGAAGGCATCATAACCCTCATGACTCAGTGCCTAATTAGAAATTAGCAAAAGGTGTGAAAGCCTTCCTACAAGCAAACCTCCTCTAAGCAAGCTTTCCTTAATAGGTTCCATGTGAGATCTATTAATGGGAGGGAAAGATCTTATATCCCATTAACTTTACAAGTTAGCAAAGGAAAAGGAGAAAGATCAGTTAGAAAAGTGGGAAAACCAAGGAAACCCAATGTCACAGAGACAAAGAAAGGAAAGAATTTTAGGCAGGAGGCTGTAGTCAGCAGTATAAAATGACAGAAAAGGCAAGGAGCATGAGAAGTTAGAAAGGCCATTGGTAACATGTGAGAGAAAAGTCCCAGTAGAGCGTTGGGAATGCAAATCAGACTATAGGAGTTTGAGAAAGGAATAAATAGGTAGGAAGTAAAGGGAATAGGTACAGCCCATATATTCAGGGAATTTTCTGAGAAATAGGATAGTAGCTAGAAAGAAGATCTGGGTTATGACATGTTTTCTATTCAGACAAAGGAGATGAGCATCTTCACAGGTAGGAAAGAAGGCATTTCCTTGGTCATCCATTCAGTTAATCATTTAACAAGCATTGTTAAGTACATACTATGCGGAGATATGGAGATAAAAACAAAACAGTACTTGCCCTGATAATACTTCACTACATGATAAGCAAAATTTTTTTCTTCAAAAATGGTTTTAAAAAATTAATTAATATTTTATTTTTCCAAATACATGTAAAAACATTTTGAATATTCATTTTTAAAAATTTTGAATTCCAAATTCTGTCCCTTCTTACATACCCTCTGTCCTCCCTGAGAAAGCTTATACATGTACAGTCATGAAAACATTTCCATATTAGTCATGTTATGGAAGAAAACACAGACCTGCCCCTTCCCCCCAAAAATCCATAAAAAATAAAGTGAAAAATAGGTATGCTTTGATCTACATTTAGACTCCATCAGTTGTTTCTCTGGAGGGTGATAGCAATTTTCATCATTAGTCCCTCATTGTATTGCTGAGAACAGCTAAATTATCCACAGGTGATCATGATACAATATTGCTATTACTGTGGACAATGTTCTCCTGGTTCTCCTTGCATTGGTTCATGTAAGTCTTTCCAAATTTTTCTGAAATCAGACTGCTTGTCATTTCTATAGAACAATAATATTCCATTCCAATCATATACCAGAAGTTATTCAGCCATTCTACAACTGATGGGCATCCTTTCAATTCCCAATTTCTTGCCATCACAAAAAGAGATGCAATAAACTTTTTTACAAATAGGTCCTTTTCCTTTTTGTTTTTAAATTTATTTTGGATGCAGACATAACAGTGGTATTGCTACATCAAAGGATATGTACAGATTTATAGCCCTTTGGGAATAGCTCCAAATTGCTCTCCAAAATGGTTGGATCAGTTCATAACTCCACCAGCAATATATTAGTGTCCAAATTTTCCCACATCTCCTCCACTATTTATCATTTACCTTTTCTGTCATATTAGGCAATCTGATAGATGTGAGGTTGTACCTCAGAGTTGTTTTAATTTCCATTTCTTTAATTGATAGTGATTTAGAACTTTTTTTCATATGACTACAAATAGCTTTGAATTCTTTGTCTGAAAACTGCCTATTCATATCCTTTGATCATTTATCAATTGAGGAATGGCTTTTTTTTTTCTAGTTTCTTATGTTGCATTCCCAATTCATTGATTTGCTCTTTTCCTGATTTATTGATGTAAGTAAGCATTTAGAGATATAAATTTCCCCCAAGTATTTTTTGGCTACATCCCATAAGTTTTAGTACATTGTCTCATTGTTGTCATTCTCTTTAATGAAATAATTGATTTTATTGATTTATGATTTGTTCTTTGACCCACTTATTCTTTAAGATTAGAGTATTTATTTTCCAATCAATTTTAATCTATGTTTCAACAGTCCTTTATTGAATGTAATTTTTATTGTGTTATGATATGAAAAGGATACATTTAATATTTCTGCTTTTCTGTATTCGGTTGTGAAGTTTTTATGTCTTAATGCAGTCAATTTTTGTGTAGACCCTATGTACCACTGAGAAAAAGGTATCGTTCTTCTTATTCGTGGTCAATTTTACCTAGAAGTCTATCATATCTAGCTTTTCTAAAATTCTATTCATTTCTTTAACTTCTTTATTGTTTATTTTTGGGTAGATTTATCTAGTTCTGAAAGGAGCAAGTTGAGTTCCCCCACTAGTATGGTTTTGTTGTCTATTTCCTCCTGTAACTCAGTTAACTTTTCCTTTATGAATTTGGATGCTATACCATTTGGTGCATATATTTTAATATTGATATTACTTCATTGTCAATGGCACCTTTTAGCAAATATAGTTTCTCTGCTTATTTCTTCTAATTAGATTATTTTTTTTGTCTGAGATCATGATTGCTAACCCTGTTTTTTTTTTTTTTACTTCAGTTGAAGCATAATAGTTATTCTCTGTATGTCTGTTTCAAATGTGTTTCTCTTTAACAACATATCATAGGATTTTGGTTTTTAGTCTACTCTGCTATGTGTTTCCATTTTATGGGTGAGTTCATCCCATTCACATTCACAGTTATAATTACTGTTTATGTCTCTATTCTGTTTCCACCATTTGTACTTCTCTCACTCTCCTTCCCTCTGTCCTTCCTCAAAAGTGTTTTGCTTATGACCACAGCCTTCCCCAACCTGCCTCCTTTCTATCATCCTCTCCTCCTACTTCTGTTTTTGGGTAAGATAGATTTCTATATCCAACTGAGTATATATGTTATCCCTCTTTGAGCTAATGCTGATGAGAGTAAGTTTCAAGAGTTGCCCACCCCTCCCCCATTTTCCCCTTTACTGCAAAAGTTCTTTTGTGCTTCTTTAATGTGAGATAATTTACCCCATTCTGTTTTCCCTTCCTTCTTCCCCAGTACACTCCTTTTTCTCATTCCTTAATTTCATTTTATTGTTTTGCATATCATCCCATTGTAGTCAACTTGTACCTGTGCCCTCTTGTCTTCGTACACTTCTTCTAACTGCCCTAATAGAAGAAAAAATCCTTAAGAGTTACTAGTATCATTTTCCTGTGTAAGATGTAAACAGTAATACAATAAATCTGTAAAGAGAATACCTTATTAAATCCTTTATGCTTTTTCTTTCACATTTACCTTTTCATGTTTTTCTTCAGTTTTGTGTTTGAATGTCAGATTTTCTATCTAGCTCTGGTCTTTTCATCAGGAAAGTCTTCACTTTCATTTTGTCCCCAAAAGATTATGCTCAGTTTTTCTGTTTAGGTGATTCTTAATTGTAATACTAATTCCTTTGTCTTTCAGAATATCATATTCCAAGTTCTCTGATCCATTATGTAGAAGTTGCTAAATCTTGGATTATCCTGACTGTGACAACATGATATTAGAACTGTTTCTGGCTGCTTGCAATATTTTCTCCTTGACTTGGGAGCTCTAGAATTTGGGTATAATATTGCTGGGAGTTTTCATTTTGGATTTCTTTCAGGAAGTGATCAGTGGATTCTTTCAATTTCTATTTTATCCTCTGTTTCTAGGATATCAAGGCAGTTTTTCCCGATAGTTTTGAAATATGATTTCTAATTATTTTTGATCATAGCTTTCAGGTAATCCAATAATTCTTAAATCATTTCCTTGCAAACTTTTTTTCTGGGTCAATTGTTATTCTGATGAAATATTCCACATTTCTTCTATTTTTTCATTCTTCTTATTTTGTTTTATTGTTTTTAGATGTCTCAAAAAGTCATTTGCTTCTACTTATCCAATTCTAATTTTGAAAGAATTTCTCAAAGAGCTTTTGTACCTCCCTTTCCATTTGGTCATCTCACTTTTTCTCCCCAGTTCTACTTTTTAAGACGTTGTTTTCTTCAGTGGATTTTTGTATCTCTTTTTCTATCAGGCTAATTCTGCTTTTCAATCATTCTTCAGTGGATTTTTGTGCCCCTTTTTAGTATTAAGTCTATTCTGTTTTTTTAAGATATTATTTTCTTCAGAATTTTTTGTGTGTCCTTTCCCAAGCTTTATATTCTTTCCTGTGTCACTTTTATTTGTTTTCTTCATTTTTCTTCTGTTTCTCTTATTTGATTTTTAAAATCCTTTTTTGATCTCTTCTAGGGCCTGAGACCAAATCACATTTTTCTTTCAGGCTTTGCATGTAACTATTTTGACTTTGTATTCTTCTTAGTTTTTGGTTTGAGCTTTGTCACCATAGTAACTTTATATTGTCAAGTTCCTTTTTATGTTCATTCATTTCCTGAGCCTATTTCTTGACTTTTAACTTTATGCTAAATTTGAATTCTGCTCCCAGGGTAGAGGGAGCACTGTCCTAAGCTTCAGGTTTTTTGTGCTGTTATATTCAGAGCTAATTCTGGGAGCTTTGTGAGTTTCAGTTCTCTCAATGTGGTATGATCTAAGGAGAGGTGTGGTTAATGCTTTCCTGGCCTGTGTTCTGGTCTGTGAATGAACACAAGCACTCTTTTCTGCCCTGGATCTGTGGCTAGAGTTCCTGTTCCTGCTTGTCCTCCTCCTTGCCCTGGACCCAAACCTGGATCTCTGGATTTTGACCCAGAACCATGTATGGGCAATGAAACAAAGTCTTGCATACAGGTACCTTTGATTACTCATGTAATCTCATCCTGATTAGTTTTCCAATCCCCTTACTGTCTGTGAGATCTCTAGAAGTCACTGCCAACACCACTGACTCAGTCACCTCCAGGGCCTGCTGCTGGTTTGCTGGAGTGTAACCTGTGCTAGACTGTTCCACTCTCATTCCAGATCTTTCTTGTCCACTTTCTATGTTGTCTTGGGCTGGAAAATTTTTTCACCCCCCTCCTTTTCTTGGTTCTTCTGATCCAGAGTTTGTTTTGAGACATTATTTTAACATTGTTTAGAAGGGAATTTGGGAGAGCTCAGTCAAAACCCTGCCTTTCCTCTGCCATCTTAAAAAAAATAAATTATTTATAAAAATCTGAAGAGCCTAAATCTTTTGAGGAGCACTTAAATGAAATAATATACCATATATACTATAACTTGTCTGACTTTTGTGTAAATTTTGTGCAAAATTTCATTAATAAACCATAATCATGATTAAAAGAAATGTAAGGCATTAAGTTTGTTCAGGTACCTCCTTTAAGCAATCAGAATGCGCCCATCAGAATGCGTATGCCAATATGCATCTTTAACTAAAGCCTTACTCTAATAGAGTTTATTGTATTATTGATGACCCTACATTCTTGAAAGCAATACCCATAGAGTACAAGCATTGTTAATTGCTACCTACCTGGAAAGTTTTCCTGTATGACATTGGTTATATTTATCCTTTGAGGACCAATCTGTCTAACTTCAGGAAGATTCATCACCAGATTGATTGCTTCAAGGTAATGAAGGTTTCAGCCACAGGAACTTTCTTCAGGGATTGTAATCTGCACTGATGGAGGGAGTGCTTTCAATGTTGAAAATAGAGGCCCTTGAACTATCGAGAAAAATGCATGCCAAGAATTTTTGTAGACCAAATTGATACAGTTCATATTGATGTGAAATTTTGACAATATTTGTGTGATAACTACTTGGAAAGTGACTCCCAACTTCACTGTGTGCATTTTGACTTAAGAATTTTATATAATTGTCTAAAATGGTTTTCCATTTTCTTTAGGTTCTTCAGTGGCGAGCACATCAAGAGGAAGAAACAAAAGTAGAATATAACATTATTATCAGAAGAAGGGAAAAAGAAAAGATGGAAGAAAAACTTCGAAAGGAGAAGGAAATGTTGCAGAGAGAGGAGGAGAAAAAAAAAGTATGTAATCTGCTAGTGTTGTAAATAAATATGTTTCATTGCTGGAGTGAGCTTTAATTGATTTAGTATTCTTATAAAGAATTCTTTGGATTATTGGGAAGGTTAAGAAGTATTATGTGAAGAGTATTACCTAGTGTCCTTCTGAGTTTCAAAGATGCCTAGATTTGCATAATTACATGGCTTTTTTGTACTACATGAATTCAGTTGCCTTCAATTGGAAGAGAAGTTGTAGGTAGAAATTATTGTATTTGGAACTTGTTAAATCTTGAATTAAGGAATAATAGGGTTAAAACTGGATAATTCTTGTATAGTACACTGGATTACTGTAATGCAGCAAATGAAGTGTTGAAAGTTTGCACCTAAAATATAATGCATTGTACTGAGGAACAAAGCAAGGGACTTTTTAAAAAGCCCTTTATTACTTTTGCCATCCTTTTCGGGTAGCGTTAACCTTTTGTAGTCATGTATTCATCCTTCTTTCTAAGTGTACATTTTAACTTTCAGTATGAAAGAAAGTACTCGGCTAAACAAAGGCTTTTTTATGGTGCCTAAACTTAGAAAATGGTGATGAACATACTTTAGGGAAAATTTCTTTTTTATGTAATTGTAGAAAAATAGAAACTGTTAGAATTGTAAGAGATTCCACAGATTATCTAGCTAAATTCCCTAAAGAGTAGAGTGGTTAAGTGATATCCATGGTCACAGAGCCAGGAAGTGGTAATCTGGGAGTAAGATCTAAATTGTCTAATATTCAATGCATTGCTTTTTCCAATATATAATTAAATCTTTTTGTGTCTGCATGTTTGTGCATCTATTTGTCTCTGTGTATTTGTACATATGCCTCCATCTCCATCTTTCTTTGTCTGTCTGTCTGTCTCTCATCTCTACCAGAATTTTAGTTTTAATTTCATAATGATATTTATATAGAAATTACTTATTTAATATTGCTTTTGTTGTTCATTTGGGTATCATTTTTTGTTCATTTGTAACAAGAAAGATCACTTCAAGAGAAGTGCTTTTTAAAAAGGTGATTTGTGGTTTTTTTGCCCTAGTTATATTTTGTCTATATCTTAGAAAATAGACATAATGTCTACTGTTGGGCCCATATTCAGTCTTTTCAACTTGGTAAGATCTGTGAGAATCTACACTCCACTAACATACTTTTAAAGAACCGGGGTCATTTCCATGTCATCATGAAGTATTAGGACTTGATGGAGGAATAATTGAATATGCCTAATTAATCCAGAGTTTGTTGTTGACTCATTTTCATGTAGCCATGTGATCAATAACTTACATTTTCTGACTAGTCATCTCTGATGATCATCCAAATAATCCCTTTCTAGATTCTGATATAAAGGGAATTATGTATTTCTTTCCATAACAGGTCACCTTTTCTCCATTAAAAAATATAGTGTTGCATGAACTTTTTCATTTTTAAATTTATGGTCAACAAATATTTTTAATGGTTTATGGAGCATACTATTGATAAGAAATGATGTGTGATAGATGGTGTGTGATTTTTATGATTATTTGAAGGAGCTAGGAATATGAAATTGTCAACTTTTATATATCTGGTTAAGAATAAATCTGACGGTGGAGTTGTGAACTGATCCAGCCTTTCTGGAAGCAATCTGGAATTATGCCCAAAGGGCTATAAATACTTTCATACCCTTTGATCCAGCAATACCACTCCTAGGGTTATATCCCAAAGAGATTATAGAAATGGGAGAAAGACCCATATGTACAAAAATGTTTATAGCAGCTCTTTTTGTTGTGGCAAAGAATTGGAAATTAAGGGGGTGCCCATCAATTGGGGAATGGCTGAACAAGTTGTGGTATATGCATGTTATGGAATACTATTGCGCCATAAGAAACGGGGAGCAGGCGGTCTTCATATTTACCTGGAGAGGCTTAAAAGAACTGATGCTGAGTAAGAAGAGTAGAACCAGGAGGAATTTGTACACAATTACAGACACAACGTATGTGTGATGACCAACTTTGATAGACTGGACTCTTCTCAACAATACAGGGATATAAGTCAATCCCAAAAGACGCATGATGGAGAGAAAAACGTGCATCCAGAGAAAGAACTAGAAAGAACTAAATTTATATCCAGGTGGAAGCAAAATACCTGATCTTTTTCGTTCTCTTATTTGATTTTATGTCCTCTTTACCATTTTTCATTCCAGCTGGTACAATCCATCCTTATAACCTGACCATTGTATAATGTGAAAGTATTTACAGATCCTATACTTGATAATAAGCCACCATGGGGGGGAGGTGAGGGAGGGGGACAAAATGTGAAATTCAAGGAATTGTGGAATTGAATCCTGTAAACTAAAAGGAAACAAACAAATTAATTAATTAAAGTTAAAAAAAAATTCCTACCTCTCTTATGTGAGAGATGAGATATATTTTTGTTAAAGGTTCTTTGGAATTAAAATATTTTGAAAAACAAAAAACAAACAAAAAAAAGAATAAATCTGACTTTAGTTTTTTAAAAAAAGTAAAGTGGATGGTTTCATCTCAGTCTCTTAACAAAATAGTTGATAGCTGGAAAAAAAATGATTAAATATACCAGATATCTCAAGAACCTGGAAGGTTCATACTTGGTATTGTCACATATATTGATATTATTTCAAAGAATGTGTGTGTGCTATAGAACTGTGTAGAATATCAGCAACTTGCTTTGTGAGATGATTGTATGCCACTCAGAAAATAAATACTTTGAATGAAGAGTATGTTCTCCATGAAATTAAATAGGATAGGCCAATTTTCTCCCAGAGAAAGCAAGTCTTTCTCAGGCCTTTGATATGCAAATCAAACCAGAAGCAGAGATTCTACAAATAAATAAGGCCAGTCTTAACCAAGATCTTCTATATACAAATTAAATATGAACTTCAATATGCAAATCAAGTATGAACTTCAATGAAGACTAAGTGAACTTCAGAACTTTGAATCACTAAACAGGGATTCAGTGTAAATGTTACACAAGTTTAGCAAAATAATAGCAGGATTGTTATAATGTATAATTGTCCCAAGTTTTGGAAAATGTACCAAAATAATAGAAATATTAGGATGATAAGTTGATCTACTAGAATCACCATAGGGAAATATCAGTGCAACAATAGCATTGGTTTAAAGTATGTCTTGACTGGGAACTAAAGGTCACAAATGAGCTTTGGGGGAGGAGTGGGGCAGAGAATATGTATAAATACATACATAAGTATGTATGTATATACATATGCATAGATGTACATTATTATCTCTACAACAAAAGAATAACAAATATTGGGAAGAAGAAACAAGAAAAAATATTGATTATGGGCATCACAAATGATGAATAAATGAGGAAAAGGAAGAAGGAAGAATGGAGAATGGAAAATCTGGAGATTCTAATAGTTAAAAGGGGAATGGGATATATGGATCAGTTGAAACCATTGAAAAACTTAAAATAAGGTAATAGTAGAAACTTAAGGAATATAGTTAATAATTTGTTGCGGTAAGGTATAGGTCTGTTTCAAATTGTCCATAAGCATGTATTAAAACTAGGCTTAGACTAAAAATGAATTAATGTAAGTCATTCTTACTGAAAAATATAATGCAAAATACCATGGGAGAAGGAAACACAAATATACCAGATAGAACTTTGAATATAAATGGATTTCATCCCCCTATGAAACATTAAAGAGTTACAGAATATATTAAAAAGCAATACTTAATCATATGTTGCCTACAGAAAATCTGCCTAGGACAGAAAATCTCACAGATTTGAAATGGAAATTTGGATGAAAATGTACTAAAGCTTAAAAAGTCAGAAGTTGAAGTTATCATAACAGATGACGCTAAATTCAAATAAAAAAGGCACTAAGTGAGATAAACATGAGAACTATATTATGCCTAAAGGTAAGGTTGACAACAAAAAGCATTTAAAAACAATTTGGAGTGATAATTTTATCAATATGATGAATTCAAAATGTGGAAAACTTTCATTTATGCAAATCTGTAACTATAACCCATAGACTTAAAAATGAACTCATTGCCTGTGGCACTGAGGCATTAAATGTAATAATGATGGTGATAATGTTGATGATGATGATGATGATAGCTAACATAGTACTTACCATTTACCAGGCACTGTGCTAAATGCTTTATAATTATTGTCTCATTTGATCCTCACAACAACTCAAAGAGTTAGATGCTATTATTATCCTCATTTGACAGATGAGGAAACTGAAACAGAGATTAAGTTACTTGTCCAGGGTCACACAGACAGTAAGTGTCTGAGGTCTAATTTGAACCCTGATCTTCTTGACTTCATGCCTAGATCTCTATCTACTAATTCACCTAGCTTTCTTGATTATAATCACATATATAGTATTGTCAGAAATGGATTGGAACCCAAGGCTTTATGAATTCAAGGCATCTCTCTCTCTCTCTCTCTCTCTCTCTCTCTCTCTTTCTCTCTCTCTTTCTCTCTCACTCTCTCTCTCTATTTCTCTTTCTCGATGACTTTTAAAGATAGCATATCCACATGTAAAGGCACAGAAACTAATTCTCTTTTCTTTTATAAAGTTAATTGAATTACAAAAAGACACAGAAAAAGTTTCTTATGCTAACTGGCTTTTTGGTTATTTGCCTCTTATTAGGATGGAATGAGTCTTGTATAGATGGCCTTCTTACAGTATAAAATTACTATCTTTTGGCAAAAGTTAATAGTTATTTGGATTGCCATGACCAAAAATGTCATCATTTACTATCACAGTCTTTGAGAAGTCAAGGTCACCCAAACCAAAGCAGTCTTTTACTAATTTTTTCTCACCTAACAATCATCATTTTCTTGACAAAGAGTAAGCAGTGAACAAAGTGACCACTGGTCCTACCTCAGTCATAAAAGTTCTCTAACAAATAGTCTCTCATGTGCATGTTACAATCCTAACAATATTCCTTGCTAAAAGCAACCAAAGCTTTAGCTGTATTAAATGACTTTGCTTATTAATGTCTAAGGAGGCATAAAATGGAGATGGATTGTCATGAAATTAATTTGGAAATGTCATCTCAGATTTCCTGTGCAGACTATTATAGATCAAGGATACCTTTTTGGTTCATTCCACTATTATGGTGTGGGCATTGTGGTGATATTCTCACATGACTTTCATAATCAAGAGGTTTCTTGTAAAGAAATAGGCAAAAACCCATCCAATTCCTCAGTGGACTAGCATGAAAACAGGTGATAAAATCAGGTACAACTCAAAGAAGAGACATGAAAGAAAGACCAGTCTGGATTAACAAAGAACTGCCAACACAATGATATACATACAGACATAGCTCATTTTATTGCAATTTGCCAATATTGCATTTTTTGCATATTGAAGGTTTGTGGCAACCCCATCTCAAATGGCACGTTTATTGCTGCCATTTTTCCAATAGCCTGTGCTCCCATTGTGACTCTGTGTCACATTTTGGTAATTCTCACAATATATCATTTTTTTTCATTATCATTATACCTATTATGGTGATTTGTGATCAATGATCTTTGATGTTACTATTGTAATTGTTTTGGGGTACCACAAACTGTTCCTATGTAAGACTGCAAACAGTTGATAAATGTTGTGTGTGTTCTGACTACTCTACCTACCAAATCATTCCACATCTCTCTCCCTCTCCTCAGGCCTCCCTTCTCCCTATACACAATAATGTTGAAGTTAGGTTAATTAATAACCTGACAATGGTCTCTAAGTGTTCAAGTGAAAGGAAGAATTAATTGATATTGCAAACATTGTTGTCTTATTTTAAGAAATTGTCACTGTCACTCTAATCTTTAGCAACCTCCATCCCAGTGAGCAGCCTTCAATATTGAGGTAAAACCTTCCACAAACAAAAAAGATTACAGCTTGTTGAAGGCTCAGATGATGGTTAGCATTTTTAGCAATAAATTATTTTTAATTAAGGTATGTACATTGTTTTTTTTAAGGCATAATACTATTGCACACTTAATAGACTACAGTGTAATATAAATATAACTTTAATATGCACTAGGAAACCAAAAAATTCATGTGATTCACTTTATTGCTATATTTGCTTTATTGTGCTGGTCTGGAACAAAACTTGCAATATCTCTGAGGCGTGTCTGTATTTATTCTATATCAAGTCCAAAGACTTCACCATGTTATCACCTTTGATAAGAAGTAAATGTCCTTATCATTCTGTTTGGGAAGTTGTCTGCTTAGAAGCAGATATTAAAAAAGAAAAAAATCCCTATTGTAGAAGGGACTTCCACCATTTTGTTTTCAAAGATTGACTTGATTGGTTCAGTAATAAATATGTATGTGATATTTTAAATTATTGTCCTCTGCATCCCTCTTGGCACAGTCATTGTATATTTGTAGTTAATGCTGTAAGAGGCAGTTTCCATAATGAATAAAGTGCTGGGCTTGGTTTCAAGAACTTGATTCAAATCCTGTCTCAAACACTCCGTGACAGAGCAAATTACTTAACCTCATTCAATCTATTTCCTTCTGTATGACATGGAGTAAGTGATAGCACCTACCTTATAGGCTTGTTGTGGGGATCTGATGAAATAATGAATAATAAGGAGATTCACAATCCTTCAGTGCTACCATATACTGGAGCTATGTCAGCCAGATGGTCCCCTGCTAATCAGAGGCACAGTCAGAAGTTACCTGTTAAGCCACAGTTTATGTTTACTGGAGAGAGATGCTGGCTTATTCCATGTTGTGGGGAGTTTGGAATTCTTGATGTTGACAACTTGATTAGCATGTTGTATAACATGTTCAGCCTGGCTATTGTGGGAGCTATACCCAATCTGGATGAATGGTTTATCAAATTGTTTGCTGAAGATGCAATCTTGCTATTAAAGAGCTTCTGTGAAGGAAAAAAAGATAGAAGAGGCATCTCATATGAAAAAGGAAGCCCTTCAGAAGCTTCTGTTCCCAGTTGACATTGTGTCAGTTGCATTAGGTCATAGAATATTAGAGAAAACTCTTTAATGAGATCCATAATTATATAAAAGAAATCAGCCTAGCAATCCATACAGGAAAAAAATGGAGGAGAAGTGGCTATTGTTTAGATGTAACATGAAGTTTGAGGTCCAATACACTGAAGAATTGTACTAACATCTAGGACAGGCACTGCAGATGAATTAGTAAGGTAAAAAAATTATTAAGCTATCTACTATGTGCCAGGCACTGTGCTAAGCATTGTGAATAAAAATACAAAAATGAGACATTCTCTGCCTCATGGAGCTTACATTCTAGTAGAGTACAATAGTATATATTACATATGGAAATGGTGTTTTGGTCTAAGAAAAATGTTTTGCTGTGAGAAGATACATGGATTTTAACTGAAACTGTAGAAGAGTTCATTTTCAGAACCTTTCTAGGATGAGAAAATCCAAGATGAGCTCCAATTTCTTAGTGAATGGTTACATGACATATGAAACATAGTTTGACCTGGCAAGATATGGTGGATTAGATCAACACTTCTTAAACTGTGGGTCACAACCTCATATGGAGTTGTACAACTGAACATGGGTGTCACAAAAAAATTGGCAGCAATAAAAGGTTTTTGAGCATGCAACAACCAAAAAATAATTCAAAATCAAATCTGTAATGAATCTGAGATATTTCTGGCAGTGCTTGCCCATAGTGCATTGTGTGACTTCACTGCAGCTTTGGTTTTTAACACAGCATTGATGATTATAAAATCAAAATATCAATCAACTCTGAAAAATGTTGAAGATGCTCTGTGTCCTGCAGTATCAAATATTCCATCAAGATTTAATTCTTTATGTAAAATTAAGCACATCTATCTCATTAGTACACAATTTTGCTTTTATCTTTAATAAGTGGTAAAATTATATGTACACAAAAGAATTGTTTTAAAATATATTTCTTTATGATTTATTATCAGTAAACGTTTGATTTGTATACCTATTTATATACTTTTATATCTAGGGTATATAAAAATTTCTTGGGCAAAAAGGGGTCACAAGTGGAAAAAATTTAAGCCCTGGATTGAATGAGTTAGCATTAGTCAATCAGAACAACTCAGCCTTAAGATAGAGGTTCAAAACTGAGGGGATCCTTTTCCTTCTAGGAGGTCATGGTCTTTGGAAGTCAGATCTAGAGGTTGACTTCCAGATAGAGAAAGAGTAGATTGGATTTCATTTGGAAAATTTCTGAGTGTCTTTCATGATTAAAGAATACAAGAACCAGAATGGATCTGAGAAACTATCCAGTTCAGCTTTACCTGATCAAGAATACCTTATACTACATATCTAAGTAATCATTGGAAGAAAACCTACAGTGAGAGAGAGAACTCAATCTTTCTGTGAAGTGTATTTGCAAGTCCAATTCCTCTTCCATTGGAAATCCCTTTAATTACAGCTCTCATATCCCCTCTAAGTCTTCTCTTCTACAGGTTAGCATCTCTACTCCCTTCCACTGATCCTTTTTCTCCAATCTGCTCACCATACTGGTAATCTCTCTTCTGGACATGCTCCAGCCTCTCTCTGTCTTTCTTAAGGCTTCTCCATGACACACAGCCCCATGTTTTTAATACCCCTTATACTAAATATTGCTGGATTTTTGAATACTACAGATGCCAAAGACTAAACATGCAAGTGACCCAAAGGACAATGGAGAGATATATGGTAAGCATAAGTGGATTGCAGTTTATTTTCCTTTCACTTTTTTTTAAGCAATTGGGGTTAAGTAACTTGCTCAAGGTTACACGGCCAGTTATTTCTGGGTGTGGTGCTAATTTATCAGAGCCCAGATTCTATCCCAGGTTATCCCGACTCTGGGACCGGAGCTCTTACTCGCTGTGCTACCTGGCCGCCCCCCTTTCACTTTTTAAAGAAAAGTTTTATTGATACTTTTGGTTAACATATGTCATTTGCATATATCTAACCTTTCCACTCAGCTCTCCCTTGTTACAGCAACAGTGATAGCAACAACAGGAAGGTAAAGCTTACACACAATGAACAAATCTCTCTCTCTCTCTCTCTCTCTCTCTCTCTCTCTCTCTCTCTCTCT
>NW_027187419.1:83679113-83745795 GCF_028583685.1 Petaurus breviceps papuanus | reverse complement strand
CTCTCTCTCTCTCTCTCTCTCTCTCTCTCTCTCTCTCTCTCTCTCTCCTCTCTCTCTCTCCCTCTCCATATAACGTACTAGACCCTAACCCCTCCCTAATGAAGGACACATGTATTATCTGTATCCTAGGACTAATATTGAACATTACAAATACTCAGAGTTCAGCTTTCTTATAATGTTCTTTTCATTTACGTATTTGTAGTCAGAGTATATACATATATATTTTTTCCTGGCCCCTTCTCTGAGTGATTTCTTTCATCAAAAATGGTTGTGAGGCCCAAACTACTTGTGTTCTATTTCTAAGACTCTTGGAGTTTTAGGGCAGATAGTAGTCAACATGGTGTTGGTGGCTTACCTATCATGGCACTTACCACCTTTCTCTCCCACTGGGGGCCTTGCTGTTCCAGCTAGGTTGACTCACCTGCCTTCTGAGTAGAAGTTGATCAGCTGTTGGTGAGGATGACTAGTGCTATAGGAAGAAGGAACTGTCTTATTTTCTCCAGTATCTAGTACAGTGCTCTACCTCTTTGTTGAAGGAAGTTTGTGTTAATATGTCAGCTTCACTTTTGTATATTACTAATCCTCTATTTGCTGATATATAATTATGAGATTATAAGTATTGTTCCCAATCCTCATGTCATTATTTTCATTTATGAATGAGCTGGGATTATTCTCCTCAGTATATCCTTCACTGTAATTCTTTCTGTGTCATACCTGTTGTTTCCCATAGCATCTAGTTTGAGCTATTTCTGGGCATTTTTCTCTGCCCTCTATTTTTAGTTTAAAGCCTTGATCAAATCAGCATGTCTTGTGTCTAGCATGTTCTTTCCTAATTCTTATGAGGTACACATATTCTTAGCCCAGAGCCCATCTTTTTGATGGGCTTTGAGCCAGAGACGTTTTCACTGAGAATCCCTTGTACACACCCTAGTCTAGGTGCTCTAATTTAGGTGGGTGTATCACGTGGTGTTTTTCCACAGCTTTAGATGACTCAGAATCTGTAAAGAATCTGAACAGCTGCCCTTTCTGAGCCCTCACATCTCATAGAGTAGATGAGCTAATATTGTATTGTTGTTAATGGTAACATTTTCTTCTGCTCACCCTTTTCAGATCATGAGCAGGTGTCCATTTTCTCTCATAAGACAATCTCATGACCCCATCACACTGAACAGATGCATAAATGCTTTCAAAAGCACTAGTTTGAGGGTTTAGTTCAGGTGGCCATTTGTCCCCTCCACTCCTGTGCAACAAAGAGAGGTCTTAAACCTTTAGGATCACTGTATTGAGATGAAACCCAGGTGACAGGTTGTTTTTTTTTCCTTCTTCCCTACCTTCGATTCCCCTCAAAGACTGTGCAGTTCTGCCTTCTGTTTAATTGCTCACAACTGTTAGCTATTGTCCTTCCTCATGACAACCACCCTTCCCCCCTATATCTTTTTTCTCTATGCTTTTCTTTCTCAGCAGTATATTTAAGAGAGAGAGAGCAACATGCATGGTGAGGGGGGAGGGAGAAGAGGGGGGGTAGGTGTGGGCATCTATCCTAAGGACCTGCCTCTATACCTTGGAATTGAGTACAGTTAGGTGTAAGTGTAAAGTGCAATTATTGCCTTGTCACTTCTGATTGTCACTTTAGTAGCTTGGATTCTTGAGGGAAGCAGATCAAAGGTAAAATTATTGGTATATTCTTGGAGAACTAACTGTTTATGATTTCCATGAGATTATGAGAGCTGAGATATGAGAGCATGAACCAAGGGAAGGGCCAGATGAGATCTGTAGGCAAGACTGAGCATCATGGGTTCTATCTCCTTAATATCTTTTGCACACACCCACTTCTCTGTATTCATACCACAACCACCCTAATTGAGGTTCTCATCTCTTCTAATGTCTATAACTGCAACAGATTCCCAATTCATCTTCCTGCCACCAGTCTTCCCCTATCCAATCAATCCTCCAAAATAGCTGCAAAACCGAACTTCCTAAAACACAGGTATGACTAGATCATTCATCACTCTCCTTCTCAGGAAGCTTCAATGTCTCCCCATTGCCTAGAACATGAAATACAAACTTCTTTACTTGGTATAAAAGTGGGAATTTATTGACTCAATCAATTACCCCACTCTGATGAGTGATAAAATAATTGATAATCTAACCATGAAAACACTTCTCAAATGAATCATGGCCTTTCGACTAAATGCAAAAAAAAAATCCTTGATCACTTTAGATATCCTCAAAAGCTATTGGATAAACTAGAGTGACATTGTACAGGTAGTGTGTTGAGGTTGGTTTAGGAAACTTGGCCATGTGGTGTGTGTGTGTATGTGTGTGTGTGTGTGTGTGTGTGTGTGTGTGTGTGTGTGTGATTAAATAAAACAAACAAGTTCAGAATGCAGAGATTCAAATGTCTAGCACCTTGGAGTAGAAGCTTTCCAGCTAAAACCTTGAGATTCAATGCTTTGGGTGAGGAAGGGGGAGGGGCAATAAAAAAGAAGAGCCCTGGTTTTGGTCTTGGTCTTGATTTTGTTCTTTGTTTTGGTCTTGATTTTGGTCTTGGGCTCCTTGTTGCCCCAGTTTTGACCAGAGAAGGATCTATTGAACTTCAAAGAAGACTGACTTCCCATTGGTGTCATACATAGTCCTAGCAGAGCTCTTAGGACAGCTCAGCTCACGAGATGTTTGTATTGGAAACTGAGGACAAACTTGATATACTGTGGAAATCAGCTTTCTGATTTTATGAGGAGCCTAGAAGAAAAGCTTCACCATGACAAAGGAAATTAATGATTATTCCATGAAGGAAGGTGGTGGGAAAAGAGAAAGAATGTGTGACTTTGCTTCATGTACTCTGTCAGTTTGTGTACCATGGTTTTAAAAAAATTTATTACTAGCACCTTAGTAAATATTCCTCTCTAAAAACTAAGCCTGGCTAACTCATTAATATTATTGGGTAATGGGAGAAGGGCTACCCCCATTTTGTATGCTGTATGTCATGATCTGGCTCCACCCTATTTTCCCAGGCTGGTTAGATGTTATTAAGCTTCTTCATAGGCTCTGGTCTTATCTCCCATTTTTGGAATGTTCTCCCAACTCACCTCTGCCTCTTGGAACTCTTACTTTCTTTAAGATTTAGCTCATGTCACCTACTACAAGAAGCTTCTCTTGACTCTCCCAGTTGTTAGTACTCTCCCTATCATTTCATTTTGTATATATCTTGTATTTACTTATCTGTGAACATGTTATATCTTCCTGGCAGAATGGGAGCTTCTTGGGGTCAGGGACTGTCTTACCTTTGTGTTTGCATCCTCTCTGCCTGCATAATGCCTGGCATGTATCAGCCATGTAATAAGTGCTTATTGATTGATGGGCTCTGCTTAGTGGATAGTCTGGGTGAGTCTCTCTTGTATGTTGTTTATGTGTCTTCTGATGCCAGAAGCTCTGGACTGGAATGGAAAAGAACGATGCATTTTTGCTTTGAATCCTGCCACAGATACTTCATGTCTGTGTGATAAGTAAGGGGCAAGTCATGCTGTCTTTCAGAGCTTCAGTTCTCTCATCTACAAAATGAAGATAATAATACTTGCCATAGCTGCATTATCCCTCCCCCCAGGTTAATATATGCTTGTTGATTGATGTGAGGAGAGAATTTTTTTATTGAGGCAGATAGCTGGATTTGTAATCAGGAAGACCTGAGTTCAGATATGGCTATTCAACCCTAGTCAAGTCACTTCAACTCTGATTGCCTCAATTTCCTCAATGGTAAAATGGGGATAAATAATAGCACCTACCTCACATTTAGCAAGTTGTCCAGGAAGTTGGACAAATTTTTATAATAGGGCATACAATACTTAGCCAAATGAGAATAGGTTTATTTTAGGGTGTCATGATGCCAAAGAAAAAACTTCAGGGGGCACCATATGACATTTTGAGGATTTAAATAGTGTGAAAGAGCTATACTCTTATAGAACACTTAGCCAAATGTGCCTTCTTTCCAGAACCACTTCCAAAAATATAAGCTTCCGTTGATTTAAATCTATAGTAATAGTTGTTTAGAAACCTCAATAATGAAAGTAGTCCCTTCACTTACAGTTAAGTCCTTAGAAATACAACCCAGGTTCAAGGTACCTTAAGGGGCAGCACTGCACTCAAAAATCATTCCTTAAAAGCCCCCACCAATATATTTCTTTTCAGGGATTAACCAGGGGACACATTAAAGCAAAAACATTAATCAAACAACATAGCAAACTAAGAAGGCATATATAGGAGCACCCCACAGCTTACCACTCCATCAAGGGGATACATGTGAATGGGGGATATACATAGCCAGAACAATGCACCCTGACATTGCAGAACTGTGGTTTTCCTCCTGAGATGTCATTGAACTATTCTCCCATTAGCTACTGCTGCTTTGCAGTCATTTCTTGGGTCTTCAACTGCAATGAAGCACTATTGGTAAAGTGAAGGGTCTGTCTACCTTTGTTCTATTATGGGAAGGGCTTGGGTGGGGCCATTTTTTAGTTTATAGTCACAGGGGCTATCTTTGGATAGTGTGTGTGTGTGTGTGTGTGGGGGGGGGGGGATGCAGATCCTAACTAGCTACGTAAAGAAACCTTAGTCACTTGTGTCTATTCTGAACTACTTTTCCTTCGCTTCCCCTTAGATTCTTTGTCCAAACTTATATGAGTAATGATCTAAAATTTATTTCAACTCCTAGCATACCTTTGGATCCCATTCCTGGAACCCATACCCTGGGTCCCATTCAAATTATGCTGGGAACTCTACTTTTTAAAAACTACCAAAGACCTGAATGGAGCTGGATAAAATTGTTTTCATTCCCCACAATGCCTTTCAAATCAACTTGGGAACAAGCCTGAAAATGACTGGTTGGAACTACTATAAAGATGATGATCCTAGCAATAAAAATAGCAATATTATATACATAGAGAGCAGATGCCTTTGGCGATAAATACTTGGAACCTGTTATTATCAAATTTCTAATTAGTACTTATTAGAAATTAATCAATCAACAAGCATATTTTAAGCACTTGCTATATTTGGTAGGCACTGGGGATACAACCACTTTCCCTAAGGACATCCTATCAGGTATTGCAATCTGTGCATAGAGAAGTAGATACAAAATGTATAAACAATTAATACAGGGTGATTTCAAGAGGGTGAGGAAAGTACAAGTATCTGAGAAGGGATCAGAAACGTTTTCTTATAGGAGGTGGTGGATAAGGGGAACTTTGGAGGAAACCAGAGGTGACAGTGAGGAAGGATTTCATTCCAGGTGTGAGGGACAGCTTGTGCAAAAGCACAGATTAGGAGGTGAATGTTGTACGTGAAGGGCAGTAAATAGGACATTTTGACTTCACTATAGAAGTACATGAAAAGGATTAATGTGTGATAAGTCAGGAAAGCAGCCTTTCTAGATGGTGAAGCCAACTAAAAGCGTTTTTAAATTTTATTTTAGAGACAGTACAGAGATATTGGAGCTTTTTAATCAGGGGAGTGACTTGACCAGTCTTGTGCTCTAAAAATTTCCCCTTGACTGTGTAGAGAATAGATTAGAGGGAGGAAACACTGGAGGTAGGGAGACCAAATCAGAAGGCCATGTCCTCCAAGTTCATGAGTTCATGAGTGTCCCAGTGTAAGGGCAATCAAAGAAGTACTTAGCACCTTGTTTCAGTTCAAGTTCTTTTGAGCCTTGCCCATGATTATATAAAGTCTTTGTTAAGAAAGAGAATTTGTGAACTCCACAATGGGAAGAACTTGGTGATGCAACAGGAAAGGGTGGAACAGGGAGGAGCTAATGACCATATATAAGGAAAAGCCCAATCTGGGAAAGTGAAGAATTGAGAAGGGGAACTTTGTGGTGACCAGGTACTCTGTCTGGATTTTTGTTTGTGATACTTTGTGCAGAAGCTCTGGGACCTTACTGGAAGCCCAGAAATAGGATTTTCTTGTTGTCTGTTTACAGAAGTCCTAGAGAAGGATTTCAGAGGTTCTGGGAGTATACTGAGGATTTGTGTTGAGTTCTCAGATCTTGTTTATAGATTTGTGTTGAGTTTGCAGACCTTGTATGTGGGTCTGTGTTGATTTCACAGGCAGATAGTGAATTCATGATGGTGCCAGCAATGTTCGTGAATGTTGTTTTGACTCTGTTAAGCTTTGTTTTCCCAGAAACAGAAACTGTGAAGGACTTGAGGTGGACTGGACACTGACACTCTGAGCTTCAGTATAGAACTGGACGAGGAGCTAGATGAGGAGCTGAGAGCTGCCTACCTGTGAATCCAGGGACAATTGGGTAGGTTGAGGCAGGAGCTGGACCCATGGGAGAGGAACCATGATTTGGGAGTCAGCCTCGGGTCAAGATGAAAAGATCTCTCCTTGGGTACTTGATGCTGACTGAGAAGATCATGATTTACTGTGGCCTAGGGGTGGGAGAACTTTAAGGATGATTGAGTTAAGGATGATTGGAAACTAATCTCCAATTAAGAAAAAAGAAGACTTTTTGACTGAGAGATTAAGACAGTGACCTACAGTGGATAACTTTGACCTTTGTACTTTATGTCCCTTAAGGAGGCTTGCTACTTAAGGATGATTGAGTTAAGGACTTGCTAAATGATATCTTTTGCTTAAAACTATGTAGCCACTTTGGTGAAAACTATGTAGCCACTTTAGTGATAAATAGCATTGTGAATGCTGTACTTTGGTTCCTGTCAAAGTTTTGCTTTAGTTTACTGCTGAATAAATAGAGAGTTCACTATACTGTGTGATCAGAACCTTAAAGCTGTTCACAGCAGCAGTCCTCTGGAAAGCTGCTCATGCTTGTCTTTATACCCAACTAGGCTCTTGGTCATGTTAGTAGGGAGAACAAATGTGAAAGATGTAGAAACAGAATAAACAAAACCTAGAAATTTACTAGATTTGAATAGTGAGGGATAGTGATAGATCCAGCATGACTGAGATTTTGCGTTTGGGTAACTGGAGAGATAATGGTATCCTTGACAGAATGAAGAGAGAGAGATAGAGAGGAGGAGGAGGAGGAGGAAGAGGAGGAGAACGAGGAGGAAGAGAAGAACAAGAAGAAGAAGGAGGAGGAGGAAGACAGAAGGAGAAAAGAGATGAGAAGAGAGAGGAGGATTTAGGAGTTGGGAATAATGAATTCTGTTTTGGATATATTGAATTTGAGATACCTATAGGACATCCAGTTGAAAATGTCCAATAGGTAGTTGTTTATGTAGAACTGAAGCTTAGGGGAGAGGATAGGTGTGGATATAGAGATCTGGGAGTTATCTGTCTAGAAATGATAATTGAATCCATGGCAGCTGGTGACATTATCAAAAGAGGAGATGTTGAAATGGCATTATTCATCTATAATTAACTAGAACAGTGGTTTCTGAATTTCTTTAATTGTGCACTACATCAGTTTAAAAAAATGAGCATACTCTCAGTATATGTATTTTTAATAAACCCATGTAGTACTGTACAAGCATAGTATTGCATTATCCAACATAAAATTAAATTTAAAGAGGATGAAAGATTATTTACAATGATTTTTATTATTAATGATATTTTGCTCATTAAAATAATTAATATTTTAGTTAGAACAATGTGATTAAATGTTTTATCATTTTCCAAAATGTTGATTTAATATTTTGTGATACAGTAATTCAAAGACCTAATTCTAAGCCTAGCTTATTTCAACACTTTCTTTTAATGTCTGTGAGAACTAAAAAAAGCTATTTCACAAAAATATGTTGATCTAAATGGGGGAAGTGGTGACTGTACTTACTAAATCATGTTACTCACTTTTCAATCTCTTCCACCAATTATGCAAATGTTTCTATTGAAATTTGGCTAGCAAATTTTCATTTTTCATGTCAATCAATCTCTCAAAATAATTGAAAGGTGTTTCAGTTTTATATTTTTAACAGATGGATTCAAAACCCACCAAAACTCTTTATCTTGAAGATTTTTATACAAAAGAAAAATTATTTTTGCACATTTTTAAGGTGTGAAGACATGAGAGTTTTTATAAGTGGCATATTGTTTTGGGCAACCATAGCTTAAAACTCAATGTCTCACTATAAGTGTGACTTTGTACTATCATTAGCTAACATATTAGGGCATGATATATCAGCACTGGGTTCATCATTACTGATTGACTGAATGAATTAATGAATAAATGAAAGAAAAAGCATCTATTAAGTGGGTTCTATGTGCCAAACACTGTGCTAAGCACTAAGGATACAAACTGAAAAGCCAGCCCTGCTCTCAAGGAGTTCACTTTCTAATTGGGAGAGAAAACACATGGAAGAAAATTCAGCCTCAGAGGGGAAGGAAAGGCTTATGATCCTTAGGATTACATAGCAGAATGGATCACAAGTACCTGAAGCTTTTAAAAATGCATCAAAAGTCAGATGACAATACCTGGGAATCTGGAAGGTGGGTTTCCTAGGGAAAACTAGCCCTCAGTTTTCAGGTGCTAATTAAGACTTAATCATATTCTTATTGGCAAGAAGATAGCCAAGGTAAGAAGGCAAAGGGCAGAGTCTTGATAACAATATTTCAAATGTTTCAGTCACTTCTTGTCAGATTTGATTAGATCAGGGGTGGGAACCTGCAACCTCCAGGCCACTAGGTTCTTGGGTGCGGTCTTTTGACTGAGTCCAAGTTTTACAGAACAAATCCTTTTATTGAAGGGATTTGTTCTGTGAAATTTGGTTTCAGTCAAAGGGCTATGCTTGAGGACCTAGAGGCCACTTGTGGCCTTGAGGCCCCAGGTTCCCCAGCCCTGCATTAGATTGTCTTTGTTTTTACTTTGTAATTGGTTGATGAAGAGTCTGTTTTAGGATTTGAAGTGTCCTCACTGTTATTTTCTTGTTACTGGTCTATGTTCACATTAGTAGTGTCATATCAATCATTTAAAGTCAGTCGTCCATTTTGCGAGGATCAATAAGCCACCTCACCAAATTGTCTGCACTTCTGCCTTCATCCTTATCTCTCTCTACAGTAACCTTGAACTCCACCCAGTGATCTTTCAGCTCTAGTAGAGGAGCTATTACCTGTAATACCTCCATATTACATATGGAGGCCTATGTAAACAGGCCTCCATACTACTTCCTGGCCATCTCCATGCTCTGCAGCCCCACAGACCATGAGCCCTACTTTCAGCCTAGCCCTCACAGCTGTTATCCAGGGAAGCAAATCCTATGGAGATAGAACCTGGCAGTTACTTCCGCAGGTGCTATAGCCTCTGCCTTCTCAGCAACCATAGCTACTAAAGAATTTGAAAAGAAATTCTTGCCACCAAAGTCCAAGGCATTTGATATCAGAAATAGATTTAGTTTTATCAGAAGAAATGACATTAAAATAGATGGTTACTATTTGCTTTGCTAAGGCAACCTAAAGATCAGGGGATCTTTCCACCTTACTTGCAATTGAAACCTTCTATATAGTGTTGCAAAAGTCTTAATGTATCTTTAAGCTATTAAAGTTCAAAACTGTCTTTACTTTTCTATTCACATCTTTAACAAAGGGCATAGTGCTCTACGTATAATAAACTCTTGAATGGTTCATAATTTATTCCCCTACCCCCACCCCTACTCCCTTGGACTTTGCCCCTGGAATGATGGACTCTGATAGGGAAGCTCTTGTCTGGAACCAGTGCTGCTTCCTGGAAATTTCCATACCAGCTGCTGTGTACCTGCTCCCTCAGACTATTCCAGTTATTTTTATGTATTGTCTCACCCTCCCTTTATTAAAATGTACTCCTTGAGGTCAGGGACTTTCTGTATTACTTGTGTTTGTATCTCCAGTGCCTAGAATATAATAAGTACTTAATAAATGTTGTCTCTCTTTCATTTTCTCTCACTGAGTGTGAATCTTTTTCTTTCTCTCTCTCTATGTCTCTCTCTCTCATACTCCCAAAAGAAATAAATGAGTGAAGTTGCTACTCTTAACCTTTCCACACTTGTGGAATTTCCTGTCTTCTATCAGATGACCTCATGTACTGTACATGGCATAAGTATCGATTGTATACTAAATATTAGTGGTCTGATTTCTTTTATTAAGTATAAAATAAGTACAAAATTTCATTATTTTTTATATCCCTATGGATAATCTTGTGTACCTTCTACATGCACCCCATGTTAGGGACCACTCTCTGGACTTTGCCATCATAAATCAATTTTTTCCTAGAATTTCCCTCAGCTTCTGGGGCCTTCTCACCCTGGAATATCCCTTTGCATGCTAGCCTCATCTCCCATTAGAGTTCTTTCTGGGACCTTCATTTTGGGGATTGGCCTTGGTGGATTATGCTTCCTTCCTCTGCCAATTTGCTTCTAACTCTCTGGACTTTGCCAAATTGCCCTTTATTCCATCCCCCCTCATGAATATCTCTCCTTCTCTTCAGCTACTTTTTATGTTCTTCTTTTCCAATTAAAATACAATCTCCTTGAGGGCTTTTGGGAGTGGTGGTGGTTTGTATTTGCATATGCATTGTTTAGTATAGTGCCTGGCACACAGTAAATGCTTAATAAATGCTTGTTGTCTGCCACTGAGCACAGGACAATATTATCGGTTGAGTTGGAAAGATCTTAAAATGATTGTTTTGTCATTTGTCATCTATACATTGGTCATAATTTAACAGATAGCAAAGGCAGATTGAAGACACAGGTCTTAATTCTGGTTGTTGAGATTATTCTCTTATACTTTAACTAGAAATAAGTTTAAATAATACTAGTTCATTAATCCAGAATCTGAGACTTTACAGACATATCATTTCATGCCCAGTGCTTAATGTAGTGCTTGGCACACAGTATGTAGTTAACAAATATTAGATTGTATAGATTTAAAGAAATGGAGAAATAGGTTGGCCTATTTAACTGCTCATAGGTAGGCCTATATAACTGCTTATAGGTAGGCCAAGTCAATATAATAAAAATGACAATTAATATCTAAATTGCTTTGCTTATTCAATGCTGTACCAATCAAAACTAGCAAAGAATTATCTTAGAGAGTTAAAATTCTTCTGGAAGGTTGAAAGAAAAGGAAGGGAACCAATGAAAAATAAGTGAAGGGAGGTGACCTAGCAGTATCAGATCTCAAACTATATTACAAAGTGGTAATTATCAAAACAATCTGGTACTGGCTAAGAAACAAGAGTGGTTGATCAATAGAATAGACTGGGTCCATAGTATGCAGAAGTAAATGACTATGGTAATCCTGCATTTGATAAATCCAAAGATCCAAACTTTTGGAACAAGAACTTATTATTTGACAAAAACTGCTGAAAAAACTGGAAAGCAGTTTGGGAGAAACTAGGCATAGACCAATATCTCACATCATATAGTAAGATAAGCTCAAATTGGTTGTATAATTTAGACATAAAGGGTTATATCACAAACAAATTAGGGAAGTATGGGAAAATTTACCTTTCAGATCTAAAAAAGACTTCATGACAAGGCATAGAGATGATCACTGGAGGTAAAAAGGGTAATTTTGATTACACTAAACCAAAAAGGGTTTGTACAAACACAATAAATGCAGCAAAAACTAGAAAGAAGGAAACTGGGAAAAATCTTTACAGAAAGTTTCTCAGATAAAGATCTCATTTCTCAAATATATAGGAAACTGAGGCAAATTTATAAAAATAAGAGCCATTCCCCAATTTATAAATGATCAAAGGTATGAGCAGGCAGTTTTCAAAAAAGAAATCAAAGCTATAAATAGTCTAAATGAAAAAATGATATTAAAATATCCTAAATCACTAATAGAGAGATGAAAATAAAACAATTTTGAGGAATCACTTTACATCCATCAGTTTAACTGACAGAAAAGGAAAATAATGGTGGAGTGAATATAGAAAAATAGACTTTCTACACAGTAACAGCACTATTGTATGATGATCAACTATGAGTGACTTAGCTATTCTTAGCAATACAATGATCCAAGACAATTCCAAAGGATTCATGATGAAAAATCTTGTCCATCTCCAGAGAAAGAACCAATGGAGTCTAAATGCAGATTGAAGTATTTCTTTATTTTTTCATGTTTTTTTTTCTTTTGGCCTATTTATTCTTTTACAATATGACGAATAATGGAAATATAGTTTACACTATTGCATATATATGTATGTATATATGTATGTGTATATTATATATACATTTATATGTGTGTGTGTGTGTGTGTGTGTATATATATATATATATATATATATAGAGAGAGAGAGAGAGAGAGAGAGAGAGAGAGAGAGAGAGAGAGAGAGAGACATTCAGACAGACAGATGGACACAGACAACCTAAATAAAATTGCCCTCTTAGGAAGGGAAGAGCCAAGAGAGGAAGGAAAGATATATGGAACTCAAACATTTTTTTAAAAGAATGTTAAGGGGTTTCCTAGGTGGTGCACTGAATAGAGCACTGGCCCTGGAGTCAGGAGGACCTGAGTTCAAATCCAGCCTCAGACATTTAACACAAAAACTAGCTGTGTGACCTTGGGCAAGTCATTTAATCCCAATTGCCTTCCAAAAAGCAAAAAAAAAAAAAAGTTAAAAATTATTTTTTCATGTAATCAGGAAAAATAAAATACTATATAAAATCTTTTTTAAAATAGGCACACTTATGCACTATTGGTAGAGCTGTGGATTAGTCCAAGCATTCTGGAGAGCAATTTGGAACTATTGTTCAAAGGGCTATCTAAATTTGTATACCCTTTGACCCAGCAATAGTACTCCTAGTTCTGTATCCCAAAGGGATTAAAGAAAGGAAAAGGACCCATATGTATGAGAATAATTTGGAGAGAATTTGGGATTGCAAATAAAAAATTATTTTAAAAAATCCTAGGTGGTGAGCTACTCAAGGGCAGGGATTGTCATTTACCTTTCTTTGTATTCTCAGTGCTTACTACAGTGCCTGGTACAAAGATGGTGCTTAATAAATGCTTAATGACTAGTAGAGAGAGAACATTTAGTCCAACCCTCCCTGTGCCATTCTCTATCTTCTGCCCTCAAAATTGTTAGTTACCTTTTGTTTACACTCTAGTCTTATTTTTGAATTATCTTGATCTGGGAGAAAGACCTCATAGTTAAAATGGTGATTAGTATAACATTTGAGACCTAATCAAGGTTTTCTCCCAAGAATAATCTGAAGAACTGAAAGAGTTTTTAAAAGAGTAGGGTTTTGAACAGAAAGAGCATTTTATGTCCAGAAGTACTCATGGGTTTGTCTTTTTGAAGCCAATCTACAACCTATTTTTCCAAAAAGTGATAGAAGCCTTTGAAATATTGCTAGAGAGCAAAGCACTTGCAATCACTACAAAAAATAGGATAATTCCAAGAAATTTAAAGACATTTCTCTCAGTAGAGTTATAGTACCTCTTTTTTATTTTTCTTAACTACCACAAAATGTAACTTTTCTCCAACTGTGATCTAGTTGTTGACTTTTTGCTAAGTCAGCAACACATTCTCTTTGCATTAGGTTATCTTTTAACTTCTGTTTTGAAGATAGAGACCTATAAAACATTCCACCAAGAAAATTTGGTAACAACATAGTAAATCTTGATTTATTAGTTTTACCTCTAAACACCATTAGTCTTTTTCCTCTAAAGAACTTGTCTTAATCAGACCATTAACAGAGAACAAAAGCAAAACTTAGTTCTCCCTAAATTTCCTAGGTTCCTTGGTTCATCTTGGTTTATTCTGTTTCTAAATATTTAGGAAAATATTCAAGACCTACTTTGTTTCACTGACTAGGAAAAATCCTCTGCATGCTTTTGGGGTATTGATTGGTTTATTAGATTATTTCTTTTACTTAAAGCTCAATCTAGGATTTTTTTTCTATTACTCTTTATTTAAAAAATAAATCAGTTCTTCCACTTCCCTTGGGTCCTCACTATTAAAGTATGACATCTCCAGTGGAAAATTTTTCTTTTGCTTCTGCTTAATTTCTCTGTTTTCATCAGGAATCTTGGTAAAAGTCATTGGAAGATCTTGTGCCTAACCATTCATGTTCTGGTTTAACAGATGGCTCTCAAAAACAAATGCATACAGGACATATTTTAAAGTTTAATCTGCATTATTAACCTTTCCCCCATTACTTTCTTTAATCAGACAATAAATAAATCAAGCTTTGATTTTTAGCATTTGCTGACTTCCAACGTGTAAATGCTCACACTGCAATTTTGCAGTTGACTCTCTCTAGCCAGTTTGATCTGGCTCCAGCCTACCCCTGTATCTAAGTGATGCAGTATCATTGGTTCAGTATCATCCTGCTTTTCTCTAAGGATTTGATACCATATAAGGAACAACTAGGAAAGAGTTGTATTGCTTTTCTCTTTTTGGAGAACAACTCTGAATTGACTTTTCATTATGACTATCTCCCCCAGACCCTGATCTCTTGTTTTATCTGATCTTCCTGAATTTGGCCAATGTCTATAGATCTGAGATATAATAACCCTTGAAACAAATACCTCCTAGCTTTTTTTTCTGAGCTTTTATGACAGAGTTTAACATAGACCATGTAACCTAGCAATTTGTAAGCATGAAGGAACTGAAAGATACTGAGAACAGATTTTACTTAAGTGATATTTAAAGATGTTATGGAAATAAAAGAAAATTAAAAGTGAATAGGAAGAAAATTCTTTAAACATTAGGAAAATGCTTCTTCACTGAGGAAAGAAGGCAGGGTGGTACAGTGGAAAGATAACTAATTCCGTTTCCTGGCTGATATCCTTCTTTGATGCTTATTACATGTGTGATATTGTACAAGTCAGGGAACTTCCCTCCTGAGGGGATTAGACTAGAAAGTCTCTCTGGTCCCTTCTTGTTGTATGTATGATCTTAATCTAAGTCAACATAATGAACTTTAGAAGAGTTTCATAAGAAACATCACCTATCTTTACATCTTATCTGTCTCTAATCTATAACTTTGGAATTTGTGCCCTGGGACTAAGTGGTTTTAGCTGAGTAGATTTAAATTTACATAATCCACTGTATCTAGTTGAACCCTTGTCTGTGCTTCAGAACTCATCTAGCTGTCCAGTGATCCACCAACGGCTTCTTATTATTTACCCTGCTGCTATCTATATTCTTCCCCTTTTATTCCTTCCGCTGGATATAATAATCAATAATTCCATTATTTCTGAAAAAAAGTGTTAATTGACTGCCCAATTCTGGTCTCCTTCCTGGTTTTTGTATTTCAAGATGATACTTCTGCTGCTGTCTCATCTTGTGACTTCCCTTAGCACTAGGGTCTCTTTGTTTTGGAATATCCAACTATCGATGTAGCCTTCCTTCTCAAACTGGAATATCCCTTTGCAAGGTCTGCCCACCTTCCATTGGTGAGTTCTTCCTGGGGCCTCCATTTTGTGACTTCTATTTAAGCCTGAAAGACTAAGGGTTTTGACCAGATATATACAACTAAAAAATGTCACTTGTATTGGTCATATTAAAAGTCTGATCTTTTTTTAGATATTCATTTGGTTATCCTATTTTCTCTTTTACTAACTCCTGCTATGGTTCTTATGGTTTCTTGTTTTGTGCATGCTATTGTTTGTATTTTCAGTTTATAATTTTTTTTAACTGCAAATTTAATATTTTAATATTTCCCCCTCCATTCCTCTCCTGACCCTGTTCCTGGTTCTGGCCTTCAACTTGGCACCTAATAGGCATTTAATAAATTATTTTTTATTCATTCATTAATTCACCAAGTCCTTTCAATTCTTTCTTTCAAATAGCTTTTGAATCTATTCCATCCTATCTATTTTCACTGCCTCCACCCTAATTATAGCCATTATTACTGCTCACCATTGTGATTACCCAGTTAACCAGTCGACCTACCTCTAGGCTAATCCCATTGCAACGTATCTTTCACATCAGTGCCAAATTAATTCCTTAATATCCATATATGAGTATGTAATTTCTCTTCTCTTGTGCCTTATGCTCCATTCTTACTAATCTACTAATCAATCCCTGAATGCATCCCATGCTTTCCCACTTTGTGCCTTTTCTATTTTCTGTGTTTAGAATGCACTCTTCCATACTTCATACCTACCTATTAGAATCCTTTATTTCATATTCAGGTTAAGTGACTTGGTTAGGGTAAAACAACTATTAAGTATATAAGATAGAATTTTAATCCAGGTCTTCCCAATTTCAAGTATGGCACTATATCCACTGTCCTCAATATCTCCTAAGTTTTGTTTGTACTGTATTTATCTGTGATCATGTCATATTCCCTTTAACAAAGTTAAAAACCCTCAAGGTTGAGGACTCTTTAATTTTGTCTTTATATCCCTAGAAGCTAGTATGGTACCATATATATGGTAACTACTAAATAAATGTTTGTTAGTGTTTTTAAAATAAATTACCAGATATCCAAATCCAAATTACTAGCCTATAGTTTGCAGACTTCATTCTCTTCCTTTTCTTTTTTTTGAAAATTGAGAAATTTGGCTATATCCAGTTCTGGACCTTTCCTGCTCTCTGCTATCTTTCAAAGATTACTCACATTGGCTCAGTAACCAGGTGTCAATTCTTTCATTACCCTGGGCTATACCTCATCTCAGTCTGGTGACTTGACCTTAGAAAGTGCAGCTAAGTGCTCTCTTACTGTCTCCTTGTTTATTTTGGGTGTCAACCCCATATTAGTATTTTTTCCTGTCCTTTATAACCCAAAGATCATTCTCCTTGGTAGAAAAAAAATTAGAAGAAAAATAAAATCCACCCCCAAGCAATGGTCCTAGTCATTCTTCATTTTCTCTTCCTTTCCTGAATATAGTTTAAAAAAAGTTTAAAACTTTTTTTGTACATAGTTTTTCCTTAAAATCTTCAGAATTACAGAATTTCATGATTTGAATAGAAGGAACTACAGAGAGCATCTAGTCCAACCTGAATAAGAATCCCTTCTTCAACATTTCTGACAAGTAATCATCTAGTCTTTGCTTGAAGAATTCTGTTGCAGGGGACCTTATTACTTCATTGGGCAGTCAATTCCATTTTTGGATATCCATAATTGTTAAACTTCTACCCATGTGTATCAGCAATGCCATATTCACAATGCCTATGGAGATTACAAATATGCTGATATAATTATCCATCACAAAATACATCATGCTTGCCATATGGGGAAATAAACTAGAAAATTTATTAAGATACCAAAAGACTGAGTCCCAAAACCAGAAAGTGAAAGCCATCAGAGTAGTTATGATATTGGCACAGGTAGATAAAGTAGAAAGCACACACATTTTCAAGCCTTTAAAACAGAACAGGCTACCTCAGGCAAAGGTCCTCCTCTCCCCACTCACAGCAACCACCCAGCGTCCGGGAAGCACGCTCCCAGCAGCTCTGGCCCCTGGCAGTCCTCAGCAGGAGTCCTTAGCAGAAATGGTTAACTCAAAAAGGGCTTTGCGCTGCCGCTGCCTCTGCTGCTGCCGCCGCCGTTGCCACCACAGCCAGCCACCGCAGGAACTCTAGTTTGGCTTCCGCTTCCTCTTGCCCCGCCCCTTCCTGCTACGTCAGCAAGTCCAATGGAGCATGGAAGATCTTTAAATCCCATAACCCTTACACCATGTTTCCTATTTATCTCATAAGTAAGATATTCCATGTTTGACCAGGGTAGAGTTCAGCAACACTGTTGTTGTTTTTTGTACTTCATTGAAAAGGACCACGACATCAGGAAAGTGATTCCATGCCATGCAAGTGAATTGGATTTAAGTAAGGGAGGGCTGATTACTCTACTCCTGGAAAATAAGTCTCTCTTAATGCAACCTGATCACATTAGGTTTCTTTGCTCTCCTTATCATGTTATTGAATCATAATAAACTGAAAGTCCACTAACCCCAAATATTTTTCAGAGAAATTATGGTTTTATACTGTAGTTTTCAGCTGCTAAAGCTTAAGCTTTTTTATATGTTCATATGAAAAGACTTATACATATTTATGTGAACATAGTCAATCAACAATGTTTATTAAGTGCTAAGCACTGGGGCTACAAAAACAAACAAAAAACAAATAAACAAACCATGAAAAACACAATCCCTGCCCTCAAGAAGATCCCAATCTAATATGGGAGATAACAAGCAAGTAACTATGATCAAACAAGCTATAAACAGGATACATAAGAAATAATCAACAGAAGGAAGACAAGGGAATGAAGAGGATTTAGAAAAGAGTCCTGCAAAAGGTGGCTTTTTAGGTAGGGGATCACACTTAGGTTTTGAGCCTTAGGTTTGGAGAGGATGGTGGTGCTCTCACCTCTTATAGGCAAGTTTGGAAGTTGGTGAGGAGCACAGTTTATGGGAAAAGATAATGAGTTTAATTTTGGATATGTTGAGTTTAAGATAGCTGCTGGATATCCAGCTCAAGATGTCTGAAAAGCATTTGAAGATGGGAATCTGGAGTTCAGCAGAGAGGTTGGGATAAATAGATTTGAGAATCATCAGTATAGAGATGCTAATTAAATCCATGGAAGCTGATGAGATCATCAATTGAAGTAGTATAGAGGAAGAAGAGAAGAGGGTCCAGGACAGAGCCCTGAGTATTTGTATATATTATATGAAAAGATTAAAGTATTGATATTTAAGATTATATTTAATTTTTTAAAAAAACTATTCCTATTTAATAAAAAAAAAAAAGAACAAGAGATAATTTAATGAGCTGAGATCGTCAAGGAAAGCTAAAGATAAAAAAAAATTGGTGGTGATTTTTTTAGGACCAAAGAGAAAGGAAAACCAAATAAAGAATGGAACCATTACTTAGTAGGGATGGGATGATGATAACAAATAATGGGGATGAAGGAGAAAGCAGCTATTTTTTTTTTTTTGCTTTAGTTTTCTCTGCAAAGGAGAATGGCTTTTGAACTGAGTTCAGAATAAAATGGATAATATGTAGTTGATGCCCAAGTAAGTAGGGAGATAGTAAGATCACCTAGCTGCCCTTAGTGAATTCAAATCACCAGTCCTCCCTATGAAACTGAAAGAAATGGTGAAGGTGGTTGCTGTGGCACTGTGAGTGGTCTTAGCTTTAGCATAATTCTGAGCTTTACAACAATTGAGAATATTCTTACAGGACCAAGCTATTTTTTTTTATTCATCTTTTTACATTAAAAAAAATCTAAGTTGGTTGATGAGTTCTCCCTTGTGCAACCAAAGTGATCTCTTTTAACAACTATTTTCCTCCTCATCAGAATTGTTTCTTTCTTCAAAATTTCATTCTAAAAAAAATGGGCTAGAATTTTCTGAGTTTTTTGTTTTTTGGAGGGGGAAAGCAGGGCAATTGGGGTTAAGTGACTTGCCCAAGGTCACACGGCTAGTAAGTGATAAGTGTCTGAGGACAGATTTGAACTCAGATCCTCCTGACACCAGGAATGGCATATATATTTATATATACTAATATCTGAATCATTCCAAAATACACAGAGCCTCAAACTGTTTTTTTAAGAGTAAATATTCCTCTGAGTTATGCTGTATTTTAAATTAAGTTGGTTAATATTGTTGGAAAGCTTTTACTTTCTAACCTAAATACATCAAGAAATAGTTAATAAAACTTGGGTAGTTTTCCTGTTAACTAGCAATGGAAATGACTGAAGTACATTTCTTATTTTAACTACTACAGTTCGATGAGTCTGATTTGGAAAGTTGTTACAAAGCCAACTTACAAATAACTGTGGTAACCAGAATAGGGAAAGCACACAGATTTAAGAAATCCACAAACTCCTTGTCTTGATTAGCTGTTTTTCTTTATTATTAAAAAATTATATATATATATGTATATATATATATATTTACACACACACATATATACACATACAATTATTTGTTATAAAAATTGTTTTTTAGGAGTGAGGATTGTTGGAAAGACAGTGATGTAATAAGCAAAATGCATCAATAAAATATTTTTAAAAGAAGTAATGTCCAAACTCATCCAATAATCCTCATCTTTACTGATATCTTAAATTTAGAGGTTAGGGGACTCCTGAGAATAAGTTACCCCTTTCCTCTTCCATTCCCTTTCCAGGATGTCACTCGATTCTTTGCTGCTTATTTAACCAACTGTCCTCACTTTCTTTTTCCTTCCCATTTTGCTGGCTGCCAGATGCAAACCTCCCAGAACACTAGGATGACTGAATTTGCCATTCACACCTCTGGTCTCTCAGCAATGCAGCCCCCCTGCCCAGTGCCACCTGGTCCAATCTAGCCTTATTATAGTGTCAGATCTCTGTAAAGACTGATTGTAAGCATTTATAGCCTGAATTTTGGCTGCTCTAGAAAGAATCTTCCATTTATAGCATTGTTGCTATGGAACTAACTTCCCTCTGCAACATTATTAATCACATAAAGTCATGTTTGTATGGAACCAATTAATAATATTAGGTAGAGTATACCTGAATTGTACTATTTAACTATGATAAAACCTAGTTTCTAACAATTTGCTTTATTTATCCTATTCTATCTTCAGGCCATGCCAGGCTATTTTCACAGTTTTGGTCCTATTTGTTCCAGCTTGTTGGTGGTTTTTTAAAAAGCTATTTTTAAGTAGTTTGATTGCAAGCATTAAATGCCACATTAACACTTTCTTGCTATTTACTAGAAGCAACAATGTTTTAGCTCTTGAATTCTCAGGAACTAACCTTTCCCTTTCTAATGGAACCATCAGCTTCTGAATAGCATTTAGCCCACAGCTTTGCTGCCACTCTAGTTTCCTAATTTTTCTGAGTTTTGGATTTTTCCTTTTGAGCTGCTTTTTATACTAGAGGCACCTAACATTTGCCCCTAAATCTCTTTCCGACCTTTTTCTGTGTTAATGATCCAACATGACAGCCTTTTGCAGCCTTCCTTCTGAAAGGAGCCAGAACATTTCATAACAAAACCAAATATGTCAGACAAAATTAAAACATCAAATGTCACAGATATGAATTGAGCAGATTCATTCACTACACTTATGTTCAGCAGGCAAGCAGTGGTACTGGTGATGTCAGAGCTATAACCAGAACATGTTAAATGGAGATTTATCTTAAGAGATTTATCTCATGTATCAATGTGAAAGACTCCACGTTGTACTGATGGAGAGAGTACTGTCCCCATATCTCATGGTCCTCCATCAGTCTGTACTATGCCTCATGCCACCACACTCTGGCAGGCAGAACTGTCTTTCGCACCACTAATCCTACCTTCCCAAACTCCAACTATTTTGACCTCAGATGAAAGAATTGTTGGTTAGGATTCAGGTGATTAAAAATTAATATTTGGTCCTCATTGACTATTTTTAGTGGTTCCCTTGTGTCTTTAGGAAAAAAAATACAAATAATTGTTTGGCATTTAAAGTTCTCTGCCTTCTGGATCTCACTTACCTTTCCAGGGTTATTTTGCATAACTTCTCTTCAGTCAAACTGAACTCTTTTCTTTCCCTAAATTCACCATTCCATCTCTCATCTCTGTGCCTTTGAACAGGCTGTCTCTCACTCCTGGAATTCAATTCTTTCTCTCCTGCCTCATTCACTAAGGAGAGTGAACTCAATCTTAAAGCAGTTGCTATAAAGCATTCCACTTATCAAGTTCACTTCCAAATGTGGCATATCCAATGGACAAATTCATCTCTTGCTTTCAGGATATGTTGTTCTAGCTGCCAGACCAAGTCAATGCTGGACTGGGTCAATCAGGTAACTCCTTGGGGCTGATTCCTTCCCAGGCTTGGCCACAGTACCTCTGGTGACTTTTCTGACCTTGTGAGATATACTTGAAATTCAACAGGGAAACAAGCAGGGAGTCAGGGGTATGGTTAAGAGGCTACATAATACTGAGTAGGGAATAGTCACATATAAAACAAATGTTCTGACAAATAAATAAAGGTGAATTTTATGTTATTAGTTACTGTATTGTTTGACTTAATTGATTTATTCTATATATGTAGCAGGAAGTCATACTAGAAAATATAAATATAGAATTTATAACTAAATATGGTAATTGTAATAATTTCTACTTTTTTGAAGGCAATCAAGGTTAAATGATTTGCTTAGGGTCACACAGCTAATATAGGTCTGAGGATGTATTTGAACTCAAGTCCTCCTGACTCTAGGGCCAGGCCTCTATCCGTTGTACCATCTGACTGCCCCCATAATTTTTATTTTTTTAAAACTGAATATCAAGCCCATAGTCAGGAAACATATGTACCTTTATTATAACATTGTCACCATGATGCACTTTATTTTGATCTACATCACCTTTTTCTAAATTTTTGTAGTTCAGTTACAAATTCCAGGACTGCCTGTTACTGTCCTGGGCATCTAGAAGAGGCAAATATCACTTTAGTTTGGGGAGATCAGAGAAGAATTTACAAGGGACTATGGGAAGCCTTTGAGCTAGGTTTTGTCTTGTGGCTTGGGTAGAATTTGGAAAGATGAATAAGATGGGGCGGGGGAGGGGGGTTCAGGTAGATGAAATGATGGTTTTAGTGTAAATACCTGAACTTAAAACATTTTCCCTGACTTGCTATCTTTAAACTGAATGTAAGGGAGGCAAATATGAGAACAATCACTCTTCCCTTTGTTATGTTCTCCTAATTTGGGTAAAGCTGTAGCATATCAGCTGGAGTGTATCAGTTGCCCATTGAACTCATCAAAATGAGAGAAATGAGACACTTGAGATCAACTGATTTCTGATAGCAGACATACGTAGGAAGAAGACAAGGTAAAACTGCTTCTTGCTTCACCATTTTTTCTTTGTGTCCTATTTCCCAATAGAGAAAACACTGAATAATCAAATGGTTATATAAAGTGACCAGTCTTTTGGAAACATCTAACAGAATAAACCCATCCAGGTTAGAAGGGAATTCTGTTTCAAATAATTGAGGATGCAACCTCAACATCTTGATACCATTTTCTTTTTTACTCAGGTTACTTAAGAATTAACAGGCTATACAATAGTCATCCATTTTAGTGCATCAAGAAACTGTGGTGCAGTTAAAGGAAATGTTAAATTTATAGCTTGTAATGAACAAAAAAGCTAAATGAAAGAATAGCTCCAGTATGTTTATCACTATAGATCACAGAATTCCATTGCCCTCACTTGAATGAGATTGTCACTGTCTTGAGATCCTGAGAATATGAAGACATTTTCTTAATAAGTTTCAGAAGAAAATTAGATATGGCAAGCAATTTATCTTTAATTCTCGTTTTCTAGTGATCTTCAGACTGATTATTCATCAGTTGGCTTACTAGAAGATAAGACATGGAATGGTGTTAGTGAAAAGAACACTAAAATTCAAATGAGAAGCTTCTGTGCAATGAGGACTCAGTGAAATAATAAAAGATGTAATAAAGTGATAAGTGATTAACATTCAAATTAATTATAAGACATTGGTCAATCCTTGACTTAAGTAATTCATACCACACAGCCTGTTACATTGGTGTTATAAGGCATATAGTAGGCAATAATTATAAGGCATATAGCAGGCAATGCATAAACTATGGTGACCCAGTCGATTTTTTTTAAAGCAATCACCATTAAGTGACTTGCCCAGGGTCACTCTGTCAGTACTTAATTCTCCTTGTTGGCTGAATAAGGAGCCAATAAGGTTTCACCATGGGCAGGTTATTCAGCTTTCCTGATCTTCAGTATCTCTGTTTTAAAAATGGGCATACTGATGCTTGCCCTACTTGCCTTATAGGGTTATTTTGAAGATCTAGTAACCTAACGGTATGGGAAAATGCTTTGAAATTTGGAAAATGCTATATAAATACATTGTAAAGTATTATTATTCTGTGAGGCATTTGCTCTCTCACCAGATGTCTGATATAGTCTGACACAATTTGAACTCTTCCAAGATGAAATAAAATTTCATTTCAATGAGAATTTTTATGATACATATTTACAAATGTATCAGGTAGGGATAGGACAAGAGAGTGATTTTCAAATACTTTATGACCTCAGGGCTCACTGGTTTCTTCAGTGTGGGTACCGCACTCTAGAAGCAGATCATGATCATTATGTCCTTTAGCAACAGATGGTTTAAAGAATTGTCATCACACACACAAAAAATCACAACCAGTTTTCCTAACTCTCTGGTGACAGGCCTCTCCAAACTGAGCTAAGACAGTCTTTGGATGACAGATATAAGGCCACTGTGGGACCTCTACTTATATCAATCTTTTTCAGCTTTATAGGAATCTCTAGAGCTTGTGTTTCACTAGAACACACTTCCCAAACCAAAGACCTCTTCCACAGTATGATGAGGAATCAGAGGAGGATTCTGAATACTAATAAATTTTTTTTTTGGTGTGGGGAGAGAAGAGGTATGTCTTCAATATTTAGATTTGGGTAGCACTTTAACATGTGGCAAATGTACACTTTTCTTTGTTGATATATTCCAATCCAAAACCAAGAAATTTTAGAATGTATGTGGTCTCTTGAATTCAATGAACATATAGAAAAAAAATTTAAATGTGCTTTAAATTGCACATTTTAACTAGTATATGCTATTACTGGATTCAAGAAATATATGTGGTTTATATTTTGTTGCACAGACACCTCTACATGCATAAGGAAACCCATTCCTTCCCACTTTCTCCTGCAGACTGGTCCCCTATCATCCCTGCTCTCTCACTTATCTTCAATTTCTTCTTGCCTGCTGCCTGCTTCTCTACTATCTGCAAACATGCCCATGGATCCACAAGTCCTCAAAAAATCCACCTTAATCCATTCATCCTCACTAGTTTTCATCACATATCTTTCTTCCCTTCTGAGGCTAAACTTTTTGAGAAGGCCAGCTGTCATTTATGCTTCCATTTCCTTTTTCTCTCACTCTCTTCTTAACTCCCTTCAATCTAGCTTTTGATTTCATCATTCAACTGAAACGGTTCTCTTCAAAGTTATCAATGATCTCTTAATTGTCCAATTATATGTCTTTTTCTCAATCCTCTTCCTTCTTGATCTCTCTCAAACCTTTGATACCCTCTTTGCCTTGATAATCTCTGGAAGTTTTTATGACACTATTCTCTCCCAGTTTTCCTCCTACCTTTCTGACTGCTCCTTCTCACTCTACTTCACTAGATCTTTATCCAGGTTTTGCTTGCTAAAAGTGGCTATTCTCCCGGGCTCTGTCCTGGATGCTCTTTTCTTCTCCTTCTGTACTATTTCACTTAGTGATCTCATCAGCCCCCATGATTTCAATGATAATCTCTATGCTGATGATTCCCAGATCTACTTATCCAGCTCTGACTTCTCTTTTAAACCTCAGACTCACATCTTCTACTGCCTGACATCTCAAATTGCATGAACCATAGATATATGAACCTCAAAATGTCCAAAACATTTCATTTCTCCCCTAAACCCTTCTCTTAACTTCGCTATAATATCCAGAGGTACAATGATCTTTTCAGGTACCCATGCTCACAATTTAGATGTCATCTATGACTCCTTGTCTCAATGTCCTCCTTTCCCCATCCTATCTGTTGACAAGACCTGCTGATGTTACTGTCTTAATATTTTTTGTAGGCCTCTCCTCCTTTCCTTTGACACTACCACCACACTAGTGTAGGACCATATCATCTAATGCCTGGCCTGCAATAACTTCCTGGATGGTTTCCCTGCCTCACGTCTTTTCCTGCTCTGATTCATCTCTACTTGGTCATCAATCTTCCTAAAATGTGGATCTGATCTTATCCCCCTCCCAGTTTATAAAATGGCTCCCTACCACCTCCAGGATCAAATGTGAAATCCTCTGTTTGGCATTCAAAGCCCTTCACAACCTGTCCCCCTCCAACCTTTTCAGTCTTCTTATACATTACTGCCTCCTCCCCTCCCCCATACTCTGAAATCTAACGACACTAGCTTGCTGGCTGTTCTTCACACAAGATACTTCACACAGACTCTGGACACTGTCCCTGATTGCCTCTCATGACTGTAATAAGGTTTTTCCTCATCTCTATATCTTGGCTGCCCTGACTTCCTTCAGGTCCCAAGCTTCTACATCAAGGTTTTCCTGATCTTCTTTAATGCTAATACCTTCCCTCTGTTAATTATCTCCAATTTAGCCTGTCTATAGCTTGTTTGAACATAATTGTTTTCATGCTGTTTCCCCCCTGAGATTATAAACCCTCTGAGACAAGAGACTGTCTTTTGCCTTCTTTGTATCTCTAGTGCTTAGTCTATATGCCTAGTCTATAATTGATACTTAATAACTGACTGTGTTATGTCACCAAGTCCAAGTAATTCATTAATGTTTTAGAAATGAATTTATTGAGAGACATACAAAATGAAGTTCTTTCATTCATAGGTTAACCATGGCATAAGCATGGTCCAAACTCTTCCCTAATGATAGTGTCCTAACCTTAACCTTGTGCTTTTCCATGTGTGAAAAGCAATTTCTACTTCATGCTATATTACAGTTTTGAGCCTGAAGTAGCAATGAAAAAAATATAATTTAACAGTCGTGTAGCTATAGTCCAGGTTTTTTTTTTATTAGACTTTGAGGTACATTAATAGCATAGAAGATGATGCTTGCTGGCAAGTCCTTTTTAATAAGAAACAAATTGTTTGGAAGATTATAAAAGTAAGCTAGTATATAAAATGTTCTTAAGCTCTTTGAAAAACTGCAGTAGAGTAAGAAGTAGTTTGGTTTATGAACATATAAGGAAAGAAGTTTCTGCAGGTTATTTACATTTTTATTGGCACAATTTTGCCAAAATGAATGAAAAATGGAACTGTGAAGTAAGAGCAACATCTTCTACCCAATAAGCAATAGAGGGGATAGTAAGAGCATGTTTCTATGCCCCCCTTCCCACACCCAACCAAAGGCTTCTTCTGAAAAACTTATTTGGCCATCAACAGAAATGCAATTGAATCTCTCCACTACTGCCATTAACTCTCTAAATCCTTTATTATTGGAATACTATAAAAATAAAATTATCTAGTTAAAATCTAAAAAGCAATGAATTTAAAATTTGCATCTAGATAAATTTCCTATAGCTCTAGTTAAATGATAGCAGTCTTGATTTTAATTTGGGTCTTAAAGGAGCTGTAAGTAGTATTTGGTGGATATTTCCCCCTACACTGTCATAACCCTGTGTTAATCTTTAAAGGTCCCATATAGTAGTTCTGTACTTAGTGAAATTCTAGGACCAATCCACCCTACTGTGATTAACCTTAACAGATTAGTTTGGTAAAATATCTTTCATACTTACACTAACCTCTAATGATGTCAGAGCCTAGCGTCCTAGAGTATTAAAAAAAAAAACTTTTGGAGAACAATGACAAGATGAAATGATATGTGCATATTTTATCAGGTAATTTATTTCATCTTGCATCCTTGTGTCTGCTAAATGAATTAAGTAAGCCTGCCTGCTCTATCCTCAAACACATACCAAATAGGGGTAGGGAGCCCAGAAAAGGACAAAGTGAAATGTGCTGACCGGATCTTATAATTGTGTCTTGAATCCTAAAACTCAAGGGATTGACCAGAAAGGAGGCCAAATTCTCTTGGACTTACTTTAGTAGTTATGGCAAATTTTGAAGTGAGTTGGAGAGATTATGCTCCTTTTTGGTTTTGTTGATGTTATGTAATACCCATACATATCCAAAATACAGATTAATTTCCATCTTAAACATGAAAGTAAAAGGTCTACCAGAATATATTTCTGCTGAATGAATATTCCAAGTTAGTAGAGAGAATTAAGTATTCCTTGAAAGAAGAGAAGAGCTTCTTCTAGGAAGAATCAAAGGGGGAAAAAGGATGTAAAGAGGCAGAGAGAAATTCTTGCCTTTGTCAAGAGTTGGAGGGATGCAAATGAGATTCTCAGGAATTTGAAGGCCCACTGAACATTTAGTGCCACATAAAAGGTAGGAGGATGGCCCAGGGAGAAGCTGGACCATCTTTGAGGAAAGCAGTTTCTTGTGCTTACGGGAATGGTGGCATATGGAGTGGAGATGTAGAGACATATTCCACCAGATGAGAGGTCATTCAGCAATAGTGAGTAGAAGATTAGTAGTGGTTGATAACTCCTTACTCAGTGCTACCAAGGCAACTATTTGTTAACTCATTATGGACAACAAACAGGACCACTGTCCTCCTGTGACACATGTCTGGGACCTGTTGGAAGGCTTCCAAATTCTTGTCAAACATGACAACCTAACTATTTCTGGTGATTCATATTAGAACAAAGGATACCACCAGTGAGAACCTAGCAAACATTTTTTGAAAGATATGAAGATCTGGGAAAACAACTAAAGACTTGGAGGTCGTGGCTGGTGTTTGTAACACTACTGCTCATTGAAGGTGGGAAATTCCAAAAAGAAAGGCAGATATGGGAAGGCAAGTACTGTCTTGGTGTCTGAGAACAGAATTTGGATGTTTAGATTGTGGCTTAAGATATATGAACAATGGACTGTTGGGAAGGGAAGGAGTGCACTTAACAAAGACTTAGGAAAAAATATTTGCCTAGAGTCTTGCGAATATAATCAAGAATACTTTAAAATTATAATTGAGGTGGAAGGAAAAAATATCTTGCGTATATCTGCCAAGTCATATACCACAGATAGTAGCAGCTACAGCCTAGAAAGAATATTACCAACAGAGAGGACTGGTAATTTAAAGGAGAATAATACCCAAGAAGAAACTAGACAATCATAACAACAGCAACAACAACAACCTCCATAACAATAATAACAGCCAGCTTTTATACCCTGCCTATGGATCCTCACAACAATCCTAGTAAATAGATGCTGTTATTATTCTCATTTTACAGTTGAGGAAACTGAGGAAAAGAGAAGTTAAGTTTGTTCAGTATCACAGCTCCATGCCCACTTAGTTGCCAATAAAATCCATGGCCTCAGATGTCTAGCCATGAGTAATAGACAAGGTGAAGTAGAGATCTTAATTTAAGGAGGTAAATTTGACCTCATTGATATCACAGACATTTGGTAGGCCAGAACTGTAATATACCTATGGAAGGACTTAATTTATTCAAAAGAAACTGAGCAGTAATAAGAAGGTAGTGGCTAAGACAATACACTCATATGAAGAAATCCTTAAACAGAGGAGTAAGGGAGCACAGGATGGAGAATATTTGGGTAAGGATCCACAAACAGAAGCAGTATTGTCTTGGGAGAACATCACAGAACATAGAACCAGTAAGAGGAAAGACATCGAGAAGTTTGAGACTTATTATGAACTAGCGTGGCAGCAGGATATAGTGGCAACAGGGGACTTTAGTGATGCAGACAACGATTGGACTTCTTTGGCAAAAGAATAGGTGATAAATTCTTGACTTGTCTTAATTTCATTTTTTAAAAGTTGAGGGGAAATAGAAGGGAAAAATGCCATTCTGGATCCTGTACAATAAGGAGGGATGAGTTGTTAAAGTAGAAATGATGGGAACTGGGACCATTCATCATAAAGAAGGAAAAACAAGCTGGGCATATTGTGTCATGCTAGATTTTGAGGGAGCAGGTTTCAAAGAGACCAGAAAAAAGGTTGGTAGGGATATCACATAGAAGACGCATTTGACTGATTTTATTTGTTCTCAGAGGACAAAACTAGGAGCAATAGGTGGAAACTGAGAGACAGATTTCATCTCCATGTAAGAAACAACTTCGTAACAATGAAAACTGACAAAAAGCAGAATGCCTGCCTGGAGAGGTGATGTGACATTCCCTCCCCGGTCCCTCCCTCCACCAGAGCAAAGGGTGGATGACTCCTCCTTTGTAATGTCGTAATGAGGGATCCTGTCCAGGTAAAGGATGAAGTAAATGAGCTCTTTGGTCTCTAAATTCTGTGATTCTGTACCTTCCATACAATTATTTAGGAAGTGTACTGAAAATGCTATTGTTATTGGCACTTGCTACTGAGAGTCTACAATCCTGGTTCAACTACTTGAGGTGTTTTTATTTTTTCTCATTTCCCAAGATCCAATAACTACTGTTGCTGTGGTGGGACCTTAGAGATAGGAGGGGAGGGCAAGTATAATAAGTGATGGAGGCCATTCAACTCCATCTCAGCTGACACAAAACAATTGGACCCCGAAGTGGCCACTGCTGCCAACATGAGGAAAAAGAGTAGCAGTCCAAACACTCTATTCCTCTTTGTTCTAGGGGATCAGATTGACCTGTGGCAAAATAGGCATCTATTTCCTTAAAGCAGTAGTATTAATTAACATCTAGTGGACAGCTGGGTGGAGCAGTAGAGTGCCAGGCCTGGAGTCAGGAAGACTTCTCTTCCTGAGTTCTGATATGACCTCAGACACTTACTAGCTGTGTGACCCTGGGCAAGTCACTTAACCCTGTTTATCTCAGTTTGCTCATCTGAAAAATGAGCTGGAGAAGGAAATGGCAAACCACTCTAATACCTTTGCCAAGAAAACCCCAAATGGGGTCACGAAGAGTCAAACACTACTGAAAACAACAACAGTAAAAACAAAAAGCAACAAGGATAATAATAATAATAAATGCACACAATATTTAATGGTACACAAAGCACTTTATGTATTTGATCTCATTTGATCTTCACAAAAGCGACCCCATAAGGCAGGTGCTATTATTATTTCCATTTTACAGATGAGATTAAGAGAGATTAAGTGACTTGCCCAGGATCACACAGCTAGTACTCTCTGAGGCGTGATTCAAACTCGTCTTCCTTACTCCAAGTCCAACTCTTTACTTATTTATTTATGTATTTGCCTTTTGGAGGGCAATTGGGGTTAAGTAACTTGCCCAAAGTTACACAGCTATTTTTTTTCTGTGGGTGTTAAGTGTCTGAGGTCAGAATTGAACTCTGGTTCTCCTGACTCCAGGGCCGGCACTTTACTCACTGTGCCACCTAGCCGCCCCTGAGTCCAACTCCTCATCCCTTCTGCTACAATCTTCCCAAGTAATTCACTTCTTCCCAGCCTTATATAGACAGCTTCAAAAGCACTAGCAATCGGAGCACCCAAATGGAGCCATACTTATTGCTCATACATTCTGGCCCAGTGGCAAATTAGGCTAGGCTGTACAGCACAAAGCTCATTGGATTTGGAGTCAGAGCACCTGGGTCCAAATCCCTCCTCTGCTCCTCACTATCGTGTGACTTTATGGAAATCATCTAACCTTTGTAAGCCTTAGCTTAAAGACTCTTTAAAATGAGGAAAGCTGTCTCGGATGCTCTCTAAGGTGCCTTTTAGCTCTAAGTCCTACTGATCTGACATTCAGTCTCTAGAGGAGGAAGGCGCTACGTGCCTTTTGGATCCATTACCATCACCCTTCTGAACTTGTCAAATGTGGCCTTTATTATACCACAGAATACACAACCACTATATACCTCAACTTGCACATTGTTCCTTTTCTTCCTTCCTCCCACCTACCTCCTGCCACTTCCCCTAAAGCATGAAGCTTTCAACATCCTGCTATCCATTAGCATAAATAAAATCATGCTTTTAATGTAATAATAGTTTTTAATGCTATATTGGTTTAAAACTACATTGCTGTAATAGGATAAAAATATTCTTTGGCAGCAAGTAGGTCATAAACCTTAGAGACAATACTATTCTATTTTTGTGGTTCCCTGAAAGTCAATTTTATTTACCAGAGAGTAAAACCTGAGGTCCTAGCATGAGCACAAACTACATTTCTGTCTCAGAAGTTTTCGATCTGGATTTCTGTAATGTTGTGTTTTAATTTATTTTCCAGTTGCTACTGGGTTCTAGATGAAGAATGAAACACAAAAAGACAAATTGCCATTTAAACTCAATTCTGTCTACATGATATGCTATCCTAGCTTTCCTCCTTATTGTTCAGGATTTACATATCTGTTGGTATTAAATGTCATATAACATTTACATCCTAGATCAAAGAGTACTGGGCTAAAAAAGAGCAGAGGTGGCAAGAAATAGAAAAGAGAGATCTTCAACGCCTGGAACAAGTAAGAAGAATAATGGCTGAGCGGGCAATTAAAGACCAAGAAAGGTAAAAAAAAAAAAAAAGGCCACAAAGATTTGGGGAAAGTGTTGGTTGTGGTAATTTTAAACACATTCTGCTATGATGTATTAGAACATCCAAGACTTAGGATTGAGCTTTCTATTATACAGTACTCCTTTTTATTGTTATGTGATATTTCTTCAATTAATGAACAATTGTAATAATATTCTTTTGGAAGTTTTCATTCTAGTGTACTCAGAATGTCATGTATAGAACTAAAATTTCCCAATTATCCTCCTGAGTTATTGTTCTGATTCCAAAATAGTCACATCTCATGAAAAAATGGAAAAATTTCTAAAGAAGTTTTTTTTTTAAAATAATATTTCAGTGCCTGCTGGGAACATAACACTTTAGTAAGTACTTATACTGGGAGAATATTGATGTCAAAAAGATGGACCTTTGTTTCAGAGAAAATCTTGGGGTTATTATTGCATAATTTTTCTAATTCAATTGCTTTATGAACTTGTTGATGTGGGTTCAGTCTCTAGTGGTATACATTACAATGCATCCATCATAATGCATCCTGTGTGATTGTAGTTCATGTTTGTCCATAGATCCACCCAGTTTTCTGGTGAGCTTCAAGGACTCTGTACATTCCATGGGTATTAGTGCAAAACTCAGCCTGTCCATCTGATATTCCTGGTTGTTCTAAAATGACTGATATACCTCCTTTTCCAGTCATACATCTCTCTGGTGACATTCTCTATGCCACTTGCCGTGTGCCATTGTTCACTGGCCATATATTGTTCATGCTTGGCATTCACCCTTTGTATGACCTCTGTAACTTTAATTCTCTAGAGATTGTGGTATTTCATGACACAGCTCTATAACTTTAGTGGAAGAATTTGAATATTGGAAATATGGGCCCTTATTTTAGGGAGAAGCTTGTGCTCACTAAAAGCACAATTTGCAAAATATAATATAGCCCACTCTTTTATTCTGGCACAATTTTAGGCCCAGTTCATTGTCCATTTGCCATATCTGTCCAAGATAAACTCTTTGATGAACCAGCTCTAAAGTTTGTCTAATCGATGAACCAGCTCTAAAGTTTGTCCATTTAAAAGGATATCATAATCTATACAGTAGGTATTCTTACCTACCATACAGTAGGTATTCTTACCTACCATACAGTAGGTATTCTTACCTACCATACAGTAGGTATTCTTACCTACCATACAGTAGGTATTCTTGGTTTTTCATAATATTGTAGATTTAGAGTTGAAAATGGGATCTAGTATATCATCCTCGTTTTATAGGTGGGGAAATTGAAGCCCAAGGAAGTTAAGTGGTTTGTCTAGGATCATGCTGGTAGTAAATGACAGTCGGAATTAGAACTAAGGTCTTCCAATTAGCACTTTCCACTATGCCACGTTGTCCCCCTCCTCCATGATTTTGAGAGATTCTTTTGGTGAGCATACATCTTCACATGTTATACCTATTGGGGATTATATGAATGTACATCAATCATCACACAGTTCTGAGTTAGTCTATTGGCAATTGATTGAACAGTGGTAAAATGATTTATGTAAGGAGATTTGAAGGGTCAACATTTTCCTCATTCCTTCATGTTTTATCTCATTTGTAAGGGGGCAAAACAAACAGAAAGCAAGGTGTGCCAAATTGTCAACAATATTGTGAATAAAAAGAAGTGAGGAATTTTCTTATAGCAGGGCTAAGAAATAGTCTGCCTTTCAAGTGGAAAAAAAATGCTAGAATTATAGTGAAGAGAGAAAGTGTTATCTCATCATAGAATACTAAAACTGTATAGTACCTTAAGACTTTCCATTCCAATTCCATCATTTTATCCAGAAGAAAACTGAGGCCAAGAAAGCTTAAGAGACTTGTCCAAGTTCACACAGGTATTTTAAGTTATCCATAGGAATATAAATATTATTATGTTTGCAACAAAAGTCCTATTCCATTACTTAATCTCATGCACTGTCTTACATAAGTTTCTTCCCCTTCCTCTTTGTTCATTCCCTAGTCTATTATTTCTTATTTCTTCTCTTAAGATGAGGGTTTAGTGAACTATGGCCAGTAGACCAAATCCACCCAACCCCCACCTTGTTTTTATATGACCTAGGAGCTAAAATGGTTTTTATATTTTTAAATGTTAAAAAGAGAATGGTTAAAAAAAATCATATTTTGTGAAAATGAAAATTATATCAAATTCAAATTTCAATGTTCATAAATAGATTTATAGAAAGCAGCTACATTTATTCTTTTACATATTGTTGGTGACTGCTTTGGGCAGCTAGATGGTTCAGTGAATAGATGGCCAGGCCTGGAGTCAGGAAGCCTCATCTTCCTGAGTTCAAATCTGGCCTTGGATACTTACTGGGCAAATCACTGCTTGTCTCAATTTCCTCGTCAGTAAATGAGCTGGAGAAGGAAATGGCAAACCATTCCAGTATCTTTGCCAAGAAAACCCTAAATGAGATCACAAAGAATCAGACATGACTGAAATAAATGGACAATAACAACAAAATGGCTGCTTTATCACTACAGTAGTAGAGGTGAATAGTTGTAGCAGAGACTACATATGGCTCCCTCTTCACCTCACACTTGCTGTTTGGTACCTTATAATTGCTCAATAGCTTTTTATATATCATGAGTTTTCATGTAGTACAACATTTTATTATATTTTTTATTACCAGTGGATGCTCATTATGTCAAAATAAGAAAAGTGGACTTTAAATGGCATACAATACTCTATAACTGCTAAAAGAATACAATAGACATTGACATTACCAGACTAAGTACTTATCATAATATTTTTAATTCAAAGGAAAACAGCAGTTAGAAATTAGAAATTTTTAAAATGGAATGTCTTGGGGTGGCTAGGTGGCACAGTGAATAGAGCACCAGCCCTGAAGTCAAGAGGACCTGTGTTCAAATCCAGCCTCAGACACCCAACACACACAAAAAGAAAAACTAGCCATGTGACCTTGGGCAAGTCACTTCACCCCAATTGCCCTACCTTCCCCCTTCCAAAAAAATAAAGCAAAAAAAAAAATGGAATGTCTTATCACAGTAGAATTGCTGGACAAAAATAAAAAATGAAAAAGAAGCTGCAAGCAAAAGTGAATTTCTGAATGACTCATTTGTTAGCCAAGCAAGAAGAAAAGATATTTACCAATGTTGAATTGATCACATCATGTTTAATCGAAGCCTCTGAAGGAATGTGTCCAGAGAAAATAAACTTGTTTAAGGTTACTAGTCTCAAATAAAATCTACTGCTCATGGATTAATATTAGTATTTGGCAGTACCTAGATGTGTGGAAAGACATTTTCAAAGATGAAATACATAAAATCTCATTAGTTATCATAATTAAGAAATGAACATTTGAATTTAATTTTGATGATAAGTAACACCAACTTTGAACTCTAATTAAGTGAAATGTTATCTCTCCCACATTCCATTCCTCTCATTAATAGACTTATATCATAAAATTCTACTCATTATTATAGTTAGAATATTTGTGGACATTTGTTTTTCTCTCTTGATATGTAGTTACTATAAAATATTCTTGATTTTGCTTTTGTCTTACAAAGCCTAAAATATTTACTATCTGATCTTTTATAAAAAGTTTGGTGACTCCTGCTAGCGATCATTAAAACAGAACAAAATTACCTCAGGCACTATGTGTTATGCAATTCTCTCCATGACTCTTAAAGATTTTAGGATTCTGAAGAGACATTTATGTCTTTTCTCCTTACCAGAATAAATTTCTTCATTGTATAGCCCCTTTTTGAATGAATTTACCTTTTTGGATTCCAGTGTTTGAATTTCGAAATTTCTACTCAGCTTTCATTCTTTTCATTAGAAATATTTGAATATTCTCTGAAAGTCCTTTCTCCTCTCAACAATTCAAAACAATCACCATGCCAGGTATAACAATAACTCTGAAAAAGCAAATACTTAATCTCTTTGCCAAGAAGAAAGGAATGGCTGTCAAGGGCAATACCAGTTTAGAGAATGAGATCACTTGTAAAATATGGAGGATGACAAGAGATTATGAGCCATATCCTTGAAGCAAAAGCATTGAAGGGGAAGAAAGCCTTCAGAGAGTGTGAGGCCCAGCTAACTCAGATCACCTATAGAACATATTTAACTGAATAGAAGAAAGAAACACTTAAGCATATAGTGGGACAGATTGGCCAGTATTATCTTAACAATTTATTTCCATTGTTAACAACTTTGGAATCCCACTGAATTTGGATTCTACCATCTAGGGACTCAAAATACTAAGTGAATAATTGGTAATATCACTTAACATGCTGAAAGTAGGAAGAACAATTGGATATGATGATAAGAATAATTCTATAGTAGAGTCCAGGAACCAGGAGAAAACAGAGTCCTAAAGCCAATGGAGGAGAGAGTATCCATGAGGAGAAGGTAATTTAGTGTGGCTAGGTCAAGGAAGGTCAAGGTAGGTCAAGACTTAAAATAAATAATTGGATTTAGTACCAAGTGGTTCATTCATTGTCTCTGAGACAAATGTTTCAGTCAAGTGGTGTAGTTAAATGACACATTGGAAGGAATGGAGACCTTCATTCTCCTTTTATCCCTGAAATGTGGGCATGCTGAAATGTTCTCCCTGAGATATTCTTTTCTTTCTAATGCTTTTTTCAGAGCTCCAGTTCTATCTTTTCAGTGGCCTTGTAAAACACTTTACCTCTATATTCCACCAGTGCCTCAACCTCAATATGCTGATAAATGATATTTTAATCTTCCTAGTAAACTTGCCAGCCCCTCTAATTTCTTTATTTTTGTTAACCATTTTCCCAACCACTCGGGCTCATAACCTTGGGGATAATCCATGACTCTTCCATTCCTCTTATGCCATGTTTCCAAAATAGTTACCAACTCTTATCATTCCCACTTTCCCAGTTTCTCTAAGAGCCTCTTCACTCTCACTAAAACTGTCCTGTGTCAAATAGATTCAACTGAAATAATGTATAGAAGGCACTTTGCAAGTTTTAAAGCACTATATACACGTCAGCTATGAGGAGTAGTAGTTTTTGTAATATGTAATGTCCACATTTCTTCTTACCTAGTCAATTATGATAGCCTCCTGGTTATTTCTGCCTCCAGTTTCTGTCCTTCTTCTAATCCATAGTTCATAGTTACCCAGGTTGTTTTCCCACTGAATCATTATCATCGTGCCCAATGCTTAGCACAGTGCCTGACACATGATAGACACTTAATAAATGTCTGTTGATTGATGTAATTCATCTATTCAAATTCTTCACTGCCTCCTCAGTGCTTACAAAAAACCAGAAACTCCTGATCCTAATATTCAAAGTTATTCAAAACTTTACTCTAACCTTTGTACAACCTTGTCATATACTATTACCTTTCATGTATTCTATATTCCAGGTAGACTAGACTTCATCCCACATTCTCAACTTGCCATGTCCTTTTTCTCTGCACTATTCTCCAAAAATAGAAGGGACTTTTGCCTTACCACCACCCATCTCCTGTTGCTGTCTCCCCCACCTCTACCTTTAAAGCCAAATTTGATGAATCTCTTTCAGAATCTTCTCTGTCCTTTGCCTTTGGACTTGGTATACTCTCCAGTGTATCATAGTTATTTGTCCTGCCCTGAATCACAAAAATCACATGTATCAACAGACTGAGAGTTGGAAGGGACCTCAGTGGCCCAATGTGCAGTATCCCTTTACATTGTATGGTGTTTGAGAACAAGGCCTGTGTTATATCTCTTGTTGTATTGCTAAGCATCTAGCATCATGCCTTGCTCATAGAAGATAATAAATGTTTGCTGAACTGAAATGGAATTCATAGGATAAATATTCAAAACAGATCTTATTTCCTCTGTTCTTATAATCACTTATTTCTCAGTTCTTCATCACTTCCCACTAAATTCTTTAGTGTTATAAAGAAATCCCTCCTCTCCCCTACCCCCTACTTCTCATTGGGAAAGTCTCATACTCTGTCTTCAGATAATATTTGTATCAATCCTCTTAACAATTTGATCTTTAGCTGCCTGTCCCAGAAAATGTCAAGCTTAGCTTATTCTCGACTTTAGCTGAAAAGAATAAAAATGAAAATAAAGAAACCAACCCACATTCTTGACTAGGATAAAACAAACAGAAGTAGGCTGGGATCTTTGGTAGGTCACTTAATCTCTTTGGGTGTTAGTTGCTTCTTCTTTAAAATGAGAGGATTTTCTCTAAAGTCTCCTGCAAATTCAAAGTATCTGATCTATGACCTATATGTGCAGGTGTTCTGTAAAAATTTGTGCCTGCAAATAATTATATGTCCAAAGTGTGCATATAAAATGGGAAATAGGATAGAAAGCACTTTTAGAAATCATTCTAAAAATGAGAAATGAGTTCTATAAAGTTTTCAATAGTACTCTTGGAAAATGTGGAATATCTTTGGTCATGATTTAAGAGGGATTTCTATTCAGGAAAGCTCTCTGAAGCATTTCCTTCTGACAACTAGAAAATATGTTCATTTTTAATCATACTGGATCTCTCAGAAATTTAGTTGGTTAAAATGTATGTTTGCACCTGTGAAATAAAATTCAGGATTTATAAACCTTATGTCTTCTCTTTTTAGGTTTACTTTTTATGTTAGAATGAAAAGACTTGAAACAGTTTTCAAGTTTACTGCTTTAAAAAAAAATGAGATAGCCTTAAGGCATTGAAAATCCCTATTGTTTTTGTTCCCTTTCTTTGCTTTTTAGTTTATTGTTTCTTAGAAAATCCAGAGGGCAGATGAAGTTTCTTGAAAACAAATATACTGTGTACTCATTAAACAAAAATACAAAGGTATCTTTTCTAATTTTGTGTCTGAGTTTAGTCTGTATATAAAATCAGGCTTCAGCTCTTTCCCTTGTAATTAATTCTAAGTACTTTTCTCCCCTGACACACTTCATAAGGGTAACCAATCAAAATGCTTCCAAGGTAAGAGAGAGCATCTTCCAAGAAATTCAATTAAAATGCATTTTTCAAATTGATATTGACAGTCGGCAGGAATATTTCAGGTTGAATTGCAAACCCTTTATTTGGGTATGCCAAGAAAAGCATTTGTTCAAATTAAATAATCTAATGTCCTACCTTAGTATAAGGCAGTAAAATAATCTCTAGGTTTCATATTTGGATAGATCTGTGATCTCGTCAGTAGGGAAACTCCTTCCAATTTATCAGATTGCCTAAACACCTACAAAATATTAAGGGAAACACATTTTGTTTTGTTCATTTGTTTCCCTTAGTACTTTACTCAATATAACTTTGTCGTTCTTTTACTCTTGGGGACACATTAAGAAAGGCCTCCTTGCCACTTCATCATCATTTGTTTTCCTTTTGGTAGAGGAAAGAGTGATTAATCTTGTTGATCTCCTTGCATAGCCTTCTTCCCTACTCTCACCTCAGAACTACCATGAATATATATATATATATATATATAAAACCTGCTTGAGATGCCTTCTCTGACTCTTTAGAGACAGATAGGTGGCTCAGTGGGTAGAGCCTGGAATCTGGGCCTGGAATCAGGAAGACCTGGGTTCAGTTCCAGCTTCACACACTAGCTATGTGACCCTGGGCAAGTCCCTTACTCTCTACCTGCCTCATTTTCCTCAACTGTAAAATGTGGATAATAATAGCACCAACCTCCAAGGATTGTTGTGAGAATCAAATGAAGTATTTGTAAAGTGCAAAGCACAATGTCTGTCACAACGCAGACACAATAATACTTGTTCTCTTCCCTTAATCCCTTCCCAAACCCAAATTCTTCTCCTTCCAAACACTCTTCTAACCCTATCTTCTCCATGAAGCCTTTGAATTCCCACTGCCTCCAGAAACTCAACAATCCTCATTAAAATTGGATATTGTTCCGTAATGATTTTACAATGCTTACATGTTTTCCTGAATTTTCATATAATTTCCTTGGCGTTCCTCCAATCCCCAAAGGTTCTCCAAGGCCAGGAATTTGTTCTACAGCCAGGTGAATTGAACTCAGCCAGCTGAAGCATCAGTTAATAGTGATGTAGGAATGGGGGCCAATAACAACAGCATAGCTCCTCTTCAGCTTCCCCTGAAGTCTGCTCTTCCTCCTCTTTCTGTTGGTCCCTTCCACGTCCCAGCCCCACTGAGGCATTAAGTCAGCTCGTTTAAAGTAAAGCAATAACCTCCGCATTTCCTTCATATTTCACCGCCTTACTTCTTTGATATAATATGTCTGTTATCATAGAAAGTCTTATTAGAGTAAGTTAACATAAACCAGATTCCTCCTGCAGTGGTCGGGTAGTTTCTTTCCCCTTTGTGTTAAAACATTTCCATTAGTGGTTATTAAATGTTCTGTGTCAAGTACATTTCTGAAGTCAAGCTTATCTGGATCTGATATATTTCTCACTTAGGATGGTTTTGTGAATTATTTTATAAAGAATAAATAAGGTTGGAGGGCATTGTTTGCTTATCTGATGCTATTTGTTTCTCATGGCTCTCCAAACAAATAGCCTACTTGTTCCACTTAATCCCCTTGGTAATTTTTAAAACATAAGCTTTTAAAAAATTCTAATTACACATACAGCAGGGGTAATATTAAAAGTGGCATAAAGGGATTTATTGCAATTCCTCTGAACTCTGTTTTCATTAGAATCCTGCAGCTATTTCTCTACAAACAACTAGAATGTGCCTCTAGCCATGGAAGGTACTGGTGCATTAGTTTGCTAATGAAACGCTAGAACACTCTTCCAAACCGCCTGGGTAGGACCTCAGACATGGCTAACCTAGTCAGAGAAATGGCAGTTTTGACTTGAGAGAATTCTGTACCTGTGCTGACATGCTTTAGGCAAGTAAGAGAAGGAGAGTCTTCATTTGCCCAAGAGTTTACTGAAATGACCTCTCAAGCAAACAAAGCCATTGTTGCATGAGTGTATGTTGTTTTTTCTCTACAGAGAAAGCAGTGTTCTTCATAGTAGTTCTTATCCTTAATTTTTACACTTCACTGTTCCAGAAAACTCAGACTGTTATCTCTTTTCCAAAGGAACACAATGTGTTTCCTATTCTGTAAGAACTAGGCATTTGAAGTATGAGAAAATGAGATGACCCTTTGGGAAAGAAGGGACCTGAGCAAGCTGCATTTCTAAGGTTAAATTGACTTTTCTTATCTGGTTTGGGGGGTGCTTGCCAGCTGCAAGGGAGTTGATAGTTATGGAATTCCTCTGAATAATAAAACCAGATGTTTTCCTTTTCTGTCTACCTCTGTATCTTTTCTTAACATTGTACAAAATATAATGTCTTTTCTATTAGAAGTCATTCATGACTTTTAAGGTGCTTTCACACTCAAATATGTTAAGTCTTTTAATGGTATATCTACAAAGTGATCACTAGATCCTTTGTAAACATTAATTATACTTTTTGTGATTAGTCTACTTCAGAAATATCTTTTTAGTATGAACTCCAACACATACATTAGTGGTAATACCTGTTGTTCAGTTGCGTCCAACTCTCTGTGATCCCATTTGAGATTTTCTTGACAAAGATACTAGAGTGGTTTGCCATTTCCTTCTCTAGTTCATTTTACAGATGAGGAACTTGAGGCCCAGGATCATATAGCTACTAACTGTCTGAGGCCACATTTGAATTCAGGTCTTCCTGACTCCAGCTAGCCATCATTAAATCTGTCAACTAAGTCTTCATTATAAGATCTGTCAAATGATGTAAACCCAGAATTTGTGAGGGATTATACAAGCACAGTTCTTGGCAATACCAAGAGTTTTTACCAATTACCAATATTTTTTAAAGCCTATTCAAGCTACTATGCAAATTATACCTGCTTATATAACTAGAAGGAATCTCTTGTGGTTCATTCAGTCTTTGTGCCAGATTCTAACCCAGATGTATAAAGCTCTTTTTCTCAAACAGATTTGTAACCTCCTTCTGTGGTACATTCTTATCCTGTTAGTAGGTTTTTCCTAATGTCTCACTCAGATACTTTTTGTTGTAAGTTATGTGTAACAGCCCGTCCTTGAGGGTGACCTGGATAATATTGGTATCCGTGTTTGAGAGTTTAGCTGCAAACACGAGTGTATATCTTGTTGTCCTGACTACCTAATCTAAGGTTGCTTTTTGGTTCATATCCTTTTGTTCCTCTTGGGTGCTATGCCTCTTCAACGACTTCTTTACATAAAAACTATTACTTAAAAAAAAATTATCCCATCTCTTCATCTGCTGATATATTTAGGATTGCTTTTTTCTTTCTTGAATCATAAAATGATTCCACTCAGATGTAATGTTTAGGTCAAGGCAGGCAATTTTTAGGGCATCCCTTTTTTAAACCTTTCCCCCCATAGAATGAACAGCAATTTGTCTTTCTAGTGTCCCAAATAGTAGTTTTCTGTTCCGCATAACTCTTGGTTTCAGGATCATAAATTGTGTGACTGTAAATAGAATTGGTAGTATGATGACTAATATCCTTGCCACTCATTTGCAAAAACTTGGTTTGGCCCCTCATTAGTGATACCTGCTTTTAAGGTTTTTGATGTTGTATATTGCTGAGAAATTCACACCTTTTCTCTCAGTCCATCATACCAAACAGTATAGTAAAGAGTCAGAAAAAATACTGGGTTTGGAGAGAGAGGTTGTTGTTTGGTCTTTTCAGTCATGTCTGACTCTTCATGACCCCACTTGGGGTTTTCCTGGCAAAGATACTGTAGTGGTTTACCATTTCCAATTCAATTTATAGATGAGGAAACTGAGGCAAACAGAATTAAGTGACTTCATTCTTGAAGGGGACCACAATGATGGACAACTACCATTACATATGTTTCAATATGTATATTATAACATTATCTTCAATTAAGAAGCTTAAGTTTGCAACCTTAACATTCAGGAGGCTATTTATTCCCCTAAAGAGCTTTGTAAGTATTTACTTAGTGTAACACAGGGGTGGGGAACCTGTGACTTTGAGGCCACATGTGGCCTTTAGGTGCTTGGGTGTAGCCTTTTGACTGAATCCAAGTTTTACAGAACAAGTTCTTTTATTAAGGGGATTTGTTCTGTGAAGTTTGGATTCAGGCAAAGGGCCACACTTGAGGACCTAGAGGGCCACATGTGGCCTTGAGGCCATAGGTTCTCTACTCGTGGTGTAACTTGTTATCTCCTTGATGGTGCTTTGACTTAGATATCAAAGTTGCAAATACCCAAGCTATTCATAGTCATTATTGGGTATTTTTTTTCTCAATATCATTTCTTTTTTACTAACAAAATAGAATATTTTATCTAACATGGTTAAGCATAAATATTAAAGAGATTCTTAAATGATGCAAACCCACAGATGAGGTAAGCTGTCCTTCATATCTTCTATTGTTACTAATATTTGACAGAAGGTTTTGCTCTACCAAATTACTCCATAAGAGTAACCTGTCAGCAGGAATCTATGCTAGAGTGCCAGGCATCCTAGCCCTTTTCTTGTGTTCTGATGCTCTGACATAACTTCAACTTTGATTGTCTGATGTAACTGACTCAGGCTTCTAGGACGAATGCAAATAGTGTATGGAAAGGGTTGACATCAGACACAGGACAAAAGGTAGGAATAGAGAGAAACACAATGGTGATTGAATTGCATCTGTCCCCTTACTGCTGTCAATGATAGATTTTTGACAGTCAAGTGGCATCCATGGGTGTTAGGTTCTGGGGCAATAAGGTATGACCTCACTCAACAAACACTGGAACACTTTTCCAGGATGCTAGAAGATCAACCTAGTGTTTTAGTTTCTCCATGCAATTATAACTATGAGAACCACTGAAGTTTTTAGAGAGCTTTCTAATTCAGCCATGAGTAAATAAACTGCCTGTGTCCAGCACCCATTTAACAATGAAACGGGAAACCTATAATAAGATATTGAATTGCCAGATTGGTGCTCTCTTTATCAATCTTGTTCTATAGCTAGGAGTTTGAAGGGAGCAGAGATAAACTCTAGTCTAGGAGTTTCTACCTTGGGAAGGGTTGGATCCAGTAATTATGTGAGATTGCATAAAATTAATGCTTCTACTTTTACCATATAATCACTAATCTAATTAATTTGCATGTTTATATTATGACTTTAAGGTGGATAAGTGAAATAATATAAGAAAATGCAAAGGAAGAGGCATTTCTAAGCAAGAGGGCTAAGTCATAAAATGGATGAGTTATTCTTCTAGATAAGAATCGATGACATAATAGTGATGTAGGAGTGGGTGAGGAGTGTGGGTTGAATGAACAGCTATATACCCTGGGCTGCTGACTTTTGACAGAATCGAGAATACTACTTTGTTTATATGTTTTACATTAGCAATAGACACATAAATGGACAGAACACCACACCTGGGCCTATGTGGGCAGTAGTTAGAGAAAAGGCAGCATTTTGGGTGGGGGTCAATGCTCAGAAAATAATGACCCACAAATTTTAAGCTATCCAAGCTTTGTTGATTTTTCACTATGTGGTGGACAGATGAATATGAAAGGCAGTAGCTATGTAAAGGTCCAGGAGCAATGAGCTATGGCTATTGTGGTTTAGTGCACTTTGATTTTGCTTATCTTTTGAGGAATGGTTCATAAATTTTAAGCAGTTCCTTATATACATATTGAATATGAGATATTTATCAAAGAAGCTTGTTACAAAGACACCCCCCGCAGTTATGTTTCCTTTCTCATTTTAACTGCATTAATTCTTTCCATCTCCATTCCTTCTTTGGTCATGAACTCTTCCCTTGTCCATAGTTCTGAAAGGTAATTTCTTCCTCATTCCTCTACTTTGTTTATGTGTCAATCATATATCCATTTTGAACCTAGCATGTTATATTGTGTGAAATGTTGGTGTATATTTAATTTCTACCAGACTGCTTTCCAATTTTCCTAGTAGGTTTTGTTGAGTAGTGAGTACCCAAGTACCTGGCACCACAGGGCTTATCAAACCCAAAAGTTCATTTTCTTCTGCATGCTGTATACTTAATTTATACACTGTCTGACCTCTCTATTTTTAAACCAATACTAAGTTGCTTTGTTGATAAATGCTTTGTAGTATAGTTTGAAATCTGAAACTACCTGAGATTTTTGGCCTTTTCTCCCAGATGAATTTTATTTTTTTCTAAATATATAAAATAATCATCTGTTATGACACCTAAAAACTAAACTAATTGAGGTAGTATTGTCATTTTTATTAACTTTTTTCAGCCTAACCAGAAGAAATCAATATTTCTCCAATTATTTAGGTCCATATTTGTTTCTATAATGTTTTAATTTGCTTCCATGTAGTTCCTGAGTGTTGGTAGAGAGATTTCCAAATATTTTATATATTCTGCAGTTATTTTGAATGGAATTTCTCTATCTTTATCTTTTGTTTTTTCTTGGTAATATACAGAAAGGCTAATGATTTTATGGATTTTGTATATCCTGAAATTGGTCAATTTATTATTTTAGTTAATTTTTTAGTGATCTCTGAAAGGTTTTTGAGAAATACCACCATATCATGTACAAAAATACCCTGCCCAACTATAGTGTGTTTCCTCATTGCTCATCCCTATATTTCTTTTTTCGTGTCTTATTTTTGTAGCAGCAAGCACCCTAGACTATCCAGGGTGGCTACCAATACAGGTACTTAGATCTGCTTTTCTAAAGAAAAGCAACTCAAAATGGGTTAACAATCTTGCTTTAATCAAACATATGTCATTTACCTAGTTCAGGGGGAAAAGTCAGCACCCTGAACTTCAGAGAATACAAACAAGTTACAAGCAGAAGGAGAAACAATTCAGCAGACAGGCTTCCAACTGTCTGGCCATTATATCCATACCTAGTCACAGTTACCAGAGAGGGAAGCACCAACATCTGGGTTTTCAAAGCCAGGAGACTCAACAGCTGCTCAGAGTCTCATCTAGTCAAAACACACAACACTTTTCAAAGTGAGCCCCAAAGCAAAATTTCTCATCAGGGTATATATAGCCTTCTCCTGGCTCAGAGAATGTAACAACCCTTTTGACCCACTGCCCAATCAAAAAGCAACAGGTGTGTGGGCATTCCTGAAAACCAGCCTCCTTCCACAGGCTCCAGGTAATGACCACATTCAGCCTATTAGGGGACAGAGTATATTTTCAAATCAAGGAAAGTTCTCAGAGTCACTTAAGCCTATCAAAGGGCCTAGGGGCAGGAAAGATCTTAAATTCCCATTCCCATAACATTCCTATAACTATCTCTTTCTAGTACTATATTTAATAGTATTAATATTAAATATTAAATAACAGTTATCAAAGTGGTCAATCATACTTTACTTAGACATTATTGGAAAGGCCTCCAACCTTTCTCCATTACATATATTATTTGTACTTGGTTTTAGATAGATACTGTTTACCATGTTAAGGAAATGTTCATTTAGTTTTATGATTTCTAGTGTTTTTAATAAGATGTTAGATTTTGTTCAAAGCTTTTAAAGCATATATGATCATATGATTTTTCTTGTTCTTGTTATTAATGTGTTTTGTTTATAGTTTTTCTCATATTGAACCAATCCTGCATTTCTACTATAAGTCTACCCTCATTATTAGGTATAATTTAAAAAAAATATGTTGTATCTATTTGATAATATTTTATCAATGTTTATCAGAGATATTAGTCTATAGTTACCTTGTTCTACTTTGTCTCTCTTCGGTTTAGGTATCAAGAAGATATTTTATTGTATCATAGATTGGAAGAGTACTTTCTTTTCTTGTTTTTGCAAAGAGTATGCATAATATTGAAATGAATTGTACTTTAAATGTTTGATATAATTCACATATAAATGCATTCTGGTCCTCAAGTGTTTTCTTAATTTATGGCTCATTCAATTTTTTTTTCTCTTACTAGAGTTATATAAAGAAATTATTTTTTCTTTTAATATTTATATTTTAAATTCTTTATATTTTTAAAGTATTCATCCATTTAACTCAAGTTATATAAGTGTTTTTGGCTTATAATTAAATGATTTCCGATATTTTCCTTTATTTCTTCTTCATTTTGGGGAGTGTGTGTGAATTCTCCTTTATTTTTATGTAATTTGGTTTTCCTCTATTAAAAAAAAAAACTAGCTATTTATTTATGGTGTTAGTCCCTCCTTACCCTCCACAAAGCTCCTAGTTTTATTTATTTATCATTTAAAGCCCATGTTTGTTTGTTTTGCTTTCAGTTTTGTTAAACTCATTTTTTATTTTCAGTATAACCTTGGTGCTATGTTGAAGGGAGTTAATTTGCTGTTTTGTTAGATTGTTTTAGTTGCATCTCTAATTTGTTGATTTTTTCTTTCTCTTTTCTTTCTTTCTTTTTTTTTTTTTTTGCTTTATTTTTGGAGGGGGAAGGTAGGGCAATTGGGGTTAAGTGACTTGCCCAAGGTCCCATGGCTAGTTTTGTGTTAAGTGTCTGAAGCCTGATTTGAACTGAGGTCCTCCTGACTCCAGGGCTGGTGTTATATTCACTGCTCTACCTCGCCACCCACTTTCTCTCTTTTCTTGATGAAAGGTTTTAGAGATAGGAACTAAGGATCATTTTAGTTGCTTCCCACACATTTTGGTTGTCTTGTCATTTTCTCTGACGAAATTTTCCATTGCTTCTATGATTTGTTTCTATTGATTCTATGATTAGTTCTTTAGGACTAAATTATTTGGTTTCCAATTAATTTTTAATTCTTTCTTCAAAGACTTTATTGAATATAATTTTTATTTCATTGTAATCAGCAATGCATGTATGTAGTATTTTTCCCTTTCTGCATTTGTTTATTAGGACTTTGAGCCCCAAGTCATGTCAGTTTTTGCAAAGGTATTATGTATAGCTACATACATGTAAAATGCTGTTTCTATTCAGTATTTTCCAGATATCTACCATCTCTGATTTTTTTTAAGTTCTGTTCATGTTCTTAACTTCTTCCTTGTTTATCTTTTGATTAGATTTGTCTATATCTATAAGGGGTACGTTGAGATCCTCCCCCCCAATTACATCATTGCTGTCAATTTTTTCCTGGAACTGTATCTATCTGTGGCTAATTTAAGCATAATATAGTTTCCCTGCTTGTGCTTTTAATAGTCAGTATTTATACTATAGTCTTCTCTGAAATCATGCTTGCTTTTTTGAGTTTGATTTTTTTTAGTTCAGCTGAAGCATAATATAATGTCTTCCAAACCCTGATTTTAACTTGATGTGAATATGTTTCAAGTGTGTTTCTTATAAATAACATGTCATTGGATTCTGCTATCTAGTTCATTTTGTTATCCTTTTACCATTTTATGGATGAGTTCACCTCATTCATGTTCATATTTCTCCTTAGTTCTGGCCTTTTTTTAAAATCAGGAATACTTGGAAATCCTCTGTTTCACTGAAGGATCAGTTTTCCTCCTGTAGTATTATGCTTGATTTTTCCAGAAAGGTTATTTTTAGGAGTAATTCTCTACCTTTTGTCTTTTGGGAATATCACATGCCTTTCTTCTTGTTTATAATGTCAGCTACCACATCTTCTGTGATCCTAATTGTGGTTCTTTGCTACTTGAACTCTTTCTTGGAGTGCTTTAACTTGAAATGCCCATAGTATTTTTTCTTTGACCTGAAAATTCTAGATTTTGGCTGTGGCACTCCTGACATTTTCATTTTGGGTTTCTTTTAGGAAGTTGTGATAAGACTAATACTCTCCAGTGTTTTCCTGATGCAACTTCTTTCCTACCAACCACAAAATGGGAGAGACCTTGGCCTTTCTTCCCTTCCCACATTCAATAGGGGTTAGCTTTTCCTAAAAGGAGACAAAACCATCCCTACTACTTGACTGGGCTTCTTCAATATTGCTTCTTAGTCACCTGAAACCATAAAAAGTCCCAGCCACAGGCAGACAGAGTCCCTCAGACTTGGGGCATTTCTGAAGACCACTTGAGGCAGAGGTGCAGATGCATTTGTATGTGGAGACAAGGGGCTCTGTGGCCATAGAAGCTAAATGCCACTGTTTTTTTGCTGTGTATCTTTGCTGTGCTAGAGAAAAGTAGATCTCTTTTTGTCACCTGCTTAATGATGTGAAAATGCTTCATTTTACTGCAATATTTTTCCTGAACTATGAGAGCGCTGACACTGGAACTGCCTCCACCAAAGCTGGATTCTTTCAATTTTCACATTTCCCTGTAGTTCTGACAGATCAGGGCAGTTTTCATTTGTGATGTATTGAAATAGGCAGTTGTTTTCTGCTTGACCCACTCTAACTCTGGGGGAGTTTAATTCGTGGGTAAGGTTTACTATTGTTTATTCTAAGGTATTGATTCTCCTTGTCATTTTCCCTCCCTAGACATTCCATTATATATCTATTTCATTTCCTCTAGGCACAAGTATATTCTTTTCTTTGAGGTACTATTTGGGCCTGTTATGGATTTGTTCTCTTCTGGGGCTTACCTTCTAGGCTTCTCAGAATCCAAGGTGTTTCTTCTTTGCATTCAGTATTGTTTTCAGTTGCATTTAGTGTTTATTCATGTCTCCAGCTTCAGTTTCAGGATTCAGGACTTATGCTTAGGTCAAATACTACTCCTCTATTCCGCCCTAGGGTGGGTAAGCCCTGGGTGGCAAATAGTAGTCCCTACCTTTTGGCACAATTGTTTGTCTCCCATGGTTCAGGCTCAGGCTGCCTCAATATTGAGTTGGACCAGGATCACCAGGATTCTGGATTGGGCCAGGATTGCTTATATTTGCTGGGGCAAATGTGGGCTTTCTGATCTGGTCTCATCTTCTACTGCAAAGCAAAGGAGGCCCCTGGGTTTCACCTTGTCTTGCTTAGCATTGGCCTGGTCTGGTCTCTTGATGTGAGTGAAGATGAAAGCCCTGGGATTGTCCATTCCTGGCTTGGTGCTAGAGTGACTCTGTTCTCTGCCCTGGGACTGGAATGCATTGTCCTTCATCTTCTACTTACCTTCATTTTTCTCTGCTCTTTCCTCAGGATTTTGGCACTCTTTCATTCAGCCCTGGACAGAACAGAGGGGTTTATAGCTGATTATCTTTGTTTGTATTTGTCATTATTCCTTCCGGTACATTTTTAGAGTTTCTTTGAAGTATTTGTGGGAGAGAAATGGGCTCCTCTAGATCCTAATACACCATTTCCACATAATCTCACCTTTGTTTCTTTTTTTTTTTCTGGTTTAAACTTGTAATTGCCCTCTTTTGAAATGTGTTTCAGTCTGTAGCCACCAGGCTGCTTAAGGAGAGTTGAAGTGGCTCAGGTCAGAAACAGAGCAGATCAAAGCTCTCATGTTATCAGTGTTGGACCAGTTAAGCTTCTGGCCTGATGGAGAGGGGGAGATCCAGGCTGAAGGGAAGGAGAAGTGGGGGGGGGGGGGGATAGAATAGAACAGGGGAAGAAAGGACAAGAGAGTGGAGAGGAGGGGATCAGAGGGGGAAGGAAAGGAAAGGAAAAGAAAGAAAAAGGAAAGGAATTAAATACAAATACAACATTATATTTTTCATCTATAAAGATGACCTGTAGTATATGTCATCTGCTTGTGTATGACTATTTCTTTGAATATTTCTTAATTAATTACAATTAATTGAAAGAAAAAATCTCAAGTGTGCATCTAATAAGCTTAAACTATCACACTTATCATTTTGTCAAAATATTTTGGCTTTTTATTCTCTATAGCCCTTCCAGATCTGACCAACCCAACCCCCATTCAGGGTAGAGGATTATCATTAGTATCTGCGACGTCTGTGTGGGTTGAAAGCTTCTGTAGAGCAATGTTATTTTGTTTTTATCTCTTGGAGCATTTGCTACTGGTTAATCTTTCTGATGGATATGTCAGGGTATTGCAGTTCTCCAATCTACCCTGGCCCATAATGGATCCAGCACTTTCATGTAATTGAAGTATTCAGTTTTGTGTTATAAAAGACTCAGAATTTTTAATGTGCACAATGACCCATGCTTGGAAATCAGGCCATTTGTAAAAGGGCTTGCTGATCTACAAACAGTCCAGTTTCTGTTTGTGGCTTTGAATGCCAAACAGAACATTTTATATTTGATCCTGAAAGCAAGAGGGAGCCACTGGGGTTGATTAGTAAGAGGCTGGGGGTGACATGATCAGAACTGAATTTTAGGAAAATCACTTTTGTGGCTAAATGGAGATGGATGGGATTAACTTGCACTGCAATGGTGGAAGTGCCAGAGGAGAGAAGGGGCTGTGTTTGAGAGATGTTTAAAAAATATTGGCAACAGATTGGAAGTGACAGTTGAGTAACAGTGAAGAATCAAGGCTGACTCCTAGGTTGTGAGTCTGAGGGACTAGGAAGATGGTATTGCCCTTTTCAATTATAGGGAAGGTAGGAGGTGGAGAAGGTTCCAGGCAGGCTGGGGAACCTGCTGCCTCCAGGCCACAAGTCGCCCTCTAGGTCCTCAAGTGTGTCCCTTTGAATCCAAAATCCTCGATTTGTTCTGCAAAGTATGGATTCAGTCAAAGGACTGCACTTGAGGACCTTGAGGGCTACATGTGACCTCAATACTGTAGGTTCCCCACCCCTGGTTTAGGAGAAAAAAATAATGAGTTTGGTTTTGTATATATTTGGTTTAAGATGTCTACTGAACATTCATTTTGAAATATCTGGGGGCGGCTAGATGGCGTAGTGAGTAGAGCACTGACCCTGGAGTCAGGAGGACCCAAGTTCGGTTCTGGCCTCAGACACTTAACACCCACACACGAAAAAACTAGCCGTGTAACCTTGGACAAGTTACTTAACCCCAACTGCCCTCCAAAAGGCAAAAAAAAAAGAAATATCTGAAAGGCATTTACAGATGTGAGAATGGAAGGCAGCAAAAAGGTTGGAGCAGGACATGTAGATTTGAGAACCATCAACATAGAGGTGGTAATTAAACCCATGGGAACTGATAAGATCCCCAAGTGAAGTAGTAGAGAGGGAGAAGAGAAGAGGCCCTAGGATCCTATGGGACTTTTATAGTTTGAATTCATGATCTGGATGAGGATAGAGAAAAGGAAACTGAGAAGGAGTTGTCTGATAGAAAGTGGGAAAACCAAGAGAGAGTGGTGTCCTGAAAACTAGTGGTGTCCAGACAAGAAAGTATGGAGAAGAGGGAGATTGACAGTATCAAAGTTGCAGAGAGGTCGAGGAGAATGAAGATTGAGAAAAGATCATTGGATTTAGCAACTAAGAGTTTACTGGTAATTAGAGAGAGTAAGAAGAGAGTAAATGGAGGTGTGTAGTATAGAGGCCTTTTCCAAGTGTTTACACACAAAGGACAGAAGACATATTGGCTAGTTAGCAAGGAAGTAAGTTTTGGTTTTTGTTTGTTTTTTTCAGGATGAGGGAGATGTGGGCTTGTTTGTAGGCAGTAGGGAAGGAGCCAGTGGACAGGAAGAGTGATGATGACAGAGGGGGCAATCTATTGGAGGAGCTGGGAAAGAATGAGATTGTTTGGGTTAGTCTGGGAAAGGAGTAGAGTCACATCAAGATGGGAGACAGGAGTGATGAAGGAAATAGTTGCTAGAAGGCATTGGGTAATATGAGATGAGGAAGAAGGAACTCATAGCAAATGGGACTCAATTGTTTCTATAAAAGACAACTTTAAGAAATACTTTTGTCTCCCACGATAAGGTGGTGCCTGATAGACTGGAATTTGACATATAGGGAAGAGCTATGAAAACTAAGTAATCAGGCACAGAATGGATGACCAGCTTTGGGGAGCCTAGGTTTGAGGCTTTTGAAGTCCCTCTTTTCTTTCAGGCTTCAGCTCGGGTGTCATCTTTACCACAAGGCCTTCCTGATCCCTCTAGTTAGAAGAGCCTTTTTCTCTTCTAACTGAACACGTCTCATTCCCTTATTAGACTATAAGCACCTTGAGCAGGAAATTAGTATTTTTCTTTTTTTTTTAACTTTTTTTTTGAAGGGAGGAATGCAGGGAATTTGGGGTTCAGTGACTTACCCAAGGTCACATAACTAGTTTTGTGTTAAGTATCCGAGGCCAGATTTGAACTCAGGTCCTCCTGACTCCAGGGCCAATGTGCACTATGCCACCTAGCCACCCCATATTTTTCTTCTTTGGTACATCTAGCACCATACTTTGCACATACATAATTCTATAATGAAGACTTGGATTTGAGAGGCTTGCTGTTTACTAGCTGGGTGACCCTGGGCAAGTCATTTAATATCTGACCCCTTGTTTCCTCATCTATAAACTGGGATGATAACAGCACCTGGTTTGGAGGGTTGTTTTGAGGATCAAATATGATAATGTATATAAAATGCCTTACAAAATTTAAAATTAGATATTATTATTAATGATAATTATAATAATGTCACTTTATTTGTTAAGTTTAAATACAATCAACTTAAAGGAAAAATATGTACAATAAAGTTATTTCTTCATATATATCTTTGGTAAGTTGAAATCACTGTAGACATTGAGCATGATAGGGCTGAAAATTTCACTTGTATTATACACAACTCTTGGTCAGTAATTTCTCTACCACTAAAGATCAGGCTGCCTGAATATTGGATTGAGTCAGGATCACCTGGATACTAGATTGGGCCAGGACTGCTTGTATTTGTGGGGTAAATGTGGGCTTCCTTATCTGGTTCCACCTTCTGCTGCAAAGCAGAGAAGGTCCCTGGGTTTCCCCTTGTCATGCTTAGCACTGGCCTGGTCTGTTCTCTTGATGTGAGTGGAGATGAAACCCCTGAGCTTGTCCCTTCCTGGCTAGAGTGACTCTGTTACCTGTCCTGGGACTGGGATGCTTTGTCCTTCTTCTACTTACCTTCACTTTTCTCTGCTCTTTCCAGTATTCTGGCAGTCTTTTGTGAGGCCCTGGACAGAACAGAGGAGTTTATAGCTGATTATCTTTGTTTGTATTTGTCATTATTCCTTCTGGTACATTTTTAGAGTTCCTTTGGAAGTATTTGTGGGAGAGAAATGGGCTCATTTAGATCCTAACACATCACCATTTTCCTATAATCTCTCCTTTGTTTCTTTTAATTTTTCCAAATAAGCACCTCTCCTCAATTTATAGTCTTAGAGAATTGTTTAGAATACCAAAAAATGTTCAGGTGATTTGTTCATGGTCACACTGCCAGTTGTGTATGTCAGCAAGACTTCAATGCAGGTCTCCCTGGCTTCAAAGATAACTCTTTATCTACTTGAGAAGCAGACCATTGGTCATGATTTTAAGAAATAAAATATACTCTTCAACTTGGGTTAGGGGATACTTCCAATATTTGCCAACTGAAATAAGAATAAATACACTAGTTTGGGGTGAACAGGACACACAACCATTTTATAGAATAATCATGTCATAACAGGTTTTGACAGCATGGATTTTTATGTTTTATAAGCTATGATTTACTCCATGGTGTATTCAGACCTATGAAAATAATCAGTTGTGTTATAATGAACTACTACTGCATAGGGAAGACTGTTCTTTTTTAGGTACTTCTTGTGGACTCTTATGTCAGTATTCTATGTGAAATTTATTAACACAGAGATAAATAACTTTTCTTACTTTTAATTTCTTCAACTCCAAAATAGGGATAATAACAAACAAAAGTATATAAAAACACTGCGTAATTATATAAATGCCATATAAATAAATATAAACATATTTATAAATATTTATATTTTATAAATTGTCCATCTCAGTATTTTTCCCTCCTTTTCTTTGTAGAGGTAAGGTCTTCTTGTCCTTGGAGGAAAATTGGAAAGGAAAGTTTAGGGTTTCAAAGTTTCATTTCTGACCACACTCATCATTTGTGAGTGAGGAGATATAGGCCCATTTTTAAATAGTGCTAAGGGATATTACTAACTTTTTCATATTTATTCTAGTAATGTTCAGTGACTACCAGGTTAGTCAGAAGGATGCCTGGTACACTTGTGTTCCTTCTCATCAGTCTGGCATTGGACCACTGCACAAAGGATACATGCCTCTCTTGGCCTGATTTTGCTGCTTTTACAGGATATTAGTTTTGGCATCTTACCCCCTCAAAATGGAGCTTTAGGCAATAGAAGTTGTCAAGTTGGTGGTGGAGAGGGGCTATACAATGAGTATATAACTACTAAAAGTTATGTAACCCCTTGGTGGTAGGCATACACTATTCTCTCTCTGCTTAGATCTAGTGGCAAAAGTAAGGAAGAAAAGTTCTCCTCACTCTGTTGGAATGTGATAGATGCATTGCACTGTGTGGGTGTCGGGCCTTGAAGATGAAAAGAAGCTCTATTCCAGACCTCCACCCCACAGTCCATATTCAGAGAAAATAAAAGTTGGTGGGAGGCCCAACTTAAGAGAAACAGCCTCAGAGGAAAAATGTTGAAACTTGAAAGAGAAGACACACCAACCAGGGAAGTAGTAAACCTTCTAGAAAGGAGCCCTGAATAGGTTCTTTACAGAAGCCTATGCACATGTGTCAAGAATAGAACATGCTGTTCTCTTTATTGTATAGACATACATATATATATATACAAATTTGCATTCACATACATATGTGTATGTATATATGTATGCATGCATAAATATGTATCTATACATTCATAGCTATATATAGGTAGTTGTATACATAGATACACATATATGCATGTGTATGCATATGTATAATATATACCTATACACATAAAAGAAAGAACAAAGTGTTTCATTTTTTGCTTTCATTCAAATTTCATGCAATTTTCATTTCATTAAACATATGTGTGTTTAAAAGCCTCAATTTAGGGAATTTCTACTTTATGAGGGTTTTTTTTTTGTTTGTTCTTTACTTTTTAAGTAGGAGGATTACTTTTAAAACAATGATATTCCCCAAGGTGCTTGAGGAAGTCCTGTTCTACTCTGTTGGTTTTACCTCAGGAGAAAAGAATGCTAAATTGTAGGGTGGTGGTGAAAGCTCTTTTCTAATCATTTTCTATGTTAATAGAAAATCAGACTTGACTTCATTGCCGTGGGCTGCTGAATCACTGTTTAAATCTGTGACCCCTTTGATGTCTGATTTGCACAGAAGTTGTAAGAGGCCAGGGAAGGAAGAAAGGGAGTATAAAGGGGATTTTCTGACAGTATTGTAGGAGCCAAGTTTTATTATTCTTATTTGGCTAAATCTTTTTGAGGGAAAAGATTGTGGTTTCTTTTGTTGTAGCAGTTACTATGCCATCCCTACCACAAGCAGAGACAGAGAGGCATTCTATATTTGATGTGTATCTCCTTAATAATAAGAATAGACTAAAATGTTTCATTTGTCATTTGTTGTTATCATTAGCAGAGGCTAAATATAGTTAAATCCAAGTGGTGAATGCAGCGATTTTATAAAGTAAAGAACATCATTCATCATTGATTGAAAATGTGGTTGCACATATTAGAAGCATGGCTTTATAAAGTCCCATTTCCAGTAATGTGGCATTTTTGTTTTGTTTTGAATATTTATGAATCTGAAAACATTTTAAGTGAAATTACGCTTATCAGAAAATTGCATGTGCCTATCAACAATCCTTTTTTTAACAGTAGCATAGTATTAATCAACTAAGCTTAATTTTCAGCTTTTAGCTTTTAAAAGCATTTTTTTCCGTGTATTTCTAATACAAAGTGGAAGGATTTAAGCATTCTACCAATATTAGGGGCAAATCCCCAATGTGACTTCCCTTCCTGAATAACAACTAAAAGTTATGATGTCGCCCCTTGGTGGGGGGCATACAAATAACAAGTTTTTAAAAATCTGCCAGAAATATCTTGTGACCACAAAAGCAGCACTGTGAGAATCACTCCAGTACAGACTGAACCTCTCTTCAAGTCCTGCTCTGATGCTTCATCAAGGCATGGAGGTGACCCCAACCTCTCAAAGGTCATGCCAATGAAATACAAGTTCAGGTGAGGCCCACCATTCCACAAAGGCTCAAATTCAAGTATCATGACTATCTTATAGTTACCTACCAGCCTGCCTATAATCAGAGAAGCTTATTACTACTACATCAGCCACCAGGGGATGAATTTTTGGTTACAGCAAAGACAATCTACCATAATGTAGAGGGATGCGTTGATAAGGTTCTTGAAGTATCAAAGTGCCTAATAGATTTACAATTCTCTTTATGATATTAAAAATGTCAGATAGTTTAACATACACTCAAATTCACTCAATGTACTTATCTAAGTAATGCTTCCAATCATACTGTATTTTGGGGCAAAATAACATTTCTGCACACAAATCTACATTATGATCCCCAAAGTAATAAATGAATTCCCATGTAGTTTGTAAAGGCGGCATCCTCTCCCCCCTCCACCCCCCCAACATAAATTAAAAAGCTCCCAAATGTGAAGCTTCACATTTTAGTCCTTACTGTTCTATGAACTAGCTGTGGGACCTTGGGTAAATGACTTCCTTTCTGGGTCTTAGTTTCTTCTTCAATAAAAATGAGTAAATTGTACTAGATGATTCCTTCCAGCTCTGAGATACTGTACTTACATGCTCCTCTTGCCTGTATATATCACTGTTCCAGAAGTCATGATATTATTTGTCCAACTGGTCCATGTCATTGAGGAGTTATGCTTTTAGTCTCACAGGTCCTTGATGGGCCAAGAAAGCAGACTCAGAATCTTATACGTTCCCCATGGACATGCTTCTCTCTTGTCAATCAATTAGTTTAAAAAAAACAACAAAACCACATTTGTTAAGTACCAGCTATGTGCCAGGTATCATAGAGGGGCAAAGTCCTGTCCCTAGCCTCAGGGAGCTCACATCTTATTGGGGAGAAATATGTAAATAACTATGTATATACAAGATTATACAGAGGAGATGTAAGGTAATCTCAGAGGGAAGGCCCTAGTCCAGCATGAATTAAGAGGGGCCATCTTGCAGAAGGTGGAATTTGAGATGAGTCTGGAAGAAAGCCAAAGAATCTGAGAGAAAGTGAGGTGGGAGAGCATTCCAGGCATGAGGACAACCAAGCAATGACCTGCACTCAAGAGATGGAATGCTATGTGTGAGGAATAGCAAGGAGGCCAGTGGGGCTAGACCATAGAGTACATGAAGGAGAGTAAAGTGTGAGAAGACAGGAAAGGTAGGAAGGGACTGACTGGTGAAGAGCTTTAAAGTCCAAACAAAACCTTGTCTTTTAAAAAGTTTTATTTTGGAGGTAATGTACATTCATTGAAGGTTATTAAGCAGAGAGGTGACAGAGTGAAACCTATATTTTAGGAACATCAGTTTGGGTTTGTGAATAAGTCTAGCTGAGAAGGGGTGACATATATATGATGACAGATAGGGTGACATATAGAATGGCAACCAATGTGGATGGCAAGTCAAATGAGAGTTTGCTTGTTTGTTTTAACTGTGAGGGGGACATGAATGTATTTGTAAGCAACAGGGAAGGAGCCAGTAGATGAAGACAGAATAAAAATCAGAGAGTGAGGATGATAGTCATTTTTTTAGTCATATCCGACTCGTCATTACCCCATTTGGGATTTTCTTAGCAAAAATATTGGAGTGGTTTGCCATTTCCTTCTCTAGTTCATTTTACAGATGAGGAAACTGAGGCAAACAGGGTTAAGTGAGTTGCCCAGGGTCATGAAACCAGTAAGCTTCTGAAGCCAGATTTGAACTCAGAAAGATGACTCTTCCTGACTTCAGGCTTTGCACTCTATCCACTGAGCTACCTTGCTGTACAGGAATGTAGAGGAATTGACCTTGTCAAGGGAAAAGCCCACCTTTTCATGCAAGACTGGTGTTAAGACTGGGGGAAGATATATGAGTGATGAAAGATGGAGTGTGGGGAAGTGAGATCTCAATGAATGACTAATTTCTTTTCTTAAAGTATGAGGCAAGGTCCTTAGCTAAGAGAGTGACTGAGTGGGGGAAGGGAAAGTGCAAGTGGGAGGATCCAGCAAAGATGGTCTGATAGGTTTGGGATAGCAAGTCAGTCTGGGAGTTGAGATTATATAAAATTATAATGGACCCAGGCAGCATGGTTGCATGATTTTCTCCAGGTCTGTTCAGCCACATAGGAATTAAAATGTTGGGGCGTCCAGGTAGCACAGCGAGTAAGAGCACCGGCTCCAGTGTTGAGAAGACCTGGAGATCGAATCCCGGGCTCAGACACTTACCACCCACCCAGAAACACCTGGCTGAGTAACCTTGAGCAAGTTACTTAACCCCAATCGCTTAAGGGCGGCCAGGTGGCTCAGTGAGCAAGAGCACCGGCTCCAGTGTCGGGCTGACCTGGATCAAATCTGGGCTCAGATACTCAGCACCATACCCAGAAATAATAACTGGCCGTGTAACCTTGAGCAAGTTACTTAACCCCAATTGCTTAAAAAAAAAAAAAAAGGAATTAAAATGTAGAGAGCAAATGGTAGGAGTAATCCAGGACTGAGGTTTGTCAAGGCATGATCAGCTATTAGACAGGGGGGAAGAGATTCTAGAGAACTGAGTAGTGCCAAAGTGGTTCATCAAGGAGGCCTTCTCTCCTAGGAGCAGCCTCCAGCCAATGACAGGTTTGAAATAACAAGTGCTTGATATAGTCCTTGCTATGTTCTTATCCACATCAAATGCTTTTACTGTTGTTTACCTAAAGATCTAACCTTAAAGAATATTGGGAAAAGATGCAAAAAGACCATTAGGTCAAACATTTATTTGTCACTGTTTTGGAAATAGATTAACTATGGTACGGGTAATGCTTTTCCAGTGCCCCTCTCCTTAAACCTAATCCCACCCAACCCTCCCTAGCACCATCTTTCAGCTCCAGCATTTCTGGGTTAAAGTCCCTGTTCCTGAGGCTCATATCTATGTCCTTTTACTCAGATTGGAGCCCAGGAGTCTGGCATGGGGCAGCTTGCTTTTTGTAAGCAAGCAAGCTTCATTTATGGAGTGATAAAAGACATTCACCCCTTAGAGTCTGCACAATTCCTTCCTAGGAAAGTGGTTCATACCTCTTTTAATAAAAGGCTACCTCCGGCTGAGAGCATTTGATAGAATCTATTTTTTCCTCCTGTATTTTTTAAAAAAAGAATGTATTGATATTCTTTGTTTTTACATCATCTTCATTCCAGAATCTTAGGACCCCCCTCCCTTTTCTTTACCCAGGAGCCTTCCCTTGTAACAAAGAATGAAAAAGAAAGAAGAGAAAAAACAGTTCAGCAAAAATGACCATCTGTGTGTGTATGTGTGTGTGTGTGTGTGTGTGTGTGTGTGTAATATAGCCTTTCCCTGCGTTAGTGGAAAGTGTGTATAAATATGAGATACAGGAGTGAGGATATCCAGTGGTTAGGTTACAGTCAGGTAAGACTCTTGCATGTATCTTCATGTCCTAGTTCATTCCCCATTAAACTAATTTTCAAAAAAAGACAAGGAAAAAAAGCCCGTGCAGACACAATTCCTGTCTGTCGCTTGGCTTTTTAATGTGTCTTCTTTTGAGGCTGGAATAAGTTTTGGCTTCAAAAGGAGAGTGAGGTAGGAGGAGATTGGGTTTGTTCAACACTTTCTGCAGCCGAGGGAGTTTGTTACTACACTTCAAGGTGTTTAACAAAACCATTTGCATTTGAATGCTGATCCCTTTGAGTTCGGGGCACACAGGAAACAGGCTTCTAAATGATAGATAAACTCTCCCTTTCTACTGGGAAGCTTCTAGTCAGGGCAACTGTGCTCTGGCCCCAAGGCTTAAGCCAAATCCTCTTCAGATCGTAGTTAATGCTGCACCTGATTCTACAGCAGCTGCTGCTTTTGAACAGTATGATGCTTCTCCTCCCCCAGAGGACTTGAAAGTACCCTTTCTGCAGCACTTTCAGCCTTTGTAGATGCAACGAGAAAAACACAGGTTGTGAGATGAACCCAGGATTCCTGTTTGGGAATTCACCACCCAGCACTTAGCAGCCAGTGAGTTGAACCATTTGTCAGTGCTTTATTTCATCGCCATGGTTTAACTGGAAGAAAAGACTACGTCAAATGGTGAAATGTTTGTGCAGAAATTTTTCTAGATAATACATTTAGTTATATTGTTTGTTTTTTCATCAATGTATGAACATCTTATTTTTTTTTGCTGAGGTTATTCAAATCACTTCTCTACAAGGGAGGGGACAGAAGGGAGGAAAAGTGACAAAGCAGGTGTGTGTCAGAGAGAGAGAGACAGAGAGAGAGAGAGAGACAGAGAGAGACGGAGACAGAGACAGACAGAGAGACAGACAGACAGAGAGAGAGATTTCTCAATAACATCATCCTTAAAAATGAAGACATTGAGGATGGGCCTTCTGTTTCACTGAATTGCCAGGGCGACCTTTAGGGCAACCCTGTTAATCTTGGTGATTACTGGAGGGTCAATATAGCCAATGATCCAACCTTTCCTGTGGCCTAGACAGGAATGCCACCCACTAACTCATGCTTTTCAAGTCAGTTTCCTCTGAACACAAGTCAGCTCTTTTAATTTTTGTAATAGAGTAACCTGAAACCTTACTATAGCTACAAGAGCACTTATTCCTATATATCCCAAAGGAAGTAGAACTTTATGAAGGTTGTGAGAATTAGGATACAGCCATTGCAAAATTTCAGGGTATCTTTTAATTGAACCATCCTCTCTTTATCCTGTGCTAGGTGTTAAAATTGAGTAGGACCTCATTATAGTGTAAGAAAGTATTCATATATGACAAGGGTAGGTGAGAGATGCAGGAATATAGGCCATGATTTAAAAATAATTTTAAAAAATTACTATATCCTGGTTATATTAATAGAAGCACCTTTTCCTGGGTTGAAATGGTGATAGGGGCTTGGAATTCATTACACATTGGGCTTATTTTGGGACTCACAGATTTAGAGCTAGAAAGGACCTTAGAGAACATTTAATCCAACACCCTTATTTTACAGGTGAAGGTAAGAGGCTTGCCTAGGTCACACATATAATAAGGGGCAGAGCTGGGATTTGAACTCAGTTCCTCACACTCACTCATTCATTGCTCTTTCCTCTATCCTCTGCTGCTTCTCATGAGAGGCAAGGGCTTGGGGTGAGATACATCAATGAAAAATGGAGGTGTATTCTCTGTGCACAAAGACTTGGCATAACAAAAATAGCTTTTGCCCCTCAAAAGCTATTAAGTATAAACCATAAATAATTGATATAATTTAGAAGATAGAGGTGTTGGGGGGTACGGTGCTTGCTATTCAGAGAGCCTGGCACCTACCATTTCTGAAAGAAGTATTTGTATCTTTAATATTCAGTGTGATTGCAGAGGAATAGTATGGTTGTTTCATGAGAGGAACTCTTCACCCCAATGCTGAATGGATGTGGTTAGATATTTAGGTAGTTTTCTGCCCTGTTTTAATAGTTGTGAATTTCAAGGGGGAATGGAATAGCTCAAGTGGAAAGAATGCTGAGGGGAGAATCATGTTTTTTGCTGCCATCTACAGATGTCAAAGTGCATTTCTATAAAGACTCAGCAAAGGAAACAGGTCATCCAAGAGCAGAAATGAATGAAAATGTGTCCAAAGTATTTAAAAAAAAACATTTCATAAATATATTCTGACAGTAATAGCATTTTGAGTGCAGTATTGGAGTATTTTCTTTTGTTTACTCTTCTGACTAAAAATGCTATGTGTAGCAATCAGCAGCATTGTTTTTTAACATTTAAAATTGTCAGGGTGAAAATTTGTGTTATCATTATGAATGGCACGGCACTGGAATACTGGAAATATTGATCTCTAAGGTTATGTCCAAATCTAACAGTCTATAAGTCTATGAAATATTTAAAAATAAGTTTGAGGGTTGTTTTTCAGGGATAGTTTAGCTTCAGTCCTGACTGTAAGAAGCGTGATTAAAAGTGAGAAGGGAATTTTATGAGGATGAATCATAAAATAGACAATCTCTTAAAGTCCCTTCTATGACAGAGCTGCTGGGGGGAAATGATTTAGAATAACATATACTGCAGTAAGATGGTGCCTGAAGCAACTTCTGCCCTGATGTTTCATTCTGCATATTTGCCAGGCTTATAATGACACTTTGCAAACATCTTTTTGTATTATTACTTAAAGGGTCAAATTTAGGCAGGAATTACTGGAAAAGCGCTGGATGGATAAAAAGGAAATGGCCATTAAGGAAACAAAGGAACAAGAAGAAAGAGAGAAGAGGCTAGAAGCCCTCAGAAAACAGGTGGTTTTGTTTAATTTGAGTTTTTTAATATGTTATTAAGGATGCTTCTAAGTGCTATAATGTGATCATTACTAAAGTTAATTTCAAGACATCTGCTTTTTTGAAGTCTAACTTCAGAATCTGGACACCTCCTAGGGGTTTAGCTCTAGATGACACCTACTTCATATCGATCACCTCTTTCATTTAAGAGATATGAAAACTGGGCACCAGATGGGAGAAGTGGGAAGTACCTTGCTGGAGGTCACTCATTTAGTTAGTAAGCAGCAGAGCTTGGAATCCAGCCCCGATTTTCTAGTGCTCTTTCCAACACAGACCTTCACTCAAGGGAGCAGATTTATTCTTTGAGATCATATTTATCAGATAAGGCCAGTTCCTAAGTATATTTAAACTTCATCCACACCTTTAGAAAGCTCTCTTAAGACCTCAGTACCTCCAAGTCACCTCTAGTTTGTTAACACCTTGATAATAATTGAGAACAGTAAAATTCCACCATACTAGCCCAGGGATTAAAACAGTTGCAAGGAAACTGTTAGGCCTTCACCCATGCTTTGAGACATCTTCAGTTTAGCAGAACTTATAATCACTTTGTGAATGCCACATTTGTGCAGAATTGAGAGTCATGTAATAATACTTAATACCTGAAATAATAGTTCACTTGCTAGAGGTATTGAAGGTAGATAACAACAGTAAAAAGTTAAGGGCTGGAATTTCAGGTCACGCGACCAGCAAGATGGAGGACTAGACATTTTCTCTGACCCCATGATCTTTCAAACCTCTTCAAATACCAAAATAAAGCAAGTTCAGCTGTCTCCATGATCTAGGACACCCAGAATACAAAAGAAATTTTTTAAAAATACATAAACTGATGCCTACCCTGAGCTCAATCAACACCCCTCCCCCAGTGCCTACTATGCTACCAACAGCAAGATTGCACTAACCAAACCAAGGACCCAACACATAGGCTTGCAACAAAACTCAGTTCCATACCCTAGTCGCCTCTTTTCTCTTTACAGTATTGTGGAGATCCTGACTTCAGGAGGCAGAAATTTGCTTAGACTGGGACAGTCATTTAGTACCACAGCAACAACTTCCTATGCTTCAAAAGATTTCTGCAAGAAAACAGTGGAACAGAGGGAAAGTGGCAGAACACATGGTTGGGCCTGAGATAGAACTCAGCCCCCTCCCAAAGCCCCTACCCCCAGCCTTGGAGACCCAAGCTACAGAAATCAACCAGTGACTTCCAATGCCTGATGAGAGGACTGAGGAGCAGAGTGAGTGGGACAGGTACCAGGACAGGACACTGGATATAGGGAACTGTGAGGCACTTCACTAAATCTGATGGAAAGACCCCCATGTTCAGCTGGGGCCATTTCTGTTCCCTGAAGTGTTGCTTGGAGCAGAGGACACAGACAGGTAAACTGTGAATTGCCTGGAGTGGGAGGACACTGAGATGCTTTGAAATCTAGCCTTCAGAGAAACTACCATCAGAGGGGAGGAAGTCAGCAAGTGATCAATGGGGGAAAATAAGTGGAGAAAAATTAACTTATCCAAGATTTCAGGAAGGAGAAAACTAAAAGACCTTAAACATAAGCAGACAAACCAACAGAGAAAACATGAAAAGCTGAAGAAAATATGGCTTTCAAATCTAGTTAAACAAATTCAGCCATCACTGAATAAATACTGAAAAACAAAAATTATTCAACACTTGATAAGATGAAGAGAACCCTATGGGATTTGAGGAGAACATAGAACCACAGTACCCTGCTCCTGAGTGGTTAAAAGAGAAATGAGAATCAGGAGTGCAGAATTTATGGTCTACGCAGCAAAAATAATGTGTAGAATAGAAAGACTTGAGTTTGCTGGCAAGTCTAACAAAGATGCAAAAGACAGAATAAGAGATTGGAGATGCAAATATACAGAAGTGAAGGATGATCTAGAAGAAGGAAGGAAAAAAAAATAATAACATTAAAAGAAAATATGGTTTTTATCCATACAAAACATACTATCTTGAAGACAGGCTGTATAAAGACAACCAAAGGATCAAAGATCTTCCAGAAGAACAAGGCAAGACAAAAAATTACCTGGATACCATACTGCAAGAAATAATACAAAACAACTGTCCAGAACTTCTGAACTTAGAAAATGAAATGCCAATGGAAAGAATTCATAGATAGCCTCTAGAAAAAAAACAAAACAATAAAGCTGCAGATTCCAAGACACATGGTTACTGAATTTATTTCAAAAACAGCAAAGTTCTTCAAATGATCAAGAGAAAAACCTTCAAATACAAAAGAAAGGAAATTAAATAACAAAAAAGTTAAGGTTCCTGGGGAATGTTATAAAATAGCATTCATTTTAATAAACATTTATGAAGCACCTACATTTCACAAAGAAATGTGCTAATTGCTTAGAATACAAAACCAAAAAATTATCCCTAATTGCTCAAGAAGTTTATACATTTTATTGTAATTCATTTATGAATTCTTGAAATCTTGAATCTAAATATTTAAATCTCCAAGCAGTCATTTTCTTATTGTTCCTTTTTCTTGTTTTTTTTTTTTTTGCTTTTTGGATGGGGGAAGGTAGGCCAATTGGGGTTAAGTGACTTGCCCAAGGTCACACAGCTAGTTTTGTGTTAGGTGTCTGAGGCTGGATTTGAACTCAGATCCTCCTGACTCCAGGGCCGTGCTCTATTCACTGCACCACCTAGCCGCCCCTATTATTCCTTTTTCTTGAATTGAGAAGGATTAACTATCTAGTATTTTTCTACAACAGCATGAAAATTATCTAAAAATTAGCAACTGATTATTCTTCTTGCACTTTCAGGGTGAATAATTTCTATTTCAATAATTACATATAGCTTAATGATCAGTTCTGGGTTTCTAAAACCTGACTTTGATACCAAAACCTTAAAGTCTGTGACTATAATTTTATCTTCTGCAAGCTCATTAAAAAGGGAGGTAGGAGTAATGTTGTGCTAGATTAATCATAAATATTTATAATTATACTATTAGGACTTTTAATTCCATTAAAAATATTTATTAAGCATTGTTATGTGCAGAAAACTATCTTAACTACTGAAGTAAATTCAGAAGCAGTAAGAGAAGCAAGTTCATTATTTAGGTGATGTCTCAAATTATTTCACTATGTAGAATTTGTTTGGTTTTTTTCACTGATAAGAAGAGACTTTCTGTAAAAGTCCAAAAGGTGCCATTTTTTTTTGGTATGAGTTATCATAGAAATCAGGATTTAAAACTAACTAGAACAATATGAGGATAATGTGGCAGAGGAGAAAAAGCACTAACTCTGGAGTCAGAGCAATTAGGCTCAAATTCTGCCTCTGATCCTTGCCTTGGTGACCTTGGGCAAGTCACTTAACCTGCTTCAGCCTCAGTTTCCTCATCTTTAAAATGAGGGCATTGGACTGGAGGGCCTCTAAGGTTTCTTCTAGCTTTAGTTTTGCAATCCTGTGAAGAGGTCATATAGTCATAGGTTCCTAGATATAGAGCCAAAATGATTCTCAGAGGCCATGTGGTCAAACGCTCTCATTTTACAAATAAGAAAATAAAAAAAAGTGCCAGGGAGCTCAAGTGAATTTCCCAATGTGTCACAGAGAGAGAGAGAGAGAGAGAGAGAGAGAGAGAGAGAGAGAG